>NC_141392.1:126783102-127247457 GCF_034619465.1 Leptosomus discolor
TCCCACCCCTCGCCCCCCTGGGATTCCACCGCGCTTCCCGGCAGGCTGCTGGCATCGGTGCCCCGCGCCTCGGTGCAACCATGGCTTCCCCTTTGCCGAAACCCGCGCCGGCAGCCGCAGGGACCTGGGCTGAATTCAGGTGTCACCGTGCCAGCCGCACCCCGACTCCTCGCCACGCGTGCGAGCCCGGCGGGGAGCACCCCTGACCCCGCTCCGGCACACGTCACCGCGAGCACCGGCACGTCCCGGCCGCCGGCGGTGAGGTGGGGCAGCCGGAGCTGCCGGTATGGCAAGGGGACGCCCGCCGGGGCACGCGGTGCCACCCAGCTCCTTTCCGCCCCGCCAAAACGCCACGCTGGGCTTCAAAGGCCGACGCGGCAGCGCCGAGCACGCCCCGGCGTAATGACAGGGAAGGCGACGCTCGCGGCAACCCTCCGGCCGGGGCAGATGCCGGCCCCCCGCTGCTTGCCCCAGCCCTGACGCTGGGTGATGGGCGCACCCAAGGCAGGTGCAAAACCCGGCCGGTTTGCACGCTCTGCCAAAAATAAACAAACAAAAAAAATCGATAAAAATAAGACTTTAGCCCAATTCCCGGCAAGCTGCTCCGGCGCAGGGCTTGGCACGCAGCTGCCTCGGCACTTGGGCAAGTGCCGGCCCAGCTTTGCAGGCACCGGGTCCCCAGGGACCAGGCAGCGGCGATGAGGAGGGGGACGGGGACGCGAGGGTCCGGAGTGCAGCCCCGCCATGCTCGGCAGCCCCCCGGCCCGTGCCGCCAGCGCAGGGCGCCCGGCTCAGCCGTGCTGACGGGGCAGGGGGGACGCTTACCGCTGCATTTTAATTGTCCGGCCGCCGCGCTGCTAATCAAGGCCCAAGCACGAACAAAACACCGGGGCGCGTGGCTCTGCCCCGCTGCCGGGGCGCCGAGGGGGTCGTCCAGCCCGGGCTCCTCACACCGAAGCTGCCGGGGAGGTGGCGGCAGACCCCGGCGTCCCACGCCGCAAACCCCTCGCCAGGCGGGGCCGGTGCGCTCTGGCCAAACAAAGCGAGAGGGAGAATGAGGCCGGTGGCCGCGCCGGACGTGTCGGCTCGGCGCCGGTGCCAATGGCAGTGGCTGCCAAGGCCCGGCACTGACGGCGTGCCGCTGCGGCTGCCTCGGAGTGGCCGGGATGGGCAGCGCTGCCCGCTGAAGCCGTGGGTCAGTGCCGTCCCCCCCTTCGCTGCTGTGCCGGTCCGGCAGCACCGCTGTGCCGGAGCGAGCCGGGCTGCTGCGACTCCCGGCTTCTATTTTTGGGAGCGGTCCCGGTGGCTTCTCAAGTGACAAATCCGCGGAGGGGGTGGCAGACAACCCAGCGGGGGCTGAGCGCCGCTGCGGTGCTCGCCCGGCTCAGCTGGCAGCTGGCTGGCAGCTCCGGGCAGGGTGGCCCAGGGGCTGGCTGGGTGGCCACTCGTGCCCTTGGCCAGCGCCAGAAGCGTCCCTCGCCCCAGCGCCGCTTCCCCCTACCCTGAGGAGAGTATCGCCGCGCCGCGCCACGCTGGAGCCCAGCGCGTGGCAGATGGGTACCGGCAGCACCCAGCACCTCGCCGGCTCCATCCCCCAGCACCTTTCCGGTTTCCCGGCTCTTTCGCGGGCGGCAGCGCCCGTCCCGGCCCGCGGCGAGGGGAAACCGGCCGCGCACACACCGGGGAGCTCGCGGCGACCGACGGCGGTGCCCGGTGGTGGCCGTGGTGCCAGGGGCAGCACGGGCAGGGTGGCCCGGCCTCCTGGGTCCCCCGCCTGCCCCGCTCCCGCTAACCTAAATAACTGGAACCAGCGGCGGCAGGAGCATGTGCAGAGCGTCGTGCCGCCGGCAGCGCCTCCCACCATGCCCGCTCCCCCCCTCGCCCGCGCCAGCATCCCGATCCAGCACGGCATCCCTGAAATATTAACGCCGACTTGCCTTTTGGGGAGTCAAATCGGGGGGTTGACCGGAGCCGGCTCAGGGAGAGCGCGCCCGTCGGTGACACGGTGCCGGAGACATCCACGCCGGCAGGTCCGTGCCGCGGCAGAGTGTGTGTCCCCCCTGCCAGACCCGTGCGGCCCCTCGAGAGAGCTGTGCCCCCCCGCCACGTCCCCATGTGCCTGGCACGAGGGAGCCGCCGCGGTGGCACACGACGGCACCGGGGTCTGCGCAGCCCCCCGCCGCAGCTTCGGGGACCAGGCGGCGAGAAGGTCACCGGCAGGAGCCCGTGCTGGACGTCCCCGGCGGTGGGGAGCGCCGGGAAGGGCACCGTGCCCTCGCATCCCGACGTGCACCGTTTGGCGGCTGCGCTGCCCGTGTCCCGCTCGGCCCCGGTGCGGCACGGTGCCGGAGCCATCGCCGCGTGCCGCCATGAGGACGAGGGACGAGAGCGCGTCACGCTTTGGCAGGTCACCGCTGCCGGTCCGCACCGCTCTGGCCAAGCCGGTGCCGCGGACCGTCCATCTCAGGAGCATCGCCCCGCACCGGCACCGGTGCCACCGGGGTGAACCCTGCACACCGGAGCCGGCAGGACCTGCCGAGCCCGGGGGTCTCCCGGGTGATGCCCGGTAACCGGTGGGGATGCCCGGGACGGTGCTTCGCGGTGCTGGGCGGCCCCGCCGGTGCCGGGACTACAGCTCCCGGCGTGCCGTGCCGTGCCGTACCGGGACCGCGGCCCTGCGGGAGACGCAGCCGGGCCGCCGCTGACTCAGGCCGGTCCCCGCCGCCACCGACACCGCGGGACTCACCGTCCCGGCCGCTCCATCATCCTCCGGTCATCCCGTCCCCGCCACCACCACCGCCCCCCCCCCGCCGCCGCTCCATCACCGGGGCACCGGCCGCTCACCCCCAGCCCGCCCCGGCCTCTCCATCCCCGGGTCCTCCCGCTCCATCACCTGAGGGCCCAGCGGGCCCCCACCACCTCCCGCGGCCCGGTCCCGGAACCGGGGGAGAGGTTGTGCGGCACCGGCCGGTGCCGGGATGCGGAGCGATGGCGACGGCCCGGTGCGGTGCGGTGCTGCCCGGTCAGTCGGTGCCTCCCCCCGCCCCGCGGTGCCCGGTCCGTTACTCACCGCGCTCGGGCCGCGGCCGCTCCGGCCGCCGCTCCGCTCCCTCCGCACCGCGCCGGGCTCGCCGGGACCGGGCCGGGACCGTACGGGACCGCCCGCGCATGCGCCGCCGCCGCCGCCACCACCTCCCCGCGGGCGGGGACCGGTAGCCCCCCCCCTCCTCCCTTCGCTCCGCCCCGCCCCTCCGCCGCATGGCAACGGGGCGGGGCCCCGCCCCTCCGCGCCCGTCGCCTTGGCAACCGCTCCTGCCTGTCGCACAGCGCCCCCTGGGGGCGGGCGGCCTCCGCACCGCGTAGACACCCGGGACACTCCCCCCCCCCCCCCCCCCCCCCGGGGCCTCCTGCGACATTTGGGACACCCCGCCCCCCTCAAACAGCTCGGAGACCCCCAGAGCCCCTGGGACACCCCGCAGCCCCCAGCGATGCTCCGGGAGCCCCCCGAGAGGTGGGGAGCAGTGCAGGCCAGGGTCCCCCCGGGACACCGCGCACCCCCAAACCCCTGCCCTGTGCCCCTCCTCACACCCCTCCAGCCCAACCCCCTCCGCACCTCATCCCCCTTAAAGACCTCCACCCCAAAAATCCACCCTGCACCCCATCCCCTCCCTACAGCGCCCCCAAAACCCCCCCCCGCGCTCCCCCGCCCTACACCCCCCACCCCAAACACCCCCCTGCACCCCATCCCCACGCACCCCTACCTCAAAACCCCCATGCACCCCCTCCTCCTACAGCCCCCCACCCCAAACCCCACCCGCACCCCCTCCCCTCCCTACACCTCCCACTCCAACCCCCCCCGCAACCCATCCCACACACACCCCCCACCCCAAACCCCCTGCACCCCCTCCCCTCCCTAGAGCCCCCCCACCCCAAAGTCCACCTGCACCCCACACCCCTTACAGCCCTCCACCCCCAAACTCCACCCTCACTCCAGCCCCTCCTTACAGCCCTCCAAAACCCCCCTTGCACCCTCTTCCCACACCCCCCACCTCAAACCCCACCCGCACCCCCTTCCCCACCCTACAGCCAACCACCCCAACCCCCCCCTGCACCCCACCCCCCTTACAGCCCCCCAAACCCCCCCTTGCACCCCTCCCCACACCACAACCCCCCCCTGCACCCCACACCCGCCCTACACCCCCTCCCCACCCTACACGCCCCCCCCCCAAAGCCAAACCCACGCTGTGGAGACGGTCCCAGCCCCCCCAGCAGGGTTGGGGTGCAGACGGGCTGCCCCCTCCCAGCCCTCCCCAGCCCCCCAGCAGGGCTGGGGTGCAGACGGGCTGCCCCCCCAGCCTCCCAGCAAAGTTGGGGTGCAGATGAGGTGCAGATGGGCTGCCCCCCCCAGCCCCCCAGCAGGATTGGGGTGCAGATGGGCTGCCCCCCCCAGTCCACCCCAGCAGGATTGGGGTGCAGACGGGCTGCCCCCCCCAGCCTCCCCAGCAGAATTGGGGAGCAGTCGGGCTGCCCGCCCCCAGCCCCTCCCAGCCTCCCCAGAAGGGTTGGGGTGCAGACGGGCTGCCCCCCCCAGCCCCCCAGCAGGGTTGGGGTGAAGACGGGCTGCCCCCCCAGCCCCCCCCCAGCAGAGTTGGGGTGCAGACGGGCTGCCCCCCCCCAGCCCCCCCGCCCCCCCGCAGCGGGAGGCCGGCGCTGTGAGCACGGGCTTTATTGAGCAAACAGAAACGCGGGTTCCTAAACCGGCAACTACCCGGGGGGGGGGGGGGGGGGGGGCGAGGGGGGGGGGGGGCAGGACCCCCCCAGGGGGGGTGTGTGTGTGTGTGTGTGTGTGTGTGTGAGTGACCCCCCCTTACCCCCACCCTCCACCCCTACAGAGACCATCTAGGGGGACAGTGCACAAGGGACAAGTCACATCGGAGACTGGGGGGGGGGGGGGACACGAGGAGGGGGGGGGCAGGGGGACCCCCGCGGGATAGCACCAGTGCGTGGGGGGGGAGGGGGGACGGGGACCCCGCTCCGCCGGGGCCACCCGCATCCCGACCCGCAGCGGGGGTCCCCGGGGGGGAGGGGGGGGGGGGGGGGGGTGTCCCGGCGTGGCGTGAAACAGGCGGGTGCTGTCGGGCCCGGCGGGGAGGGCGAGGGGTGTGCGCGCCTGAAGAGCTGACGTGTGCACACGCGTGTGCAACGAAGGGCTCGCTGGGACCGTGCGCGGTGCAGTGCGTGCGTGTGCAGACAGCCAGGAGTTCACGTGTGCACACGCGTGTGCAGTGCGTGTCTTGCCGAGACCGTGCACGGTGCAATGCATGTGTGTGCACACAGCCAGCAGTTCACGTGTGCGCATGCGTGTGTGCAAAGAGCATCTTGTTGAGACCATGCATGGTGCAATGCATGGGTGTGCACACAGCTAGCAGTTCACGTGTGCGCATGCGTGTGCAATGCGTGTCTTGCTGAGACCGTGCACGGTGCAATGCATGTGTGTGCAGACACCTCGGAGTTCACATGTGCACATGTGTGTGCAATGAGCTTCTCACCGAGACCACACACAGGGCAATGTATGTGTGTGCACACAGCCAGGAGTTCACGTGTGCACGTGTGTGTGCAATGAGCATCTTGTTGAGACCATGCATGGTGCAATATAGTGTGTGCACACAGCTAGGAGTTCACATGTGCACACGTGTGTGCAATGAACGGCTCGCTGAGACTATGCACGGTGCAATGCATGGGTGTGCAGACACCTTGGAGTTCACGTGTGCACGTGTGTGTGCAATGAGCGTCTCACTGAGACCATGCACAATGCAATGCATGTGTGTGCACACAGCTAGGAGTCCATGTGTGCACATGTGTGTGCAATGAGCATCTCGCTGAGATCATACACAGTGCAATGCATGGGTGTGCACACAGCCAGGAGTTCACGTGTGCACGTGTGTGTGCAATGAACGGCTCACTGAGACCATGCACAGTGCAATGCATGGGTGTGCAGACACGTCGGAGTTCACGTGTGTGCAATGAACGTCTTGTTGAGACTATTGCATGATGCAATGCACGCATGTGCAGACAGCTAGGAGTTCACATGTGCGCACGTGCGTGTGCAATGAGCATCTTGTTGAGACCATGCATGGTGCAATGCATGAGTGTGCACACAGCCAGCAGTTCACGTGTGCACACACGTGTGCAATGAGTGCCTCACTGAGACCACGCCCAGGGCAATGTATGCGTGTGCACACAGCTAGGGGTTCACGTGTGCACATACATGTGCAATGAGCATCTTGTTGAGACCATGCATGGCGCAATGCACGTGTGTGCACACAGCTAGGAGTTCATGTGTGCACGTGTGCGTGTGCAATGAGCATCTTGTTGAGACCACGCACGGTGCAACGCACGCGTGTGCAGACGCCTCAGAGCTCACGTGTGCGCACACACGTGTGCAATGAGCGTCTCGCCGAGACCACGCACGGCGCAACGCGTGTGCGCGCACACGCCACAGCCAGCCGCCTGCCGCCACCTCGCCCGGAGCGACGCACACGCGTGTGCCGGCGCCGCTGCGGGGCTGTGGGACGGGCGCCGGGCGGGTGTGAGTGTGGGGACAGGGGTGGGCGTGGGTGGGGAAGGGCGGGGAGGGGGTGTGTGTGGGGGTGGGGTGGGGGGGTCCCTGCTCGTCCCCTAACGCTAGTGACACAAACCACTTCAGAGTATCTCCACGTGATGCACAAACAAGTCAAAAAATTCACGGATCCAAACCCAACGTGCAAACAGAAAAGGGCCGGGGCTGGCCCCGTCCCCTCACCGCCGGCCACGCCGTGGCCCCCCGGCCACCGGCTACCAGCCCCCCGGCTACCGCCACGGCCCCGCGGGCAGGACGGGGAGGCCTGGCAGAGCCCCCCCCCGCTCCCGGGGCCAGGGGAGCCCCGCCGGTGCTGGGGTCCCGGTCGTGGGGCGGTGTTTGGGGGGGGGGGACGGCGGCGGGGGGGACGGCGGCGTGGGGCCGGTGCCTGGTCCTCAGTTGGGGGACAGGTCCCCGGTTTTACCAAATGCCGCTCGACCGGCCTCCGGGGGGAGCGAGAATCCGGGCCGAAGCTCGCTTTGGAACGTGGTCATCGATCTGAGAACCTGCCGGACAGACGGACGGACGGACATCAGGGCCGCCGGTACCGGGGCTGAGAACTCAACGGCCACCCCGGCACCCCGCGGCGGTGGTGGGTGCTCCGTATCCATCATCCCCCCCCCCCCCCCCCCGGCCCTCTGCCAAACCGTGTGCCGCACGCGCTGGGGGAGCACCGGGGCACCGGTGCCTCGTGTAGCGCCGCCGGCACCGACGCTCACGACGCGGCATCCCGCTCCGGTGGGGGGTGGGCAGGGGTCAGAGCAGCCCCCACCCCACCGGTGGCACCGAGCGGGGGGGGTGGCGGCAGGCTGCGTCACCCCAGGGTGCCCCAACCCCGGCACGGCCAAGCACCGAGCCGCGGCGAACGCGAGGGAGCGACGCGCGGCACACGGCGGGGTTGTGGCCGGCGCCAAAGCCACGGGGGTGTCCCCCATCCCTCCACTCCGGGGGGGACAAAGGGGGACACCACGCGTCTGCCAGCTCAGTCCTGCCCACCACGGACCCCCCGGCTGCCCCCCACCCGGCACGGACAGACCCCCGCCAGGCGCAGCCACACGACGGACGGTGCACAGAGGGGACGGGCGAGGGACGGGGAGGGGGGCTGTGGGGCTGGGTTTGGGGGGGGGTGTCAGCTCCCTACTCTGCCGCAGAAGCCCCGGGGGGGCGGTGCAGCCCCCTGCCAGGGTGGCCCCCGAGGGTGGCGAGCGCCCGGAGAGCTGCCGAGACCCTCGCTGCGGCCCCGCTCTTACCGGAGAGGCTGAAGCTGGACTCGTGGAGGTCCCTCATCCCCCCGTGTCGCGTGGCGGGTCGGGTGGGTGTATCGGCCAGGGGGGTCCCCGTCTCTTTTTTCCCGGCATGCACAACCACGGCCACGTCCCCCAGGTACGGGGTGCGATCCACACCCCGCAGCTTTAAACTCTGCCAGAAGGGAAAGAGGAAAAAAAAAAAAAAATCAAGAAAAAAGAAAAAAAAAAAAAAAGCAGAGAGAGGGTCAGCCCCGGTGGCACCGGTGCCGTGGGGGGCGGGGGGGTGGGTTGCAGCCGGGGGGGCGGGGGTGCCCTTATGGCGCAGAGCGGGGTTAGGGGTGCCACTGCCATGGGGTTGGGGTGTCACTGCCACGGGGTGCGGATCAGCCGGGTGTGGGGTAATGGGGGGGGGGGGGGGGAAGGAAGGGGAGTGGGGTGTGCTGCGGCGTGGGGAGGGGGCTGCGGCGTGGGGAGGGGGCTGCGGCGTGGGGAGGAGAAGCACCGAGCGGGGACGCTGGCTGAGCGGCGGGAGGTGTCGGCGCAGAGCGGTGCCAGGGGGACCCCGGTGGCGCAGCCCCTTGCCCGCGTGTCCCCCCCCCGCAGACCCTGGCGATGCCAAGCCAAACCCCCCCGGCAGCGAGGCGCAGGTGATGCCCGGTGGCAGACGCAGCAGCAGGACCCTGCCCCATGCCCCCGGTGCTGCCCCCCGCCACGCACAGCTCCCACCGGGCACCCCGGGGCTGGCCGTGGCTCCCAGCTCACCAGGACGGTGATGGGACCCCCCCTGGCTGTCCCCTTCCCTCGCAGCACCAGCGCCACGTCGAGCCCCGCCAGCGTGTCCCCCGTGGCCTGGCAGGGGTTGGCGAAAGGCGTGGGGGTACGAGGGGTCCCCGATGCCGGGGGCTGCCGGGGCGCCCGCGCGCTCCCGTCCCTGCCCCGGTGCAAGGGCAGAGAGCCCCGGCCGGGGGGGGCACAGGGTCCCCTTGACGCTTGCCACGTGCCTCGCCCCCGCGGCACGACGACCCTCGGCTGCGGCGGCGCGCGGGGTGACCGTCCCCAAACCCTCCGCACCGCCGGCACGCAGGGACCCCGCTGCCGGCGCTCACCCCCCGCCGGGCACTGCCGCTGCCATTGTCCCCCATCCCTGCCACACGATGCTCCAGGGTGGCACCGGGGTGGCACAGACCCGTCACCCGAGCACCTCGGCACTGACCCCACGCCGCCACCGCCACCACCACGGCCGCCACCACCGCGGCCGCTGCCTCCTTCGCCCCCTCCAGCAGCCGGGAGCCTGGCACGGCCCAGCTCTGCCCCGCACCGCGGCACCGGCGCCGGCACGGCACCCTGCCTCCCCCCGTTTCCCTACCTTCTCCCGCTGCACCAGCTTCTTGTAGACTGAATCCGGGAAGGAGCGGAGCGGGCAGAACTTGCCGGTGCCCTCGGCGCACATGAAGACGCCGTTCTCGTAGACCACGCGCCCGCGGCTGATGGTGACCAGGGGCACCCCGTGGCACCGCATGTTCTCGTAGAGGTTGATGTCCCCTCCCTGCACCTGGGTGCTGGCTGAGATGGTCCTGAGCGGGGGGGGGAACGGGGCGGTGAGGGGGTGCCTGGTGGCACAACGAGCCCCTTTCCCCAGCCCCGCTGCCACCGCCGACGCCGCTGGCTGCACCTACTTGGTGGCCTCGGGGTCCCAGACCACGACGTCGGCGTCGGCCCCGGGGATGATCCGGCCCTTGCGGGGGTACAGGTTGTGGATCTTGGCGGCGTTGGAGCTGGTCACGGCCACGAAGCGGTTCTCATCCATCTTGCCCCCAACCTGCCGCCGGAGCCGGGGGGAGAAGGAGGGGGGAGCAGTGAGGATGTGCCGGGTTGCATCCAGCCCCTCCCCCAGCCCTGTGGTGCTGCCCAGCTCAAACTCCCCCACCCTAAACACCTCTAGGGGTGCTGCGCCCCTTGCTGGGACCTACTGGGTTGTACTGGTGAGGGCACACCCCACCCCACCCCCCTCCACCTCCATGGGATATCCACAAGGCTGAGCTGGACCCACCGCCAGAGCCCCATCCCGGGGGTGCCTGGGGGTAGGGGTGCGGGACGCCGTACCACGCCTCGCTCCCAGATGATGTTCATGCGGTCCTGCACCCCGCTGACGCCGTGGGGGATCTTGGTGAAGTCCTCCTTGCCCATGGCTTTCTGCTTGGTGCTGAAGGGCCGGTGGTCGGAGGCCACGATGTTCAGCGTGTCGCTGCGGAAGGACGGGGGCCGGCGTTGCCGATGGCCGCGGCCAGCCGGCGGGGCGGTACGGCACGGCAGGCAGCCGGCAGCGGGGTTCCCGGGGTGCTCAGCACCCAAGGCAGGGAGCACCCATGCAGTGGGGTGCTCAGAGAGCTCCGTGCCCAGGGAATGGGGTGCCCGGGGAGCTCAGCACCCAGGGAGTGAGGTGCCCAGGGAGCTCAGCACCCAGGGAGTGGGGTGCTTGGGGAGTGGGGCAGCCACACAGTGGGGTGCCCAGGCAGCAGGGTGCCCTAGGAGCTCAGCACCCAGGTAGCGAGGTGCCTGAAGAGCTCAGCACCCAGGGAGTGGGGTGCCCAGGGAGCTCAGCACCCAAGGAGTGGGGTGCTTGGGGAGTGGGGCAGCCAGACAGTGGGGTGCCCAGGCAGCAGGGTGCCCTAGGAGCTCAGCACCCAGGGAGCGGGGTGCCTGGGGAATGGAGCACCCATGCAGTGAGGTGCCCAGAGAGCTCAGCACCCATGCAGTGGGGTGCCCAGGGAGCTCAGTGCCGAGGGAGTGGGGTGCCTGGGGAACGGAGCACCCATGCAGTAGGGTGCCCAGGGGGCTCAGCACCCAGGGAGTGGAGTGCCTGGGGATTGGGGCACCCATGCAGTGAGGTGCCCAGAGAGCTCAGCACCCATGCAGTGGGGTGCCTGGGGAGCTCAGTGCCTGGAGAGCAGGGTGTCCAGAGAATGGGGGACCCATGCAGTAGGGTGCCGAGGGACCTCAGCACCCAGGGAGCAAGGTGTCTGGGAAGCTCAGCACCCATGCAGTGGGGTGCCCAAGGAGCTGTGCCTGGGGAGCAGGGGTGTCCGAGGAAAGGGGCACCCACACTGTGGGGTGCCCGGGGAGCGGGGTGCCCAGGGAGCAGGTTGCCCAGGGAGCTCAGCACCCATGCAGTGGTCTTCTTGGGGAGTGGGGCACCCACGCAGTGGGGTGCCCAAGGAGCTCAGTGCCTGGAGAGTGGGGTGTTCGAGGAGTGGGACACCCACACAGTGGGGTGCCTGGGGAGCTCAGTGCCTGGAGAGTGGGGTGTTCGAGGAGTGGGACACCCACACAGTGGGGTGCCTGGGGAGCTCAGTGCCTGGAGAGCAGGGTGCCCAGGGATTGGGGCACCCACGCAGTGAGGTGCCCAAGGAGCTCAGCACCCAAGGAGCAGGGTGCCCCGGGAGCTCAGCACCCAAGAAGCAGGGTGCCCTGGGAGCTCAGCAGCCAAGGAGTGGGGCACCCACGCAGTGGGGCACCCAGCATCCCAGGCGCTCAGTGAGTGTTTGGGAGACGCAGCACCCCCAGAGCGAGGCACCCAAAGACCCCGGCACCCAAGAAACGAGGTGCCAGGGCTAGGGGGTGCCCAAAGGAGGGGGAGCACCCGAAGGATGGGGTGTCTGGAGAGCGCAGCACCATGGCGAGCAGGGTGCCGGGAACGCATGGGGCTGCCGGCCACAAGGGATGCCCCCGAGAGCACCGGCCAGCGCGGCAGCCGGGGGAAAAGGGGGGGTGGGGTGTGTGCCAGGAGGTCCGCGGGGAAAGGGGGGTGCCCGGGGCTGCCTCACTTGGCGAGCAGGCTCATGAGGTAGGCGGAGGTGTTGGTGTCGAGGCGCAGCGGCGGCACGGTGACGTAGGCGGCGGCGTGGAACCAGTCCTGGTGGTAGTAGTGCAGCCCGGTGAGCGTGGCGTGCGCCGTGGTGGTCTCGGCGTACACCACCTTCCCTGCCGGGGGCGGGGGGACACGGAGGCACGGTTGGCTGCGTGGCTCTGACCCTCTTGGGCAGGGGGGTGGCACCCATGGAGATCCCCCCACCACCCCCACCACCCCTTTACCTTGCATCTTGGCGGCGGCGACGACGTCCCCCGCGGACATGCTGGAGACGTTCACCAGGTAGACGGGGCAGTGGGTCTACGGGGAGGGGGGTCAGTGCCACCATCCCTGTAGCGCCCCGGCTCCATGGGGGGGTCCCCGCGCCCCAGAGGGGCGCGGGGACCCCCCCATGGAACCGGGGCGCCCACCCCAAGACGCGGCAAAGGTTCTGGGACCACTCACCCTGTTGGCGATGGTGATGACGCGGTGCGTGGCCTCGGCTTCCAGCTGCGGGGAGAGCGGGCGGTGAGACGCGCGGCCCGGCGACACCGCTACGGGGTGGGTGGGTGGGCGGCACGAGGATGGGGGTGCACGTGGCAAAAATGTGTGGCCCCAGCTACGAGGACGCCCCGGTGACACGGCGATGCCGGCGGTCACCTTACCTCCTCGGGCCGGCTGATCTCAATCCCCTCCGGCCCCGTGATGCCCAGGTCCAGCGCTTCCTTCGCTCCCTGGGGAACGGGAGCAGGATGAGGGGTGGTCTCAGGATTGGAGGTATCCCCCTCGCCCCATCCCCAGCGCTCACCTCGGCCACCAGCTCGCCGTTCTCAGCGTGGACCCGGGCGATGGCACCGATGTCGCGGCAGGCTCGGAAGACCTGGTAGAGCTCGCTGTCCCGCAGCATGTAGAGGTCCTTGTAGGTCATGAACATCTGGAAGGAGTTCACCCCCTTCTCCCGCACCAGCGTCTCCATCTCCGCCTTCACCTGCGCCGGGATGGGGTGGGGACAGACACACATGGCAGCTCCGTGGGCATGTGTGGGACCCACTCCCCTCGCCCCCCCATGGGGCAGGGACCCACATGTGGCCCCTTGGGGACTTTTGGATTTGTGTGTCCACCCCAGGGCGATCTGGCCAGCGACAGATGCTGGGGGGGGTGGTGGTGGGGGTGGGATTTTGCTCGCTGTGGTGTGCTGGGATCTGCCCCGGCTTGGCCGGATCCCTGGTGTGCTGGTGCTGGGGGGCACCCGCTCCATCCCCATCCCTTCCCTGCTCTGCTTGGAGAGGGTCTGTTGGCCTCATTCTGCTCCGGTAGCTTCAGCAGGACTTGCAGGTGCTGAGCACACCGGGGGGCGGGGAGGGGGGGTCGTGCCGCAGGATGGGGTGTCCCCTCTCCAAGCCAGCATCACCGTGCCCGGCGCACCCTGGTCCCCTCCACGCCGCGGCGGCACCATCCCCGCCCCGACGAGGGGCTCAGCCCCGTGGGGACCCCCCTGCCCCGCTGAGCCCGGCTCAAGGCAGCTCAAAAGGCAGCCTGGGGGCTCAGCCTAGCCCACCCCCACCAAGCAGCTAATGGGATCAACTGGGCCAGGCATTAGCCCCGGCTACAGCAGCTGGGCCGGGGGGCCACTCGCTGTGCCGGGAGCCGGCGCCACGCTGTGCCGGCACGGTCAGGCTCACCTTGGGCGCCCACCAAGTGATGCCCATGTGCAGGGCGTAGTCGCAGCAGACCTTGGGGTCGGCCAGGCTGCGGCATTTCTCGTAGGCGTCCAGCAGCGAGGTCTCCTTGTCCGGCAGGACGTGGCCGATGATCATCGTCGTCCCTCCCACCAGGGCTGCCTGCAGGTCACAGCGGCGGCGGGACACCGGGGTTCGCCCCGCTGGGGTGCCATGCTGCCATGCCGCGGGGCGGCACTAATCCTGCCTGCCTACGAGCGGGGCTAAGCCCCTGGGCGACCAGGCTGGGTAGCCAAATTCAGGGCACGGCGTTGCCCGCAGGCAAGTGGGGGCCCGGTGCAGGCAGGGATCCCCCCACATCACCCTGGGGTGCAACACCCTGCCCCACCCCCCCCGGTGCTGCCCCCGTGTTGCAGCAGCACATCCAGCCGCCAGATATATCTGGAGGATCCCATCGCCGTGGCATCAAATGCCCCCCCCTGCCCCCAGCACCAATTTGGGGTGCCAGGGGGACCCTGGACCCTGTAGTCACCGCAACCACACCCCCTCCCCCCCTAAAGCTGCACCTCTGGTGTGAGGCCCGATCCGGGATGGGGTTGCCCAGGATGGGGAGAACCCCCCCCTCCCCACCGCGGCACGCGTGGGCAGCAGGGCAGGCGCTGTCGCGCCCGCCGGCGTCCCTGGCTCACCCGGCCCGGCTAATCCCCAAAGCTCCTTTACCAATCGGCCCTCGTGGGTTGGCGCAGGCCGGTGGCACCGGCGTGGCGCTACGAGGCGGCCTGCCGGGACGGCGAGCCGGCACGGCACGGGGTGCCCGCGGTCGCCGCACCGGCCCCCTCGCTGTGCCGCGGTGTGCGACCGTCCCCCCACCCCCTTTGTGGCAGAGCCGAGCCCCCTGCCCAGGGACGGCGGACACCCTGGGGACAGGCACGGCCAGCGCCGGCCCGGCACAATGGCTGCTCTGTGTGGGGTGCCGGAGACAGCCGGCCCCAGCGCCGGCCAGGACAAGCCCAGCGCCGGCCCCTCGACACCCCCCGGGCAGCGGCATCCGGTGCACGGCACCGCCGGCGCCCGGCAGGGCCCGGCAGCACCGGGGCTGGCATCGGGGTGCTGCGGCCCCGGCGAGGGACGAGGACGCTCGCAGCAAGTCCTGAGCGATGGGGACACGGGGACAGGCGGTGCCATGCTGGGCTGCCCGCAGCGGCGGGGCGGACAGCCCCCCCCCCACCTGCCTGGCGTCCCCCTCGGCTCCACGCCGACCCCTTGCAGCACCCACTGGGTGCCACGGAGCCCTCCCCAAGCTTGGGGGGGTTGTGGGGGACCCGCGGCCGGGCGGTACCTTGGTGCCGTGGTAGAAATCATCCACACAGGTGGCGTTCATGAAGGTCTGGTGGAAATGGGTGCTGGTGTCGATGCCGCCGGGGATGACGAGTTTGCCGGTGGCGTCGATGACCTTGGCCCCGCCGGGGATCATGAGCTCGCGGCCCACTTGCTGGATGATGCCGTTCTCGATGTAGACGTCGGCCTCCAGCGTGCAGTCGTCGTTCACCACCTTCCCCCCCTTGATGAGGATCCGCATGGTGGCCGCGTTGGCGAGCATGGCGCTGCGAGGGGGCAGCCGTCAGCCCCGGGGTGGCTCCTGGCGGGACAACATCCCCCCCCCCCCCCCCCCCCCCCTGCAACCCGCCCGGCCACCCTTAGGGCTGAGCTCACCCCCAGCGCCCATCCCTTGGCACGGTGTTGCCGCCGTGGGGGCAGGACGCCGGGCAGCCCCCCGCGGCTGCGCATCCACCGTGCCCATCCCCGCCCTGGGCCGTGTCAATACTGGATTATCCCGGGAAATCCGTGGAGATGGAGGAGGGGGGGGGGGGCGGCACACACGGCCCCGGGATGGTGAGGCAGGGGCTGCCACCCTGCTCTGGCGACGTGTGCCTGCGCCCCAGCCGGTGACACCCACCCCACGGTGCCAGCACCCGGAGCCAGCCACGGCGCGGGGCTGCCGGACCCCCACGTGCTGCCCCTTCCTCGCTCGCTCGGTGCCGCGCAGCCGGGGCTTCTCCCCATATTTTGGGCAGGCTGCCTGCCTCTGCCCCACGGCCCCGCGTGGTGCCAGCTCCACCGGAGCCCCCCCACCCCCCCGCTGCCGGCAGCGAGGGGCGTCCCCAGACACGATCTATAACGCAGTGGGTAGATGAAGGTCAAACGCCATCGACCCGCCGGAGCAGGGGTGGCACACGCCGGCTGCGGGGGCACCCTAGGAGCGTGTCCCCTCTCCCTGGGGGGCATGAGGTGGGCTGGGACCCCACCAGAACCTCCCCCCCCCAGGGACCCCACTGCATGGACACCCCCCCCCCCCGGGGACCCCCAGCAGTGCTGCCTCCAGACAAAGGCCCATGTGGGCAGGACAGCACCGCGCGGCCTCGCCGGCACAACCACGGCGCAGAGCCCACGGCAGCGCCGGCCACGCTCTGGTGCAACCAGGGCCTACCCAACGCCAGCGTCCCTGGAGAGGGACGGCACATGCCATCCCTACCGCAACGCCGGGGCCATCACCGGGCCGTGGGGTAGCGGGCGCTGCTGGCAGCGGAGGGCACGGCCCCTCATGGCAACGGGCTTGGCGTGGCACCCCGGCAGTGCCCGAGGCCGCTCCGCACGGATGCCAGGGGCCGGAGCACGGCTCCAAAGGGATTGTCCTGAGCGTGTGCCAGCAATTCCCAGCCGCCCAGCAGAAACGCCGGCTCGGCAGCAAATGGCTTCCCCAGGCGCCGGACCTGGCGGAGAGCCGTGGTGGCCGGCGGGGCTGAGCTGGGACCTGCCGGCAGCTGAGCATTCCTGGTGCTTTGGGCAGGAGCAGCCGCCCGGGGAGGAGGCCAAGAGGCCGTGGCCACCACAGGGCCACAACCGTGCTGGGGGGGCACCGGGAGCCCTTGGCAGGCCAGCTCCCCCACCGGGGCTCTGCGATGGCTGTGCCAGCCCCGTGCCAGCCCATGGGATGGCGGAGGAAAGCGGGTCGCGGAGGGGCTGGGGGGGGGGACATGGCAGCGACCTTCCCGCCGGCAGCAGCTCCTCGTGCAGCGTGCCGGAGCGCCGTGGCATGCCGGGCACCGGCACCCCCAGCCTGGCTGGTTCTGGGGTTGTACCTGCTCCTCAGCTCTGCCTCAGGCACCCAGGGAAGCGGCTGCCCCATGCCAGGGCTGTGCTGGGGGGCACCTGACCCATGGCTACACCGCTGGGGATGCAGGGGACAAGGGGGGGACACAGGGGGGGGTGGGGGGCAGCCTCAGCCAGAGACTTGCTGAGCCCCCCATGCCAGCAGCAACCGGGATGGGGCAAGATGTTGGGGCAGAGACCGACCTTGGTGGGGTGAGGGGCCACAGGAGATGCGGCGGTGGCCACTGTCCCTCCATCCTGAGCCCCCCCCCGGACCCCAGGGGAGGATTGGGCCGGGCAGGATGGTGCTCAGGCGGTGCGGGAATGGGGGTGAGGGAGGGAGGCGGCGCGGCGCACCCCGAGATGAAAGCGAGTGGCGGTGACGGATGGATCTGGAGCACGGCGGCGTGCGGCGAGGCAGCCCGTGCCGGCTCCCAGCGGTGCCGCAGCACAACCCCCCCCCCCCCTCGCC
Source organism: Leptosomus discolor (assembly GCF_034619465.1). Lineage (NCBI taxonomy): Eukaryota > Metazoa > Chordata > Aves > Leptosomiformes > Leptosomidae > Leptosomus > Leptosomus discolor. Next base: position 126,800,117 of record NC_141392.1, read on the forward strand.
GTGTGGCACGGGCAGGATCCCCGACACGGGTGGGGTGGTGGGAGGGGGCACCCGCTGTGCCCGGGGCTGCACAGCCCAGGGTGGGACCTGAACCACCCCGGGGTCCCGCGTAGCCAAGCCCGGCCGGGGGCTGCGTGGGCAGAACCGCGCTGCCGGCCACGGCACGGCTGCCGGGAGGTCCGGCGTGGGTGGGCGGGTGGGCTCTGCAGCCCCACAGGCAAAGCGTGGGGAGTGGGTGGCTGCCACGGGTGGGCTGGGAGGGGGGGCCGCGAGCGTGGCAGAGCGTGGTGGGCAGCGGCGGTGCCACCCGCGGGGACAGAGCGTCACTTGGGGACACGGGCAAGCACGGCGTGGGCTGGCCACGCTGCACCCACGAGGGCTGGCAGCTCGACCCGCCGCCCGTGGCCTTGGCCACCGCGGAGCCACCCGTGCTGCCGCTGCCCCCGCACCCCCACCCCCCCTCTGTGCCAGACCCCTCTCCTGACCCTTCCTGGGGGACCCGCCACCCCCTGCCACCCCCTGCCTCCTGTGCCACCAGCTGCCGCTCCCCCTGCCCAGCCCAGGCTGCCCACCGTGGGCTGCCTGGCATGCCAGTCCACACCCAGTCCCTCCCAGTCTGTACCCAGTCACCCCCTCAGCTCACCCCGAGCATCCCCAGGGGCTCTGCCTTTCTGTCCCCCCAGCCCGTGCCGCGGTGTCAGCACGGCACAGCCTGCCCTGGCAACACCCAGGCTCTTGCCCGTGCCCCCGCGAGCCGTGGTGCCGCGGTGGCACCGGCGGTGGGGGCTGCTCGCTGGTGCGGCAGGGAGGTGGTTCCTGCCAGACAACAGGTTCCCCGGCAAGGGCAGAAACGCAGCGCTGGGGTGGGGGGGTGGGGGCCACCAGCATTTTTGGGATCCCCCCCAGCCCCGCCACCGCAGCCGGTACCCCCAGCTCGGCCCTCCTTGGGCGCTGCCGGCAGCCTGGCCAAGCCCTGGGCCGTGGTGGGCCATGGTGACGCTTGCCGGCATACAAAGCATCGCGGCCATCTCGGGGGGCTCGTAGCCCCCCCCCCCAGCTGCTCCACCGGCTCTGAGTCGTGGGGGCTGGCAGGGTGAGGGGGGGACAGCTGTGACCCTGGCAGGACAAAGAGACCCCTGCCCTGGCGGGGGCTGTTGGGGGGGAGGGGGGGGGGGGGGGCACCTGTTGGGGTGGAGGCGGCTGCTGGGCCCAAGCCTTTGTGCCGGGCCGGTGGGGGCTGCGGCACGGCGGCACACAGAGCCGCATTGTGCGGCGAGGCGAGGCGAGGCCAAGGGCTGCTCCTGTGCCGGGGCCCCCCTCCGCCGCGCCCCGCTTTTGTCTGTGCTGCTGAGCCCCCCGGCACCCACCCTGCCCGGCACCCACCTTCCTGCCACCCACCCTGCCCGGCTGCGGCTGCCCCTTTGTCAGGGCTCAGGGACTGTCCCCTCCCGGGCAGGATGAACCCTGCCGCCAGTGACGCCAAACCACCACCACCGCCTGGGTGATGGCTCTTGGGGGGGGGTCACGACCGCCGCAGCCCCCCCCCAACCCTGCCCCGTTTCGGCCCCGGCCAGGCCAGGAGCCGGTGCCCCGCTCCGGTGCTGCGCGTGGGGCCTGGGCTGCCCTGTCCCGCTACTGGGGACCCACCGACTGTCCCCCCGGCCAGACTGGTGCTGGGGTGACCGAGCCACCGCCCTGGGAGGGACAGCGAGACCCCCGTGGTGACCGAGGGACCACGGTCCACTGGCGAAGGGCCAGGGATGCTCCGGCAGAGCCGGCCGCCGGTGCCGCCGAGCCCGGGATGCCGCGGGCGGGCGAGCAGCCGGTGCCGGTCCCCGCGGGCACCTTGGCACATGTCACGGCACGGCGCGCACCACGGCACACGGCCACGCCCGAGCGAGCGCGGGGCGCGACGCCACGGCCGAGGGGTGCCCGGTGCCCGGTGGGATCCCCCGGACCCGTTACGGGGTCCCCGGCACACGCCGGGCGCTGACCCCAGGGTGTGCCCGGCACTGCGGCAGGCCAGTGCTGCGGCGGGCACCGAACCCAGGGGTCCCTGTCAGCCCTCGGCAGAGGGGGCCAGGCCCGGTGCTGCGGGGTGGGTGGGGGTCCCCGGGCTGAGAACCGGAGCTGCTGGGAGAGGGTCCCCGGGCAAAGAACAGGGGCTCCCCCCCCCCCCCCCCTCCGGTGCGCGGTGCTGGGCAGCCGGTGAGGGGCCGGATCCCGGGGCAAGGGGCGGGGGGCGGCGGGGCGAGGCACAGCGGCCGCCAGTGATGCTGCGGCGGGGTGCCGGTACCCGGTTCCCGGGGTGGGGAGGGGGGGGCGCGGTTGGGTCCCGGCCCCGGGGCGGCCCCGCAGACAAAGCCCGGTGCCGCCCAGCACAAAGGATGCTCCGTGCCGGGGCGGGGCCGCCCGGGAGCCCCCGCGGAACAATGGGCCGGGGCCACCGAGACCCCCCGGCCTCCCCCGCCGCCCCCCCTCCCCCTCCCCCTCCCCCCGCCCAGCTCCAGGGTCTCTGCTCCGCCGCGCACCTGCTGCTCCGCACCCGGTCGCGACACACGGCGACGATGACGGGGCTGAGCCCCCTCGGGAGCGGGGAGGGGGGTAGGGTGGGGTGGGCCCGTCGCCCCCCCCCCCCCCCGCCGAAGCCAGCCCTTCGCGCTGTCTCGCCACTAATCGCCCTGTCGCGACAGGTGACACCGCCGGACGTGGGCGGGGGGGGGGAAGGAGGGGTGGGGGTGGGCCTCACGCAACCCTTCTGGCCCGCTACACCCCGCGAAGGGCGGCGTGCGGGGGGCTGGCGGGGCTCTCCCTCCTCCCCGCCTGTCGCGACACCTCCGTCTGTCGCGACACACGCGCCTGTCGCGATTTAGTTCCACCCGTCGCGATACGGCAGCGACGAGGCAGGTCCCGCCGATGCTGGGACAGCCCGGAACAGCCCGGCCCGGCCCGGCCCCGCCGGTACCTCTCGTCCGCCGGTACCTCCCGTCCCCGCTGCGCTCCCGCTCCGGCTGCGCCCGCCGCGCTCCCCGGCCGCGATCGCCTCTCACCCAAACCTGCGCGGCGGGGGCGGGGCCTGTGCGCCGGCTCGGCCAATCGCCGCCCGCTTTCCCCTCTTGGGGGAGGAGTGGTGGAGGGGGTGGGGGCGGGCGTAGGCGGGGCCCCCCTCCAGCAGGGTGGGCTGCGCGGGGCCTGAGTGACAGGCGGAGGGGGCGTGGCCGGCGCCCAGGGCCCCGCCCAGCGGCGGCCACCTGCCCCGCGCGGTTGCCGTGGTGACGGGAGCCGGCACAAAGGCGCGCGGGGGCGGCCCCGAGTGACCCCGCCCCCCCCCGTGACCCCCCCGTGACCCCATGGGACCCCCATAGACCCCCCCCGGGGGATTGTGTGTGTGTGTGTCCCCGTGGAACTCAGGGGCACCCCCGGCACCGCCCCGTGACACCTCCACGGCCCCTCCCAGCAGTGCCCAGTACAGCCCAGTACAGCCCAGTAACACCCAGAAGCGCCCAGTACAGCCCAGTAACACGCAGCAGCACCAGTACAGCCCAGTACGGCCTGGTAACACCCAGTAGCGCCCAGTACAGCCCAGTAACACGCAGTGTAGCCCAGCACAGCCCAGTAACACCCAGCAGTGCCAGTACAGCCCAGTAATGCCCAGTAGTGCCCAGTACAGCCTACTGGCACCTAGTAGTATCCAGTACAGCCCAGTAGTGCCCAGTAACACCCAGCAGTGCCCCATACAGCCCAGTATGGCTTGGTGGCACCCAGTGGTGTCCAGTACAGCCCAGTAATGCTCAGTAACACCCAGTTAGTGTCCCAGTAATGCCCAGTACAGCCCAGTAGGGCCCAGTAACACCCTGTAGTGCCCCATACAGCCCTGTAGCGCCCAGTAACAGCCAGTAGTGTCCAGTACAGCCTGGTAGTTCCCAGTACAGTCCAGTAACACCCAGTAGTGTCCAGTACAGACTGGTAACATCCAGCAGTGCCCAGCACAGCCCAGTGGTGCCCAGTAGAGTCCAGTAACACCCAGTAGTGTCCAGTACAGCCCATTAGCAGCCCAACAGATCTCATGAACTCCCGGCCCAACCCAGTATCTCCCAGCTCATCCCAGTAGCTTCCAGCCCATCCCCGCAGCCCATCCCAGTGGCCTCAGGCCCCCAGCGTGTGGGGACAGGGACACAGGGGGGACACAGGAGGCGCTGGGGGCCTGTGGACAGTGCAGGGGGGGGGGGGGGGGGGGGGGGCACTGGTGACACGGGGGGGTGGGGGGGTGCCGGAGGGACCCGCTGCCCCATCCCCACACCCACTGTCCCCTGTCCCCGCCCGGCAAGCGCCGCCGTCCCCTGAGCATCTTGGTGGCCCTCGGCCGAGCTGGCTCCTGGTCTCAGGTGGCTTCCTTGGCCTGGGGGATGGGGGGGGGGGGTCACTGGGGGCTCCAGTTCAGGCGGTGGCTGCTGGGACCCCCGGGTGCCCCCTCCCCAGCCGGGGCAGGATGGGGCATTTGTCCTTGGAAGGTTCCAGCTGGTCCCCTCCGCTGGCCTGGCTCGGTCCCACTGGTGGCACCTCCGCCCGTGGACATGGCGTGACCTGTCCCCGTAGCCCTGGTCACCACAGAGACCGGGTTGGGGGGGGGAAGGGACCCCAAATGTCCCACGGCCACCCGCTGGACACCCCCCCCCCCGTGGGCACAGCACCGGCCGTTGGGGGACGTGGCATTGACCTCCCCCCACCCACCAGTGACGGCCCCATCACCTCCTGGAGGTGACCCGGGGGGGCTCAAGGGGACCTCGGCAGACCCTGGGCACACTTGGGGGGCTGCAGCCCCTGGGAGGGGGGGGGTGGGGTGTCTCAGGGGACCCCCCCCCAGCCTGGTTCTCCTCCATTTTGGGCGGTTTTCCTTCTCCAGGCGCTTGTCACCCATCTCGGCCCATTCCCTGGGGAGCCCCTGGCCATGGAGCGGGGGGGTGGGTGCTCCCCACGAGGGGCCACACTCAAGACCCCACCACTTTGGGGTCCAGCATGAAGGACTGGGGGGGTCCCCAAGAGTTTCACCACCCGCTCGCCGCTGCCTGGCCAAAGGGGAAACTGAGGCAGAAGCTCACGGGGCAGAAGCGCGGGGTCCCGCACCCCCACACCCCAGTGCTCTGCCCTGGGGGCTGGGCACAGTCCCCGCACCCAGGACTGGGGACCCCCCCCTCTCCCTGCACTGGGACCCCACTGCCCGCTGGGGCTCCACCATTACAGGATCCCACCACCACCAGGGCCCCACCGCTTGTTGGGGCCCCGCTACCCACTGGGACACCCTTGGGACCCCACAGCATGCTGGGACCCCCCCCCCCCCCGTGTCCATCAAGACCCCAGCACCCACCAGGACCCCAGTGGCCCCCAGGACTCCACCATTGCCCGGATCCCACCACCCGCTGGGACCCCACCTCCCACTGGGACCCCATCATTGCTGGGACCCCACCAACAGCTGGAGCCCCACAGGAACCCCACCATCCATTGGGATCCAACTGTCTGCTGGGACCCCTATCATTGCTGGGACCCCACCACCAGCTGGAGCCCCACAGGGACCCCGCCACCCACTGGGACCCCCATCATTGCTGGAACCCTACTGGGACCCAACTGCTGGGACCCCACCACCCACTGGGACCCCCATCATCGCTGGGATCCCACCAATTGCTGGAGGCCCATTGGGACCCTGCCACCCATTGGGACCCCCATCACTGCTGGGACCCCACTGGGACCTGACTGTCTGCTGGGATTCCACCACCCATTGGGACCCCCATCATCGCTGGGATCCCCCCGACTGCTGGAACCTCACTGGGACCCCATCACCCAGTGCGACCCCCATCACTCCCGGAACCCCACTGGGACCCAACCACCCACTGGGACCCCCCTGCCGAGCGGGACCCCAGCACCCACTGGGACCCAACTCCCACCGCCGTACTGGGACCCCACCACCCGCTGGGACCCCCATCATCGCTGCGATCCCACCAACTGCTGGAACCTCACTGGGACCCCATCACCCATTGCGACCCCCACCACTCCCGGAACCCCACTGGGACCCAACCACCCACTGGGACCCCCCTGCCCAGTGGGACCCCAGCACCCATTGCGACACCCATCACTCCCCGAACCCCAGTGGGACCCCAGCCCCCAGCAGGACCCCAGGGCCCACCCGGCAGCCCCTGCGGCGCCCACAGAGCACAGGACGGCAGGGAGGGGGGTTGTTTTTGGTTTTTTTTTCTCTTTTTTTTTTTCCTCTTTTTTTCTTTTTTTTTTTTTGCACAAAAACAGTACATTTATTCAAGTGTTCTCCAGCACAAGTACATTAGAAAGGAGCTCGTCTGTATTATACTCTTCTGGGCACCAAAGAAAACAAACAAACAAAAGAAAAAAAAAAAACCAACAACAAAAAAAAACCCAAACCGAAACAAAAACCAACGGGAAAAAAAAATTAAAAATAAAAATTAAAAAAAAATAAAAAAGGAGGATGGGATGGAAGCGGAACGGACAGACTTTCTACATCTGCTGCACGCATTGACCTTTAATTAGTTCAGAACAGCTATGTCACGAGCAATACTTACACAGATACAACAGTGCCGGGCGAGCCCCGCGGGCCAGAACCATACGGTGAAATGCACAGTATTCAGCGGCAATAAATAGAGAAGCGACCCTAAAATAACGAACCGACAACAAAACCAAAGGAACGAACCGAGAGAGAAGTAGAAAAGAACCAAAAAAAACCAACAACAACAAAAAAAAAAAAAAAAAAAAGAAAAAAAAAAGGGGGCGAGGGGATGGGGGGGGGAAGAGCAGCTGGGGAGGCCGGGGTGGCGGCGGCGGCGGCGATGCCGGCGCTGCCGGGAAGGTGACGGTGGGACGCGGGGCTGAGCCGAATCATGGGAGAGGAGGGGAGCGGAGCTCTACGCGTTTATTCCTCGGTAGGAGTAGTACAGGATTCCCCACAAATAGTTAAGCGTCAGCTACTTCAATGCCTAGGCTAAAACACATGAAATCTCTCGTTTAGTTTTCAAGTACAAAGTTAAAATGCCTTTTTTGTGGTTTTTTTTTTTCGTTTTTTTGTCGTTTTTCTTTTTTAATAATAATATATAAGAGTAAAATAATAGTGCTCTTTGAAACTCCACTACAAGAAAACAAAACAAACAGTCATTGTCCAGACAGCAGACTTAATTTAACAATATATATTTTTAATAAAATGTTTTAGCACCGTGTTTGTCACCTACTCCCTCGGCGGATCTTAAGGAATTTAGGCTTTTTTTATTTTTTATTATTTTTTTTTATTTTAGTTTCTTTTTTTTTTTCCTCTTTTTTTTTAACCGTTTCGTCTAGGGCTGTGCAACAAAAGTTGTCTGTTTGTTTTAAAAAAAGATGTGAGTCGGGTACGTTAAAAACTGAACTCTTTCCCCACGCGTCCCCACCACCGCCGGCGGCTGCCGACGCGTCCCCGGCACCACCGAGCCGAACCCGGCGTCGTCCCGGCGCCTTTCCAGTTGTGCCACGACGGGAACCTGCTTCCCGCCGATCACCGGCTCCGGCACCGGTCCGGGCGTCCCAGCCGCGGTCGCCCACGGACGGGTGCGGGAGCCGCGCCAACGCCGCGCCGGGCCGGCACCCCCCGCGCTGCGGGGCCGAGAGGGTCCCGGGGAACCCCGGGACCCCCCAAACCCCGCTGCAGGGCTCCCAGCCGGCACCGCCGCGCCCTGCAGGACCTGCAACCGGGGCTGCAGGGCCATGCAGGACGCCGCAGGCGGTGCCGCGGGGCTTTGCCAGGCTTGCACCGGCGCTGCGGGGCCGCGCAGGGCTGGCGAGCGGTGCTGCAGGGTTGTGCAGCACTAGCACCCGGCGCTGCGGGGCCACGCAGGGACTTGCACCCGGTGCTGCAGAGCCATGCAGGACCTGCAGACAGTGCTGCAGGGCCGTGCAAGACTTGCATGCAACGCTGCAGGGCCACACAGCGCCTGCAGACAGTGCTGCAGGGCCGTGCAAGACTTGCATGCGACGCTGCAGGGCTGTGCAAGACTTGCATGCAATGCTGCAGGGCCACGCAGCACCTGCAGACAGTGCTGCAGGGCCGTGCAACACTTGCATGCGACACTGCAGGGCCACGCAGCGCCTGAAGACAGTGCTGCAGGGCCGTGCAAGACTTGCATGCGACGCTGCGGGGCCACGGAGCGCCTGCAGACAGTGCTGCAGGGCCGTGCAAGACTTGCATGCGATGCTGCAGGGCCATGGAGCGCCTGCAGACAGTGCTGCAGGGCCGTGCAACACTTGCATGCGACGCTGCAGGGCTGTGCAAGACTTGCATGCAATGCTGCAGGGCCACGCAGCACCTGCAGACAGTGCTGCAGGGCCGTGCAACACTTGCATGCGACGCTGCAGGGCTGTGCAAGACTTGCATGCAATGCTGCAGGGCCACGCAGCACTTGCAGACAGTGCTGCAGGGCCCTGCGGGACTCGCATGCGACGCTGCATGGCCGTGCAGGACCTGTGGGCAGCGCCGCAGGACCCACGGCCGGCACCACGGGGGATCTGCACGCGCCGCTGCGGGGCCGTGCCAGAGCCGCCAGCGGTGCCGCAGGGCTGCACCAGACCTGAACGCGCCGCTGCGGGGCCACGCAGGACCCGCCGCCAGTGCGGCGCTCCCGTGCCAGACTTGCCCCGGCGCTGTGTGGCAGCGCCGCCGCATCCGGCCCCGGGGACCAAGCCGGAGCCCCCAGAGCCACGGCTCAGCACCCGGGGCCGGGGGACACCGCGTCCCGCCTCGCCTCCTTTACCACCCGGCAAAGCTGGGCCCCGCGGTGCCTCCCACCGCGGCCGCCCCACGCCGGCTCAGCTCCCCGCACCGACAAGAGGGGCCTCCGAACCCCCGGTAGCACCAGGCACGGTGGGGAGGCGGCAGGGGGGGCCTGGAGGCCGCCCCTGCCGCCTGATATCCCCCCCCCGCCGTCGCCGTCGCTCCCCAGCACCTCTCCAGCACCCTGGGGCCGCCGGCGCGGCTCGCTGCCAATTAGCCAGCACCCCGCACCGAGCGGCCGGCAGCCCCCGCGGACCCTCGGCACCTTTCACAGTTAGAGAAGAGCCGGCGACGGGCCGGAGACCCTCCGTGAGCCTCCCCCGTGCCGTAGCACCAGTCCCTGTCCCCGCCGGAGCCCCTCCGCTCCAGCGCCGGGGCACGGGATCCGGCCACCCCAGTGGGTACCGGGGATGTGGGGCGATGCCCCTGGCACCGAGCCGGACCCACCCGACCTCCTGCGGCACCCCACAGCTGCCAGACAAGTAGCACCATCCACAGCAACGCCAGCACCTGCCTGTGGTCTTGCCAGCACCATTGCCCGCATGCACCGCGGCTCCCCATCGCGCCGCCAACGCCGCCGCGGCTCCCCGGCCCCCTGCGGCCGGGGCCGCCCGCCCTCGACACCAACACCGACACCGCCGCGCCCACCACGCGCCTCTTCGGGCACCCATCGCCCCCAGAAAGGGGGTCCGGGGCCACCCCCCGGCACGGGGGCACCGTTGCTCCAAACCCACGCGCCCCCCCCGGCAGCACCGGGGGGATGCCATCGCGGCTCATCGCCCTCCTGCCAACCAGCCTGGCCCCACGGATGTAGCACCAGGGTCCGGAGACCCGCAGCCGTCCCTCGTCCCGTGCCGAAGCGCCCCCAGCCACGCTCCGGCCCCGCTCCGGCCCGCGCTCGCGGCGCCACCACCGCCGCCAAAAGAGCCCGGATTCACAGCACCCGCACCGTCGCCGTCGCCGCCCCCCCCGGCACGGCAGCACCTGAAGGCAGGAGCAGGCACAGGAGCATCCCCTTACGCTGCCACCGCCGGGTTGGGGGGGGGGACCCCCCCCAAAACCAGCACCAGTTCGGCCAGGGGGGAGGGCGGGGGGGGCCGCCACGTACGCAGAAAAGCACCAGTACGTTTTGTGCGCGTCGCGGGCAAGGGCAGAGCGGGCGCCACCACCACCATCACCACCACCACCAAAGTCACCGTCACCGTCACCGCCGCCGAGGGAGGCGCTTTCCTTTTAGGACAGAAAAAGGTTATTGCATGACTCGGGGTGGAGACGCTTCCCGCCCGGCTGCTGCCGCCCCGGCCCGCTCCCGCGCCGCTCGCTCGGCACGGCCCGGCACGTAAGGCAACGTGGAAGCTGATGTCTCGACTCACCCCGCTGTTTAAAAGCACCATTATGAAGTCAGGTTGTACAGTAGTAACAGTACCTTTTATATATATATATATCTATATCTCATATCTATCATATATATATAAACTGTAAACAAGAGGTAACAGCGGCTTCTAGAATTTGCTTTCTTCAAGGTTTCCCGTGTGGTAGGCACCCAAAATACTGTAGAAAAGGTGTGTGTTGTGGTGTGTGTGTTCTCGGCTTCCCTGCCAGTTGGGTTGGCTCCATTATCACCAGTGAACGGTGCTGGTGGAAAAAAAGAGTGAGGCTCAGTCGCTGGGCGTTGTTGCGGAGCCGGCCGAGCGCCTCTCCCTGCCGCTTCGCGCTTTTCCCACCCCTCCCTGAACCCACCCCCTCCCCCCCCACCCCCCACCCCCAAAAAAAAAAGCTCGCCGGGGCCGGTGGGCCGCGAGCTCGGCACGCACGGAGCGGGGTCTCCTTCGCCTCCGCCTCTCCCAGGGCTGGGGTTTCCCGCTGCCGTTTCCCCTCCTCCGAGAGCAGAGCCGGGCGACGGCGCCTCTCGCCTCGCCCGCTGCTCCGAGAAGCGGGAACCGAACCAACAGAAAAACCCAGCCAGAAACAAAGAGCGGGAAATTAAAAGGTTTAACCCCCCCAAAAAAATGGTTTTGGTTTTTTGTTTGCGTTTTTTCTTTTTTTTTCGCTTCGTTTTTGTTTTGTTTTGTTTTTTTTTGTCGTTTTCGTCAGGTTTGTTTTTTCTTTTTTCCTGTTTTTTTTTTTTTCGTTTTGTTTTGTTTTGTTTCGTTTTGCTTCGTTTTTAAATAGGCTAAAAGCTGAACATTGGGAATTCAGGAGAGGACACCGAACCCTTTCGCTCGGGGAGACGTGTGCTGGGTTCCCGTCGGGCGGCGAAATCCCGTTTCTCTCTTCTGGGTGCTGACTCTTCTCTCATTCCGCGTTTTCACTTCTCTTGGCGTGGATGGGGTTTTGTTTCTGACTCGCTCCTGTGTCACCAGTTCCTTGCCCGTCCCTCTTAAACGCAGGCAAAGTATTCCTTCAGGGGAGCAAAGAGGTGGCGGATCACCGGCACGCTCCAGGATCTGCCGAGCAGTCTCTGCCGGGCCAGGCGGCTCATGTTGGACACGTCCGTGTAATGCACCGGGAAGCCGAAGACCCTGCGGAGGAGGTGGGGGGGGACAAGCGGGGGGTCAGCGGGGCGGCCGAGGCACAGCCCCCCCCCCAGCCCCGCGGTGAGCCCCCCGGGGCTCGGCGGTACCTCTCCATCTCCGTGCACCACAGGATGTCCTCCTTCTCGTTCATGAAGACGGGGAAATGCTGGTCCTTGCCCTGCTTGATGGAGTTGGAGCGGGTGGTGATGGTTCGCACTTTGCTGAACTGCAAGAGGGCAACGGGGCTCGTCACGCGGCGGGGGCGCAGGGGATGGACCCCCCCGCCCCGAAGGTCGCAAGCGGGGGGACTCCCACCCCGGCGTGGCGGTGCCATCGCCACGTCCCTCTCCCACCGCCCTCCCGGGACGCCTCCGCCGCAGCCCAAGGAGTTTGGGACCACCAGGGGACGGCCACCTGCCACCCCCCTGCCGGCTCTGGGACTGCCACGCACCGCAGGACCCCCCCGTCCCCCCCCCCCCGCCCCGGGGGTACCCCGTGTGCCGGGGCTGACCTTGGCTATCCTGCCGTGCTCCAGGCACTCCTGCAGCTCCAGCTTATCGTTGACTGTGGACGCGAGCGGCCTGGGGTGGGGGGGGGGAAGAGAGAGAGACAGGGGTGGGCTAAGGCTGTTTTGGGGTGGGTGGGGGTTGTGGCAAGGGATGAGGAGAAGCAGCTGATGCGTGTGCCCCCACGGCCCCCCCCGGCCAGGAGGGACACGGAGGGGAGCTCTGTGCCACCACGGCGAGGACAAGAGTGGTCTCCTCTAGGAGTTTTTGGGGTGTGCTGACACCCAGCGCCCCCCTCTGCTCTCACCCAGCGTTGACCAGGAGGGTCAGGGGGACCCTCAGCGCCATGGCTGGGCTGGGGGAGGACCCCAGGAGCCCCACCCCCCCCGCCAGCAGCACCCTCCCTTCCCCGGTGCTGGCCAACAGCCTGGCGCAGCCACCCCAGCCCTGCGGCAGGCGAGCGGCACGGCGCCGGGACGGTGTCACCAACCTGTTCATGCCGGGAAGGTTCCCCCAGAAGTACCGTGCCCTGTGTGCTGCAGACACTTCTTTGGCATCAATCATGACGGGGTTGGACTGCGAGAAAGGCAAGAGGCAAGTAGTCAGCGGGGCTCGGTAGCCCACCACGGTGCGGGAGGGGGGGGCAGAGAACCTGCCTGGACTCACCTCCAGGAAGCGCGAGATGTCCCTCTTGTCGCTCACCCCCATGGCCACCACGTTCTCAAAGAGCCAGAAGAAGGGCCGGTCGTCCCCTTCCTTGGGCCGGGCTTCGTGGAGGAGGCGGTAAAACTCGAAGAAAAGCCGCCCGGTGCCCTCTGGGCGGGAGAGACGGGTTGGCGTCGGTGGCCGGTGACACCAGTGGTGCGGCCAGCCCCAGCCCGGCGGGGAGACACCTACCGTAGAGCCCCTTCCTGGCCGGGTTGACGATGGAGAGGTCGTTGCAAGGGCTCCCCCCGATCACCAGGTCGAAGGGACCCCACTCCTGGATCTGCAAGAGGGAGAGCCCCCCCACCCCCACCCCCCGCCATGGTGAGCTGGGTGCCCGGCCAGGACGGGGGTACACTGGGATGCACTGGGAGTGGAACGGCAGCTGAGCTCCCCGGTGGGACGGGTGAAGCCCAGACAGGTTCCATCGTGAGGACACGGGGCTGAGCACCAGGGGGGGGCTTTGTGGAGGCGGAGGGGGGGGACACACGCACGGTGGGGGTGGGTGGGAGGGGCGGGGGGTTGTTGAGGGGGACGTACGTGTTTCTGGGTGACATTCCGGACGTCCCCGACGTACATGATCTTGCCCTGGTGCCTCACCATGCCCACGGTGATGGAGTCCTCGCACACCTCGGAGGCGATGTACCGGTCCACCTGGATGCCCAGGTCCTTCAGCACCAGCAGGCCTGCGGGGAGCGGGGCTGGGGTGGGCGGCGGGACACAACGGGACCCCCCACCCCGCCCTGTCCCGACCCACCCCACCCCAGGGCAGCACCCCCATCCCCTGCCCCCCCCCCCCCCCCCCGCTGCAGGGAGACGGCGGGTGGGAACACCCAGCTGGGGGGGTCCCGTAGGTGACACCGGTCTGGCCCCGCACCGCTGACACCCCGGTGGGTGACACCCCGAGGGCAGAGAGTTGCGGGGTGCAGGCAGGCTGCCCACCCCCCACCCCGCGCCGGCACCGGTGCCAAGCCCACCCAAGGGAAGGTGCCGGTGGGGGCTCCCGGGGCCGGTGCCACCCCCCCACCCACCCACCTGTGGCGATGCCATCGAAGAGCGACAGCACCCGGATGGGTTTCCTCTTCTCGGCCGGCACCGGCGGGTACACCTTCGGCGGGTCCTGCAAGCCACGGGCGGGCATGAGGCGGGGGGACCCCCCGGGGGGAAAAAGGGGGGGACACAGGGTTGCGGGGCAGGGTGCAGGGGGGTCCCACTCACAAACTCCTGGTCGTGGTTGTTGGCGAAGAACATCTGGAGGCGCGAGGGCCAGTCCTCCCGCCGCCGCAGCAGCCCGTAGACGCCCTTGTGGCCGCACATGTAGCAGTTCCAGGGGTCCTCCTTGATGGCCGCCTGCGCCGCCCCCGGGCCCACCAGCAGGTCCACGCACTCCACGCAGAAGCACCTGGGAGGGGGAACCGGGAGCCACAGGGTCAGCACCGGGGCTGGGGGACACACACACGGTGGTGCCGGCAACCCCAGCCCTGGTAGCGCCGTCCCAGCGGGGCTAAAGCCAAGGCTGTGGCCGTGCCCCTTGCAGGCCGGCGGCAGCGGGGCACACCGGGATACCGGCAGCCCCATGCCGGGACCTGCGGCATCACCGAAACCTCCCAGCCCCATGTTGAGAGCATGGCAATCACCAAAACCTCCTCAGCCCCATGGCAAGACCATGGCAATCACCAAAACCTCCTCAGCCCCAGGCCGGGTCCTGTCATGCTGCCCAAATCTCTGCCAGCCTCATGCAAAAGGAAAGACCCGCAGCCAGGACCTGTGGCATCACCAAAACCTCCCAGCCCCATGGCAAGACCATGGCAATCACCAAAACCTCCTCAGCTCCATGGCAAGACCATGGCAATCACCAAACCTCCTCAGCCCCATGCCGGGACCTGCAGCATCACCGAAACCTCTCAGCCCCATGCTGGGACCGGGGCACAACAGAACCTTCCTGGCACCACGACATCACCAAAACTTCCCCAGCCCCATGGCAAGAGAGGGGCACCACCAAAACAGCCACCCCGGCACTGTGGTACCACCAAAACCTCCCGCAGCCCCTTGCCAGGACTGGGGCACCGCTAAATCCTCCCCAGCCCCATAACTGACACTGTGGCACCATTGAAACATCCCAGCCCCGAACCAGCTCTGGCATCGCCACATTCCCATGGCAGAACTGTGGCATCACCAAAACCTCCCAGCCCTGTGTTGGGACCAGGGCATTGCCAAAAGCCCCCTCAGGCCCACACCAGGACCAGGACACCACCAAAACCCCACACCGGAACTGTGGTGCCACCAAAACCTCCCAGTCCCATAGCTGAGACTGCGGCATCACCAAAATGTCCCAGCCCCACACCAGGACTGGCATCACTGAAACCCCACGGCAGGACCACAGCATCACCAAACCCTCCCCAGCCCCATGCCAATCCCATGGCATCACCAACACCTTCTCAGCCCCACGCTGGGACAATGGCATCACCAACCTCTCCCCAACTCCATGCCAAGACCGTGGCATCACCAAACCCTCCCCAGCCCCATGCCAGGACCGTGGAATCTCCAAAACCTCCTCGGTTTCATGCCAGGACTGTGGCATCACCAAACCCTCCCCAGCTCCGTGCCAAGACCGTGGCATCACCAAAACCTCCTCAGTTTCATGCCAGGACTGTGGCATCACCAAAATCTCCCCAGCTCCATGCCAGGACTGCGGCATCAGCAACACCTCCCTAGTCCCACGCTGAGACCGTGGCATCAGCAAACTCTCCCCAGCCCTGTGCCAAGACCATGGCATCACCAAAACCTCCTGAAGTCTCATGCCAGGACTACGTCATCACCAAACCCTCTGGAGCCCTATGCCAAGACCGTGGCATCACCAAACCCTCCCCAGCTCCATGTCAAGACTGTGGTATCACTGACACTTTCCCAGCCCCATTCAAGGACTGTGGCATCACCAAACCCTCTCGGGCCCATGGCCAGGATAGCGGCATCACCAAACCCTTCCCAGCCCCGTGCCAAGACCGTGGCATCACCAAAACCTCCCCAGCCCCGTGCCAATCCCACGGCATCACCAACACCTCCTCAGCCCCACGCTGGGATGATGGCATCACCAATCTTTCCCCAGCTCCATGCCAAGACCGTGGCATCACCGACACCTTCCCAGCCCCATGCCAGGACTGTGGCATCACCAAAACCTCCCAGCCCCATGGCCAGGAGAGTGGCATCATCGAGACCTCCCCAGCCCCATGCCAAGACCATGGCATCACCGACACCTTCCCAGCCGCAGTCAAGGACTGTGGCATCATCAAACCCTCCCCAGCTCCGTGCCAAGACTGTGGCATCACCACAACCTCCTCAGTCTCATGGCAGGACTGTGGCATCACCAAAACCTCCCGGCCCCATGGCCAGGACAGTGGCATCACTGAAACCCTCCCCAGCCCTGTGCCAAGACCGTGGAATCACCGACACCTTCCCAGCCCCATTCAAGGACTGTGGCATCACCAAACCCTCCCCAGCTCCATGCCAGGACTCCGGCATCACCAAAACCTCCTCAGTCTCATGCCAGCACTACATCATCATCAACCCCCTCCCCAGCCCCATGCCAATCCCACGGCACCACCGCCACCCCCTCAGCCCCACGCTGGGAGGGCGGCAGCCCCAAACCTTCCCCAACCCCACAGCCGAGACCGCGGCACCAGCGCCCCCCTCGCCAGCCCCGCGCCGGGACGGCGGCCCCGGACCTGCAGCAGTTGTTGTTGCCGCACATGAGCACCTCGCGGCCGCCGCAGCAGATGGTGCAGTAGGACTGGTACCCGTCGTCGTCGTACTGGTACGCGCACTCCAAGAAGCAGTTCTGGTGGGGGGGGGGGGCAGAGCCGAGGCGGTGAGCGCGGCACGGCCCCAGCTCCCGGTAGGGAGAACCTCGGGGGTGTCCGGGAGGGGGGGACTCGGTGCCGGGGTTGCCCGTGCCGCGCCGTACCTTGCAGTTTTGGCACATTCCTCCGATAAAGAGCGGGTGCTCCAGGGTCACGTTGAGGCTCCCGCAGGAGATGCAGATGTCTGGGGGGGGGCAGGGAGGCAGGAGGGGAGACATCCCCGTCAGGCGCTGCCACCCTCCCCGGCACACCGGGGGCAGGCCGACCCCGAGCTCCATCCTGCTGCCACCCCCGGCAAACTGCCACCTCCCCGCGGGGTCACCCCGGTTTTGCCGCCGGCCGAGCCGGGGAGCAGCTGGAGCCCCCTCCCAGGCTGCCACTGCGGAGCGACGGGGACCAACCTCGGGGACATGGGGGCAGGGCTCCCGCGCCTCCCTGTCCCCATCCTGGCCCCCAACAGCCCCCCCTCGGTCCACACCCAGGCTCAGCCCTTTCCCGTGCCGGTGACCCCAGCCCTGGGCAGTGTCCCAAGGGTCCCCCCCGCCGCCGCCGTCCCGCGCTGTCCCTGCTGCCAGCCAGGTGGGAGGGATGGGACAAGCCCGTCCTCCAGCCACCTTGGGCACCCCCCCAAACCCCCTCTGCCACCCAGCTCTGCAGCCAGAACTGGTGCCCAGCTGGGGAGGGGGGATCCACTCCCGCCTCAGCCCTGTCCCCAGGGGCTGGATGTGTCCCTGTCCCCAAGCCGGGCATCGCCCCACACACTCACCTTCGATGTTCCTGCATTTCTGCCGCACCTCGTAAACGAGCCGCTCTGGGGAGGGAGAGGGGTGTCAGGGGGCGGGGGGCAGCCCCCCCCAGAGGGGACAAGGCAGGGGACCCTCAGGAGGAAAGGTCCCCGATGGAGAAGGCGACCTGGCCCACAGCAGCTTTCACCCCCCAGCGGTGAGCACGGCCCTCCCGGCACTGGGACCAAGCCCCGGCAGGGTCACGGCCGAGCAAACCCCACGGAGGGTGGGTGCAGGGGCACCCCCCGCCCCCCCATCCCTCTCCCCGGGTGGTACCTCGGGTGCGCTCGTCGATGATCTCCTTGACCTTGGGCTTCTCTGTTGTGCTTTTCCTGGGTTTTTTGGCGGGCGGGGGCGGCGCGTAGGCGGCTGCTTCCGGCTCGACCCACATCTCCGTGTAAACTTCTTTGTAGGGGTTCCGTTCCTCTGCAAAAGGGGCGCGTGGGGGCCCGTCAGTGGGGTCCCAGAAGCCCCACAGGGGGGGACCTGCCCGCCCCACGGCGCTTCCTCTGCCCAAACCCGCGCCGCCCACCGCGGTGATGCCGGAGCCGATGGCGTGGGACGCTCGCCAAGGCCGCCGCCAAGCAGGACCCTGCGCCTCCCCCCGCCCCCCACCCCAGTGCTCACCTTCGGGGGGCTCCAGGCCCTTGGGGCCGGAGGGCTGGAAGCCCCCCAGGGCCCACTCGATCATCTGCTTGTTCTGGATCTCCACCACCTTGGAGGTGTCCGTCTCGTCGTTCTCGGGGCACGCCGGGAAGATCTTCCCTGCTCTGCTGCTCGCCACCTGCCAGGGGAGCCGCCGGTCCGGCCCGTCACCCACCCACCCTGCCGAGGGGGTGTCCCCCCCCTCAGCTACACCCCCCCCCCCCCTCACCGCTCCAGATGCCGCCCTCACATTGCCCAGCCCCCAAGGGACCTACATGGCCAGAACCCCCCAACATCATCCCACTGCCAAGAGCCGCCCCCCCCCCCCCGAGAACTAGGACCTGCCCCCCCCCAGCATCACCCAACGGGGACTTCTGCAACCCCCCCAGAGACCTCAGCTTCCCCAACAGCCCTCCAGACACCCCTGGCTGGGACAAGAGACCCCCCAAAATCTCCTTAGGGATCCCCCCTCCATCCCTTTGAAGGAACACCCTGGTGCCCCCCAGGACCCCCCGGGCGCAGGAGGTGAGGCAGGGCCGCATCCTGACAGGGTTGGGGGGGGGAGGGGGGCACCTGCTGCTCCCACACTCCCTGCCCAGGGTTGGCAGGACGGGCACCCATGTGTGTGTGTGTCCCCCCCAAAACCTCCCGGTGCTGGGGGTGCCACCCAGTAGCCGGTGCCACGCCGCCGGCGCTCACCTGCAGCACCTCGTAGATGGCTTTGCGGTACATGGGCTGCTTGTTGTAGGTGGCCTGGTGGAAGGCGCTGGCGAAGGAGCTGAGCGGCAGCAGCTTCTCCACGCAGACCTGGGGGGGGACACCAGACGCGGGCGTGAGAGGGGGGGACGGAGGAGGGGAGGGCTGCCCAGACCCCCCAACCCGCCACCCGGCCGCCACTTACCACCGAGAACTTGCCGTCCCCGAACCACATCACCCAGCGGGTGCCCTCGGCCGCCCGGCTCCGGCCCGTCATCCACCAGGAGACGATGCGCCCGGGCCACCAGGAGAAGCCGCGCAGCTTGCCCCACACCAGCTCGCCGATGCCGAAGCCCCGGCCGTCCTGCGCCGCGAGGAGACGGAGCGGGGAGGTCAGAGGCTGGTGGGGAAGGGGGTCCCTGCGGCCCCCTGCCCCCCAAACCCCCTCTTTTCCCGGCCGTCCCTGCCCTCACCTCGTACTCGGGCTCGTCATCGGCCGACTTGGAGGTGTTCTTGTCGATGGCGTCGGCCACCACTGGCTCAGGCGTGGTGGCCACGTTGGGCGAGGCGGGGTCGGTGGGCTGCTGCGAGGCGGGGGGGCTGGCCTCCTCCTCCTTCTGGGGCTCTGCCCGCGGCGTCTCCTCCACCACGTTCATCACGGCGATCACCTTCGCCTTCTTCTCCGCCTGGGGATGGAGAAGAGAGTTGGGACACACACACACACACACACAGAGCCCCCCCGGTCAGGGCAGGGGGACATCGCTCCCTCAGCACCCCAAAAAGTGGGCAGGGTGCCCTGGGCCAGCCTGCCTGGCAGGGGGATGGGGGGGGGGGGGGTTGCAACACCAGACGCTGGCATGGATCTGACAGCCCCCCCCGCAGCTGCAGCCACCATCACCGCCCTGCCCTGCTGCACCCTGGAGTGCTCCCCCCGTGCCTCAGTTTCCCTCTGCGGGGGTCCGGCCACCATCTGCAAAGCTGCTGGGGGTGGCTCGGGGGGGGGGGGCGGGCATGGCAGCCAGCCCCCCCCCCAAGGCTGTCCCCTGCTCCCTGCATGGCTTCCCCAAGGGGGGGTGGGGGTCCCCCAGGATCCCGCCCCAGCGATGGCACCAGCCCTGGAGCCCTGCACACCGTAGCTCACCCCCCCCCCCCCCGTGCCTTGCTGCCACAGCAGGTCCCCCTGTTCCCACCCCCCCCTTCCCCCTCCCCAGCCCCCCAAGGCCTGTCCCCTGAGGGGAGGGGGGCGCCCGTGTCCCCCCCCCAAGGCCTCCTGGTCCCTCCTGACCTCCCCCCAGCGCCTGCCCCAGGGGGCACCTCCAGCCCCAGAGGAGACCCCCAGCACTCAGCCCCCCCCTGACCGGACCCGTGTCACCCTCTCCGGGTCGGCCGGTGTCCCCCCCTTGGACATCCCCCCCCCCCCTCCTTAGTCCTCCCCTGCCAGGACACCCGCTGTCCCCCAGCCGAGTGCGCTGAACTGCGCTAAGCCGGGCCGAGCCGGGCCAAACCGAGCGGTGCCCTTAAGCCCCAACCGGGACACTTTAAAGCTCAGCCGGGCAAGGACCAGCCGGGTTGAGCCGTGCCGAGCCGAGCCGAGCCGAGCCGTGCCGAACCGCTTTTTCCCCGCGGTGGCCACCTACCCATGCGGGCTGGGCGCCGCGGCGGGCCGGGCCGAGGCGAGCCGAAGTGAGCCGAGCCGAGCCAGGCTGGGCCGAGGCGGGCTGGATTGAGAGGAGCCCAGACGAGGCGGGCCGGGCCGGGCTGAGTGGAGCCGAGCCGAGGCGGGCCGAGCGGAGGCGGGTCAGGCCGAGCCCAGCCGAGGCGGGCCGGGCCGAGGAGCCGAGCCGAGCGGAGGCGGGCCAGGCCGAGCCCAGCCGAGGCGGGCCGAACCGAGCGGAGCCGAGCCGGTTCGGGCCGCGGGGGCAGGGCCGGCGGTTCTTTGTCTGGGCTCCCCGGGTCACATGGTGCCTCCCGGCCCGGCTGGTTGGCTGCGGCGGGGAGGGGCCGCGCGGCGCGGGGGGACAGCCCGGCTCCGCTCCCCCCCCCCCCGCCGCTACCCCGGCCCGCGCTTCGGGCCGGCTCGGCTGCGTTCGGGCCGGCTCGGCTGCGTCCGTGGCTGCTCGGCTCGGCTCGGCTCGGCCACTCGGCTCCGCTCGGTTCCCCTCGGCTCTCTCCCCGGTGCCGCTCGTCTCAGCGCCGGTGTCTCCCCGCGCGCTCCCGGTCCCCGTGTGGGTCCCGGGCCTCGCTTCCCCGGCCCGTCTCTCGGTGCGCACCACCCCCCCCACCCCCCCCCCCCCATCCACCCGGGGCACCTTCCCCGCTCCCCAACGAGCGAGGAAGTCCCCGCAGTCACCGCGTCCCCCCGCGGTACTCACCGGGCCCGGCGGCAGCGATCCCGTCCGGGCTGGGCTGGGGCGGCCTCCCCGCCGCGGGGCCGCTCCGCGCCGCCTTTTGTCCCGGGGCCGCGGCGCCCCCCCCCCCCCCCCAGGCCCCTTTGTGCTGCCGAGCGGCGGGACGGGGCGGGGGGCGGCGGTGGCGCCCCGGGGGGCCTCGCCCCGGCACGGCAGGAATCCGCCCGGGGGGACCGGCCCGCCCCGCCCCCCCCGCGCTGGGCCCGGGAGGGGACCCGCTGGCCCAATTGGCCCCAGTGGCAAACCAGTTGAGGGGACGGGCTGGGTGCTCCGGGGCTGCGACCACATTGCCCAATTCAGCCCAGACCCGCACGGCACTGGTTTGGGACCACATCTCCCAGTTCAGTCCAGACCCTCACAGCACTGGTTTGGGACCAGGTCGCCCAGTCCAGCCCAGACCTGCATGACACTAGTTTGGGACCACACTGCCCAGTTCAGCCCAGACCCTCACGGCACTGGTTTGGGACCACATCTCCCATGTCAGCCCAGACCCGCATGGCACTGCTTTGGGACCACATTGCCCAGTTCAGCCCAGACCCACATGGCACTAGTTTGGGACCACATCTCCCAGTTCAGTCCATACCCTCATGGCACTGGTTTGGGACCACATCTCCCAGTTTAGCGCAGACCTGCACGGCACTGGTTTGGGACCATGTCGCCCAGTCCCACACAACACTGGTTTGGGACCAGACCCGCACGGCACTGGTTCGGGACCACGTCACCCAGTCCAGCCCAGACCCGCACGGCACTAGTTTGGGACCATGTCACCCAGTTCAGCCCAGACCCACATGGCACTGGTCACGGACCACATTGCCCACTCCAGCCCAGACCCGCACGGCACTGGTTTGGGACCACATCTCCCAGTCCAGCCCGCACATCCCGACACCAGTACCGGCCTGGCCCCGGCCCGCGGCAGACGTCACCGGTCGGTGCCTCACCCTCACCGGGACAGGCCGAGGCAGCCGGGGGTCGGGCCCCAGCCCCTTCCCCCCCAGGGCCCCGCCGGGGGGGCTGGAGAACCCGACACCCCAAAACCTGTCCCCCCTGTCCCACGCACATCCCCGGCCGAGCGCTGACGCCCCCCAAAGCGCGTCCCCCCCCCCCCCCGACTCCAGACACCCCCACAGCCGGGGGGCCTGGTCACCCGTGGGACACCCCCACCCCCCACCCCCCCCCCACCCCCGGTGAGGTGGGGGCAGTGCAGGGTCCCCAAGTGTCCCCCCCAGGCAGGCGGTGTCCTGCAGAGCGGTGGCTCCAGAGCTCCGGGGCCCCCTTTGTGTTGCAGAACGGAGGGACAAAGGGACGGATGGCTGTCACCCACCCCCCCCCCCCGCCCCCCTCCCGGGCATGGGGCTGCCCCCTCTGCCCACCCCTACCCCGAGGTGGGGAGGGGTGGCGGCAGCCCCCTTGGGACCCCAAACGCCAGCAGCATGGCTGCACCCCGATGCCAGGCAAGTGGCACCAGCCCCTCTGGGTCACAGTGGGGTGACAGCACCCCAAGGGCACCCCATCCCCTCCAGCACCCTGTCCCTGTCCCCTCTGGGTCACAGCGGGGTGACAGCACCCCACGGGCACCCTGTCCCCTCCAGCACCCTGTCCCCAGCCCCTCTGGGTCACAGTGGGGTGACAGCACCCCATGGGCACCTCCGTCCCCTCCAGCACCCTGTCCCTGTCCCCTCTGGGTCACAGCGGGGTGACAGCACCCCACGGGCACCCTGTCCCCTCCAGCACCCTGTCCCCAGCCCCTCTGGGTCACAGTGGGGTGACAGCACCCCATGGGCACCTCCGTCCCCTCCAGCACCCTCGGCCGTGCCAGGGCACCAAAGCCGCTTTGGGGACCCGGACTCAAACGCTCTGGCCACAAACCACCCCTGGCCAGGGGACACGGTGGGTCACAAGCGTGTGGGCACCCACCCGGGCCAGGGGGTGCAGCCGGTGTGTCCCCTGGGCAGGGACCCCAACGGTGAGGGGCACCCGCTGCCTGGGGCTGGAGGGGACAAAGCTGGGGCTGGGCGGGGGGGAGGGGCAGGGGTGAGGGAGGAAATGTCCCATCGGCCGGTCGTTGAGGCGGAGATAAGCCGATCGCCAGGGGTTCTCCAGGGGATGGGACAATGGACCCAACTGCTGCCCTGCGGCCACAGGCAGCTCTGCCCAGCCCCGGCCCCTGCTCCTGCTCCTGCCCTGCCTCCACCCCCACCCCCAGGCCCATTCCCCCCTTGCCCCACCCCCACCCCCATCCTCATCTCCATTCTCATCTTCATCTCCATCCCAATCCCCATCCCCACCCCCATTCCCTGTACCTGTCCTTGCTCCACCCCCACCCCCATCCTCATTTCCATCTCCCATCTCCATCTCTATCCCATCCCCATCCCCATTCCCTGTACCTGTCCTTGCCCCACCCCCATCCTCATCTCCATCTTCATCCCCATCCTCATCTCCATCCCATCGCCATCTCCATCTCCATCCCCTGCCCCATCTCCACCTCCATCTTCACCTTCATCCCATCCCCATCTCCATCCATTGTCCCACCTCCATCCCCATCCCCACCTCCATCCCCATCTCCATCCCCACCTCCATCTCCATCTCCACCTCCATCTCCACTTCCATCTCCATCTCCATCATCTCCATCATCTCCACCTCCATCCCCATGTCCATGTCCATCTCCACCTCCATCCCCATATCTACCTCCATCTCCACCTCCACCTCCATCCCCATCTCCATCTCCATCTCCATCTCCACCTCCACCTCCACCTCCATCCCCATCCCCATATCCCTATCCCCACCCCCTGCCATGCCCCACAGCCGGCCCAGGGTCAGGGGCGCATGGCCGGGGTGTCCCAGCAGGGACGAGCAAGGGCCACCTTACTGCTCCGGCCACCGCCCTGGGGCTGGTGAGCGGCAGTGATGGCCCTCGGGGGCTGTGGGATGTGAGGAAGAGGAGGGAAGGGTGGAGGGGGCCACGCCGTCCCCGTCCCCCCCCGCAGCAGGGCTGGTGACCCCCGCTGAGCTGCTGGGACCCTGCCAGGCAGCCTCCGTCCCCCCAAACGGCGCTGGCGTGCCGGGGCACGGCCGGTGGGTGTCCCTGGCACGGGTGGCACCGGCAGGGGAAGCCCCGGCACTGCCATCGGAGCCGACGGGACACTGCCAGCCCGCTCCACCAGCTAAAAATCCACCCCGGAGGGGACCGGTGACAGGTTTGGGGACCCCGGCAGAGAGGGAACAGCCGGTGCCGAAGGGCTCCAGTTTGGCAAGACGAGGCAGGGCTGGCGCCGGGCAGGTTTGCCAGGCGTGGGGGGGGGAGGGGCCGTGCCGTGGGGGTCCCTTCCCAGGGAGGTGTCCCTGTCCCCCCGCCCTCTGCGGCCCTGACACCCCCAAAGGACCCAACCCCTTGGGGGCACGGGGAGCTCACTGCAGGGAGGGAAAGGACACGGCTCCCCCCGCCACGGGCGTCACGCGGGATGTGGGTGGCACGTCCCATCGCTGCCACCACAGCAAGTGACAACGCGTGCTGGGCGTGCAGCTCGCCGGCGGCCGTCAGCCGAGACCGGGGGGAAAAGGCCTGAAAACGGTTCAGGCTTTCTCCCGTCACGAAAAGAAAACACTCATTCTGATTAGAAAAATAAAGGAATTAAGCGCGGCTAAATTCGGCATTGTTTGGGAAAGAGCGGCCCCTCAAAAGGAGGATTTTGATGGGTTTTTTTTTTTTTAAGCGGTTTTTTTCCCCATTATTTTTGGCCGACGAGCGATTCCGGCTGACCTGAATCCACGCGTTGTTTTGGCGAGTGAACCGCGCGGTGGAAAATCGTGACTCGGCGGCTGCAACCCCCCAAGCTGCGGTTTGCTCGGCACAGCCGGAGCCCATGGCACGGCGGGTCATCCGTGGTGCTGCCGGCGGCGGCGCCGGGAGCCGCGGGCAAACGCCTGCGTTGCTGGTACCCGCCCCCCCCCCCCCCCCCCCCCCCCCCCCCCCCGCCGTGCACCGGGCAGGGGTGGCAAATCACGACCGTGTTGTTTGGTGAAGCCCCCGCACCCGGCACGCAGCCCACCCGTGCCCGGGGGTGCCTGTCCGCCCCCCGGCACACCCGCCGGCTCCCCCAGGCCACCCTGTGCCCGGCCAAACCTCCGCCCGCAGGCTGCGGCCACACGGACCCCGGGGCCAGCCGCGATCCCCCCCACCCATTGGCACGGCGGGACCCCCTGTGCCCGTGCCGGCTCCCCGGGAGGAGCCGATCCATGAGATCCCCTGGCGCAGCCGCGGTGGCTGTGCCCTGTGCCCCATGGGGACATGGTGGCTGTGCCAGCCGTGCCCTGTGGGGACACCGTGGCCATGCCAGCCATGCTGTGTGCCCCACGGGGACACTGTGGCTGTGCCAGACGTGCCCTGTGGGGACATTGTGGCTGTGCCAGCCATGCTGTGTGCCCCGTGGGGACATTGTGGCCATGCCAGCTGTGCCCTGTGCCCCATGGGGACATTATGGCTGTGCCAGCTATGCCCTGTGGGGACATTGTGGCTGTGCCAGCCATGCTGGTTGCCCCACGTGGACATTGTGGCTATGTCAGCTGTGCCCTGTGCCCCGTGGGGACATTGCGGCTGTGTCAGCTGTACCCTGCACCCCACGGGGACATCATGGCCGTGCCAGCTGGGCTGTGTGCCCCGTGGGGACATTGGGGCTGTGCCAGCTGTGCTCCACAGCGACACTGTGGCCATGCCAGCCATGCTGTGTGCCCCACGGGGACACTGTGGCCGTGCCGGCCATGCCCGTGCCAGCCCCACCCCGTCCCCACGTGGTGCCAGCGTGATGACGCTCGGCAGCGCGGGGCTATAAATAGTGCCGGCGGTGGCGGCGGCGCGGGGGTCACCTGTTGCCGGGGAGACCCGCTGGCACCGGGGCCCGATGCAGAGAATGGGGCGGGGGGGAGGGAAGCAGTGGTGGGGCTGAGACCCCCCAGGACACCCACAAAGCTCCTGCCCCACGGCCCCACGGCCTGGCCGCAGCCCTGTGCCGGGGCTCCCGCTGCCCCCCGGCCTCCCGCCGCCGCCCTCGCCTTTGCCGCTTTCGGCTGCGTCATGGCGCGCGCCAGTTCCCCAGGAAACCGGCAGGAACGGCACATCCCGCGGGAGAAGGAAGGGCCTCGCCGCCGCCCGTACCGGCAGGCCCCTGCACCGCCGGCTGCACACGCCAAACCAGCCCCCCGCCTTATGGTGGCCTTGGTGAGGGCCACAAGCGTGAGAAGAGCAGCTGCCCACGGCATGAAACCCGGGTGCGAGCAGCGCACCCGCGGGGAACGGCGGCGCCACCGCCATCCCTGCGGCACGGCACAAGCCAGGGTGCCCCGCGGCGGGGCTGCCGGGATGCAGCCGGTCACCCTGGCGCTGCTGGCAGAGCGCTCCGGAGTTTTGCCTGCCACGAGGAGCCTTGGAGACAGCTACACCCCGTGCGGCTCGGGGTGCCGGGACCACGCCGTGCCCCGCAGCCCACCCCACCCCGGCATCACTGCCACGCCAGCCGTCCCTGCCCGCTCCGGCGGCGCCCGGCTCCTCACCTCCCTCTTCCAGCGCGCCAGCCACTCGTCCCGCTTCCTCTTGCTGATGTAGTAGGGGTCGCCGGCCTGGAAGGTGTGCCGCTGCATGGGCCGCTGCCGCAGGCTCGACTCCCAGCCCAGCCCGCCGCGCAGCCGCCCGCGGGAGCCCTGCCGCCGGGGGGGAAAAGAGAGGAGGCTGAAGGTCGCGGCGCCAGCGCCGGGGACGGCAGGGCAGTGGGAGCCAGGGCCCTGTGGAGGTGGGCACCCCGCTTCTGCACGCTGGGAGAGGTGGTGGGGGGGGGGGAGATGGGCACAAGGAGGGGGCAGCGCTTGCCCGAGGGTGCACGCACGTACGTGTGCTCTGACCCACATCTGCACCGGGACCTGGAGGCATCGGGCACCGCGCCGGGGCCGGTTGTGCCGCCATGCGCGCCGTCCCAGGGAACGGATCTGCCTGGGCACCTCGGGGAGGTGTGGGGTCAGCGTGGGCAAGCACCGGCCCACGGGCACGGCTGGATGGAGGGGGGTTCACTGGTCTGGCCGTGGCTCGGTAGAAGGGCGTTCACCGGCCCGGCCACAGCTGGGTGGAGGGGGGTTCACCTGTCTGGCCACGGCTCAGTGGAGGGGGGTTCACTGGCCCGGCCACAGGTCGGTAGAGGGGGGTTCACCGGCCCGGCCACAGCTGGGTGGAGGGGGGGTTCAACGGCCTGGCTGTGGCTTGGTGGAGGGGGGTTCACCAGTCTGGCCACGGCTCAGCGCCGTCTGCTCCCCAGCCCAGCGGCAGGCGCTGCCCGGTGTCGGGGCGCAGGAGCCCAGCGCCCCCATCCCACTGGGGACCCTGCAGCTCCCCCATGGCCGCTGGCGCCAAGGGACCGGGGGGTGCTGGTTCCCACGGGCACGGGCAGCGCCGCGCCGGCCGGTGGGCTGCGGGGCCGTGCCCGCCTCCTGCCGGGGCCCGGCCCTGGCACATACTTGCCTCCATTTTCAGGCTGTCGAAGCTGTTTTCCTCCTTCTCTTCCTTGCCTGCACACAGAACAGAGAGCAGCCGTCAGCCGTGGGGGTCGCCTCGGTGCTACCGGGCCCTCGCCGCGGAGAAGGGGGCCCACACGGGACCCCCCAGCCTGGCTGCGGCCGGGAACGGCACCCATCCCCACCGTGCCAGGCCTGGGCCGTGCTCCCCGGCGGGACACCGGCTGCCGGGACACGAGCCAGCTGCTCCCGAGCCCTATCCCCGCACCCCGGGGTCTGGGGGGGGGGGGGGGTGTCCGGGGGGAGCAGCCCCCCGCTGGGGTTGGGGGGGACCAGGGGAAGCGGCGCGGAGCCCCACCGGCTTCCTGTGCGGTATCGGCACATCTCGCGCGCCGCAGGTACGCGCCGAGCCGCTGCCGGGAAAGCAGCTAAAAATAACCGCGACCGTTTCTGGGGTTACAAACCGAGATGCCGGGGGGCTGGGGCTGAGCTAGGGGGGGAGTGGGGGGGCAAAGGGATGGGGTGTGGGATGTGCTGGCGTGCGCATGCGGGGGGCACCCCCCCCACCCCCCCCCCCCCCGTGCCTCGCCGTGGGCAGCGCCGGGGCTGGCGGGTCCCTGTGCCACGCTTCGCCCCGGCGCAGAGCTGGGCTGCAGGGGAGGGGCTCGGCCGGGACCCCCGGTGCCCCCTGGCCGCCTGAACACGAGCCCCATTTGGCTGCAGGGCACAATGTCCCCCTAAATGCCCACCCAGCCCTGTGGGACACCCCGACAGTCCCTCGCAGGTGGCACACGGGGACCGGACCCCGCCGCGGCAGCCGGCGCCCACCCCAGGAGCAGTGATGCCCGAGCAGGAGAGCGGCCGAGCTGCTCGGAGTGTGGGGGGACAGCGGGGGACCCTGCGGGACAGAGGGGGATAGCGGGGGACACGAGCTTTCTGGCTCCGTGCTGGGGGTAGGAGCGTGTGTGGGGGTGCCCGGGCAACCTGTCCTCTCGGTCCTGCCCACAGGCACGGGGATCGCAGGTGGGGAAACTGAGGCACAGGAGAGGGGAACTGGCTTGTTCCGGGATGCTGGTCCCCTCTGTCACTGGGTCCAGCAACCCAGGCGCTGCGACTGGCCAAACTGGGAGGGCACCGGCCGAGCTGGGGACACGCAGTCGGCGTCCCCCCCACCCCTCTACCGCCCTGCCCGCCGTGCGGCTGCGGGGCACAGCGCCCAGCACTGGGCCGTTACTGGTCTGGCAGGAGCCAAGCCTGTTGCTGGAAGAGGCCGATGCCACCGTTAACCCACGGCTGGAGCGCTGGAAATGGGAAGCGAGCTCGCTCCCGGCGGCTCCCCCGGACAGCCTCTGGGTACCGCCGGGTACCGCCTCGACACCGTCACCCGGCACTCGCCGCGGTGAGAGGAGCAGAAGGCAGGCGAGCACCGGGCGCAAGGGCCCCCGCGGGCAGGTCGTGTTGGGGGAGAATGGGCTGAACGCCGGCCCGAGGCTGGAAGGGGACGCCTGACCGGCTCACGGCACCGTGCCCGCGTTGCCGCCGGTGCCGGCGGCTGCCAGAGCTCTGCTGCCGCGGCGGGGCACCCCCGGGGCTGTCCCCCCCACCCCACGCCACGCTGGTGCCCGCATCGGGGCGCGCTGTGCTGGCCCACGCTGGCTCAGCCCGGCTGGTCCGGCTCGCCGTGGCCACCGCGGGCAGCCTGGCACCAGGGCTGCACCGGGGCTGCACCGGGACCCACGGCCATCTGCACCGTGCTGCCAGCTACGGCTTCTCCGCTGTCTGCTCCCTGCCTGCTCCTGCCTGCACCCTGCCTGCTCCCTGCCTGCACCCTGCCTGCACCCTGCCTGCTCCCTGCCTGCACCCTGCCTGCGCCCTGCCTGCTCCCTGCCTCGTGACTGCAGCAGCAGCCGCAGCGCTCGCCTGCATCCCAGCCCTGCCTCATCCCTCTCCAGCCCAGTCTCTCCCAGCTCCATCCCAGTCTCTCCCACCTGCATCCCAGCCTCTCCCAGCTCCATCCCAGTCTTTCCCAGCTCAATCCCAGCCTCTCCCAGCTCCATCCCAGTCTCTCCCAGCTCCAACCCAGCCCTTCCTTGCTCGTCTCCATCCCTGGGCCAGCACGGCCAGCACAGGCCTCTGGGCTGATCCAGACCAAGAAGCCCCCAAGAGCTGGAGCTGGGAGTGACCCGTGGTGCCAGTGCCGTGACACCCCAGCTCCGCATCCCCTCAGCCCCCAGCTGTCTGTCCCCCGCTTTGGGGAGAGCACAGCCCCCCCCCTCCCCCAGCTCACCCCAGCTGCCCCATCCCACTGCCTGGCACCTCCCGGCCAAGAGGGATGGTGGCAGTGGGGTGACAGGCTGGCGTGTCCCCAGGGGGCAGCTGGGGCCAGAGCTGGGCTCCCCCCGTGGCCTGGACACCCCTCTCTGGGTGTCCTGCCCATGAGCAGCCGCGGGCAGGGAAGACGCCGGGGCGGGGGAAGAGCCCGTCCCCGGTGAGCGGCGGCAGTTCTGTGACACCGGGAGCCAGCGACAGCCACCGCGCAGCCTCGGGGACCCCGC
Organism: Leptosomus discolor; assembly: GCF_034619465.1. NCBI lineage: Eukaryota > Metazoa > Chordata > Aves > Leptosomiformes > Leptosomidae > Leptosomus > Leptosomus discolor. Next base: position 126,830,100 of record NC_141392.1, read on the forward strand.
TCCCCGCGGGGGCTCCAGCAGGCAGCCGTGCCCGTGCCCGCGGTGGCACAACCCTGCCCAGGCAGGAGCCACGGGCACGGCGCACGGATGAGACGCCCGCACCGGCGGAGGCAGCCGAGACGCCACGTGCCTTGGGTGCACGAGGACCCGCCGCTGCCTCACGCTCGGTGTCCACCGGGACACCCAGGGCCACCTCTGCCGAGTTGCCCGCCACCCAGCCGGTCACCGGCACGTGCCGGGGCCTGACCCTCAGCGTGGCGCCGAGCCCATCGCCTCGCCTTGCTCCCTGCGACGCCCAGAGCAGCACCGGCACCGGAGCCGGCACCGCCTCGGTGCCAGGATGGCACCAGGCAGGCGCCTCCCGCCCTGGCCCCGGCACACGCGGGGCTGCCGTGCCACACGGCACAAGCACCGGCGGCGGCGGGCACGCGCCGTGCCGCGGGCAGGGGCGCTGGGCATGATGAGGGCCGACCTCCCCTTCTGCCCACCCTGTTACATCCCAGCCCAGTCTCTCCCAGCTCCATCCCAGTCTCTCCCAGTTCCATCCCAGTTTCTCCCAACTGCATCCCAGTCTCTCCCAGCTCCAGCCCAGTCTCTCCCAGCTCCAACCCAGTCTCTCCCAGCTCCATCCCAGTCTCTCCCAGTTCCATCCCAGTTTCTCCCAACTGCATCCCAGTCTCTCCCAGCTCCAGCTCAGTCTCTCCCAGCTCCAACCCAGTCTCTCCCAGCTCCATCCCAGTCTCCCCCAGCTCCATCCCAGCCTCTCCCAGCTCCAGCCCAGCTCAGCCTCTCCCAGCTCCGGCCCAGCCCTGTCTCTCCCAGCTGCATCCCAGCCTCTCCCAGCTCCAGCCCATCCCAGTCACTCCCATCTCCATTCCAGTCTCCCCCAGCTCCAGCCCTGTCTCCCAGCTGCATCCCAGCCTCTCCCAGGACAGTCTGATTTTTTTTTTTTTGCCTTAAACAACCCGTTTTGCACATTTTACGTACGTGGCTTGAACAAACCTGTCTGACAGTGCAAGTTTTGGGTATCAGCCCCCAAACCCGCCCGCCCCGCAGGCTGCCCACTCCGGGGAGGGGACGATCCCTGCGGAGGCGCAGCCGTGCTCCCTCCTCGGAGCCAGGAGGGTGGAGCCGTGATCTCCTTCGCAAACTTGAGTGGGGTGATGGATAAGGGGGGGCTTCAGCTCCCCAACCTCCCCTAGCCAAACGGACCCACGCTGCAGAAGCGGGGTGTTTCTGGACTTGAGGGGGGCCACGGCCTCATCTAGAGTGCACAGAGCCCCCCCCCCCCGGAGCCCCCCAAATGTTGCATGCTGCGCCTGCGTCCCAGTTAGCATGGGAAGTGAGGGAGGAGGGATAACGTGAACAGGACCCCTGAGTATGACTGGCAAGGGACAAAAAAATATCAATAACTGAGACACAGGGGTGCACCTGCCCCCGAGGAACCAAAGATCAGAGCGGCACCCCTGGAGTGGTGATACCTCTTTCTAACATTTTTCCTCTCTCTCCACATTATCAGATAGATTTAGGGAAAGCCATACCTTTCTCCACTCTGTGAAATTACTATTATCCAATCTGTCAAATGTCAGCATTACCCAAACTGTGCAATATTGCTCATAAAGGGCGTTATCGCTGCCCATCTACCGACCCAAGCGGGCCCTCCACTCGCTCCCTTCGCCGAGCACAGGGTCCCTGCCGCGCAGAGGAGAACCCCTTTCCAAGGGAGGATCCAAAAGATTCACCCACCCCGAAACCCACCGAGTGGGATGGGACAGCACCACGCGAGGGGCAGCCCCCCCCCGCTCTGACCTGCTGCCCACCCCCCCCGCCCCCCAAAATCCCGCATGGCACCAAGGGGCTCAGCCCTTCCTCCTCCTCCTCCTCCTCCTCCTCCTCCTCCTCCGGCAGCCGCTGCAGCCTGGACCCCTCGCGGTGACGGGCATGCCGGGCAGGGTGGTGGGGGGGCCGGGGGGGGGGTGTCTCTGGAGGGGTGCGGTGGGCACCGTCCCCGTCGCGGGGAGCCCTCAACGCTAAGGTCTTACTTTTCTCTGCGGCTTCCAGGAGTTTCCTCCTCCCGCGTTTCTTCTGGGGGTCGGAAGGGGCCAGCTCACCCTCATCGGCCGGGGCGTCCAGGCCCTCCTTGGGGGTGCAGCGGCCGTTCTCCAGCGCCCGGCCCGTCTCGCCGTCCGGCAGGCTCTCCGTCTCGTCCTCCTCGGGCCGCCCGCCCTTGGGGCTTGCGCCGCCCTCCTCCGCGCCCTGCCACTGGGCACCGTCCCCTTCCACGTCGCCGTTGGGCAGCGGCTCGGCAGGGCTGGCCTCCGGGCAGGGCGGGGGGCACTTGGGGACGGCCGCGATGTCTTTGGGGGTGTCGCTGCTTTCCACCTGCCGGGAAGGAGAGGGAAAGGAGCTGCGATGGGTGCTGGGGCGGGGGGCGGGGAGCACGGCCCCATTCGCACCCCCACTCACGCCCCACCACCGCGGCGCCACCACCACCACCGGACCCCACGGCAGGAGGCCTTGCACCCCCCCATCCAGTCCCTGTCCCCCTCCCCCCGTCCCGCTGCCCCTGACACCCCACCGCAGGCGGCACAGCCCGAAGGGTATCTCCAGGACCCCAGCCCCTACACCTGGCGGCACGGCTCCGCGCCGCGGAGGACGATCTGCAGGGGCTGGCAGGGTGCCCCAGGACAGCACAGGGGTACAAAGGCACCCTCAGGACCAGGACATGTGGCCACGGAACCCTCAGGACGTAGACATGCTGTCACGACACCAGGAGGAGCCCACAATGCCACGGCACCCACAGAACCGGGATATACAGGTGGGATGTCAGCTGGAACATGCCGCGCTGCCGTGACACCCCCAGGGTGAGGATATGCTGCCATGGCACTGTCAGGACCACGACACACCTCCAGGGGATGAAAGGACATTCTTCCATGGCACCCTCAGGACCAGGACACACGGACATGACACCTTTAGGACGCTGCTATGGCACCCTCAGCCACAGGACGTGCTGCCAGGACATCCTCAGGAGCAGGACATGGTGGCACCACGCCTTTAGGACCTGGACACAGAGCCATGACACCCTCAGGACTGGGACAGGTGGCCATGGCACCATCAAGGGCCAAGACATGCTGCCATAACTCCCTCAGGACCAAGACACGCTGCTGTGACTCCCTCAGGACCTCGACGCGTGGCCATAACACCCTCAGGATGAGGACACACGGCCATGACACCCTCAGGACACAGGACATGCTGCCGTGACACCCTCAGCACCAGGACACATGGCCAGGGCACCCTCAGCACCAGGACACACTGCCATGGCACTCTCAGGACCAGGAGACACTGCCACAACATCTTCAGGACCAGGACATGCTGCAGTGACACCTTCAGGACAAGGACACATGGCCATGACATATTCAGGACCAGAACGGGAAGAAGACACATGGCCATGACATGGTCAGTGCCGGGGCACACTGCCATGGCACCCCCAGGACAAGGACACACCGCCATGACACTCTCAGGGCTAGGACACAACGCCATGGCACCCTCAGGATGAGGACACACAGCCATGGCACCCTCAGGATGGGGACACGCTGCCATGGCACCCTCAGGATGAGGACACGCTGCCATGGCACCTGCTAAAAGAGGACATGGAGCCATGGCCTCCTCAGGACCAGGACACACAGCCACAGCACCTTCAGGACCGAGACATACAACCATGACACCCTCAGGACCGGGACACAATGCTGTGGCATCCTTGGGACAACACCACGTCGACACAACACCCACAGGAACTGGACACATGGACGTGGCATCCTCAGGACCAGGACACAACACCACAGCACCTTCAGGATGAAGACACACCTCCATAGCACCTTCAGGAGCAGGACACATGGACATGACACCCTCAGGAGTGGGACAAATGGAGGTGGCACCATGAGGACCAGGACACAATGCCATGGCACCCTCATGACCAAGACAAATGGAGGTGACACCATGAGGACCAGGGCACGGAGCCACAGCACACTCAGGACCAGGACATGCTGCTGTGACATCCTCAGGACCAGGACACAACATCATGGCACCCTCAGGACCAGGACATAAGGACATGACACCCTCAGGGCTAGGACACAATGGCATGTCACCCTCAGGACGAGGACACACAGCCATGGCACCTTCAGGATGAGGACACGCTGCCATGACACCTGCAAAAAATGACACGGGGCCATGGCCTCCTCAGGACCAGGACACAGCCACAGCCACAGCACCCTCAGGACCAAGATACACAACCATGACACCCTCAGGACGAGGACACAATGCCATGTCACCCTCAGGAACAAGGCACAACGCCTTGAAACCCTCAGGAGCTGGATGCGCTGTCATGACGCCCTCAGGGCAAGGACACAGAACCACAACATCCTTAAGATAAGGACAACAAACACCCTTGGGACGAGGACACACCGCCGTGATGCCCTAAGGACCAGGACACACTGCCATGGCACCCTCAGGACCAGGACACACTTCCACGGCACACTCAGGAGCAGGTCACGTTACAGCAGCACCCACAACGACATGGCAACCTCAGGACCTGGACACGACACCTGCAGGACCAAGACACAAGTACGTGACACCGGGAGGACCTGGATACGCTGTCACGGCAACTTCAGGACCAGGACACGCTGTCACGACACCCTGAGGAACAGGACACACTGCCATGACATGCTCTGGACCAGGAACACAAAGCCATGACACCCTCAGGAAACAGAAGACACACCCATGGCATCCTCAGGACCAAGACACAAGGATGTGACACCGTAAGGACCTGGACACGATGCTGGGGCACCTTCAGGACCAGGACAAACTGTCACGACACCCCGATGACCAAGACAAAATGGAGGTGACACCATCAGGACTAGGACATGGAGCCACGACACTCACAGGACCAGAACACGCGGCCATGGTGCCCTCAGGACCAGGACACAATGCATGGCAGCTTCAGGTCCAGGACAAGTGGTCGAGACACCCTGAGGACCAAGACACACCTTCATGGCACACTCAGGACCAGGACTCACTGCCATGACACCCTGAGGAGCGGGACACGTTGCAGTGAACACCCTCAGGGCCAGGACGCACCACCATGGCACCCTCAGGACCAAGACACAAGGACATGACACCATGAGGACCCGGACACACCGCCACGACACCTTCAGGATCAAGACACAATGCCATGATGCCCTTAGGACCAGGACACAGTGCCATGTCACCTGGGGGACCAAGACAAATGGAGGTGACACCATGAGGATCAGGACCTGGAGCCATGGCACCCTCAGGACCGAGACACAAGGACATGACACCATGGGGACCTGGATACACCACCATGACACCTTCAGGACCTGGACAAATGGTCATGAAGCCTTCAGGGCAACCTGCCATGATGCCCTTAGGACCAGGACACAATGCCATGTCACCCTCAGGACCAAGACAAACAGAGGTGACACCATAAGGACCTGGATACAACGCTATGGCACCTTCACGAGCAAGAGACGAGGTAATGACACCGTGAGGACCTGGATACGCTGCCGTGACACCTTCAGGACCCGCCCAAAAGACCATGAAACCCCCGAGGACCTGGACACACCACCACGATGCCCTCAGGACCAAGACAAACAGCGGTGACACCATGAGGACCAGGACGCCATGACACCTTCAGGACCCGGACAAGCCGCCATGAAACCCTCAGGACCAGGCCACAACGCCACAACAGCCACCGGAGCACGACATGTGGCCATGACACCCGCAGGACCAGGACACGGTGCCACGGTACCCGCAGGACAAGCCCACGCTGGGATGTCACCCAGCTCCCCCAGTCCCCGCGTCGGCGGGGACGTCCCCAGCGCAGAGGGGACACCGGAGCTGCCCGTCCTGCCCGTGCCGCAGCGCTGGCACCTGCTCACCTCTGCCTGTCCCTGCTGGGACACGGAACGGCTGGTGCGTGTGCGCGCTTGTGCGAGACAGGCGGAGCCGGCCACCGCGGCGTGCACGTGTGACAGGAAGGGACAGGGCGTGTGACAAGTGCGTGTGCACGGCAGCAGGGACAGCCGTGACGGGCGCTCGTGGGTGCTGCCACGTGTGCGTGTGTGTGCGCAGCGGGCACAGCCGGGGCCGGGACGTGTGTGGGCAGGTGACGGGAAGAGCCAGGACGGGTGACAACCCCCTGCGCAGACGCGTCTTCAAGGGTGACACACACGCGTGGCCCACGGTGAGTGTGAGAGCGGGAGTGTGACAGGCACAGGCGGAGCGTGTGTGTGTGTGGCAGGTGGGCAACGCCAAACCCTGCGGGTGGGTGTGCGTGTGCGACAGGTGTGGGTGTGTGACAGGTTGGGGTGTGTGTGACAGGCGTGTGAGCGACAGGCAGGGGTGTGTGTGTGTGTGACAGGTGTGGGTGTGTGACAGGTTGGGGTGTGTGTGACAGGCGTGTGTGTGCGTGCAACAGGTGGGGATGTGTGTGACAGGTGAGTGGGTGTGTGTGACGTGTGTGTGACAGATGTGTGTGTGACAAGCAGGGGTGTGTGTGTGACAGGTGTGTGTGTCAGGAATGTGTGTGTGACAGGTGTGTGTGTGTGTCACAGGTGCGTGTGTGTGACAGGTGTCTGTGACAGGTGCGTGTGTGAGGAATGTGTGTGCGACAGGTGTCCGTGTGTGTGACAGGCAGGTGTGTGTGTGTGTGACAAGTGTCTGTGTGTGTGTGCAACAGGTGTGTGCGTGACAGCTGCGTGTGTGTGTGACAGGTGTCTGTGTGTGTGACAGGCAAAGGGGTGTGTGTGTGTCACAGGCATCTGTATGTGTGACAGGCAGGTGTGTGTGTGCAACACGCGTGTGTGTGTGCAACAGGCAGTGCCGGCATGTGCGACGGGGGGGGGGTGTGTGTGTGACAGGCATGTGTGTGTGTGTGTGTGCGCCACAGGTGGGTGTGTCCAACAGGCGGCTCTGTGTGTGTGTGTGTCTGACAGGCGGCTGTGTGTGTGTGCGTGTGCATGCGACAGGCGGTGCCGGCGCCCGCAGGAAACGCGCAGCCGCTGCCGCCGGCTCGCGAGTGCAGCGACGGAGCGGCAAGTGTGCGCGAGCGTGAGACACGGGGGAGGCCCGTCTGCGCCAGCGCTCACCGGCACGCCGGGCCCCGGGCGCGTGCCCGCCTGACGGACGGCGCCGCCGATGGCCTCGCCGCTTCCCCGCCATGCCGCCAGCGCCAGGGGTGCCACACGGCACCGCGCGGGCTGGCGGCTGCGGGAGCGGAGCCGGGGCGCCAAGAGCAGCCGGGCGCGGTGGTTTCCGTGGCCGAGGCGAGCGAAAGTGCTGCTGCGTCACCGCCACAGCCGGGCGCAGCCGCGGCACGGGGGGCTCTGCCTCCGCCGCTCGCCCGGGGCCCCGGTTGGCCCCGCTGCCATGGCGCTGGCGAGCGCTCGCTCCCCTCCCCGGTGGGCTCCCGGGGGGTGCCGGGCTCACCCCATGCCGGGGCACAGGGAGAGGGGGGCCCATCCTTGGCGCTTGGCCCTCACCAGCATGGCACAGAGGAGCCGTTTGGGCAAGGGCACCGTCCTCCCTGGAGACCCCCTACGCCCATTCCGGCCTCCCCCCGGCTCCCTAAGGACAGACACCCGCCGGTGCTGCCGCTGCCTGCCGGTGTCACCAAGAGCTGAGGAGGTGGCACCCGGCCCTGTGCCCCCCTCCCCGAGCTTGGGCACCCCTGACCCCCACCCCGGCACCCACAGCGGGGGCTCTGCAAGAAGCCGGGAGCGCCGGGGGCTCTGCAGGATCCCCGGGATGGAAGGAGAGGCCCCAGGTTTGCTCCCAGCTCCCCGTGGCACAGGAGCACCGGGGTGCCGGGGGCTGCGGCACAGGGCTGGCACGGACACCCCCCCCGGCCACCCGCCCCCCCCCCCCCAGCAAACTACACGTCCCAGGATGCACCGTACAGTGGCAGGGTGCCAGGCAGCAAATGCCGAGCTGCCAGCCAGGCTTGGCGTAAGCCAGGGTGCTCACGGTGCCACCGGGGTGCCCGCCGTGCCGCCTGCCCTCCCCTGCCCCGCCGCCACCGCGAAGGGGACGCCGAGGTGCGGCGCAGGAGCTCTGCAGGGGGGGGACACACGACACACACGGACGTGGAAGGTGGCAGGGGTGGCTTTGCTCCCCAAGGCTCCCCAGATTCGTGCCGCCGCCACCATCGCTCGCTCCCCGCCCAGGCGTGCCGGGCAGGCGGTGGGGAGGGCGCGGTGCTGCTTACCATGGCGTGTCCCCTCGGGCTGGCGCGCAGACCCCCCGTCCGGCTGCCGCCCGCCTGCGCGCCGGCGCTTCCTGCTCGCCCCGGCCGCCCGGGCTCGCTGGCAGAGTCACTTCCTCCGCTCGCTCGCCAGCCCCCGCGTGCCGGGGGGACACCGGGGGGGCTGCCGTGCCGAGAGGCCGTGAGCCGAGGGGACAAGCCGCCCCGCAACCCGCCGAGGGGAAGGAGCTGGAGACGGGGTGTCGGTGGCCAGGGGGGGGGACACGACCCTCGCAGGGCATCCGGCAGCACCGGTGAGGAGCCACGGCCACGCCACGCCTGGCCGCCCGTGGGGGTGCAGGGAACCGCGCCCAAACACCGTCCGAGCTGGTCCCGCTCCCACCCGGGGGTGTCACTCGTGTCGGGGACGGACACGCACCAGGGCGAGGGCCACCGCACGCCCCCGCGCCACCGGCCACAGGGGTGCCTGGCAGCCTCTCGCCGTGCCGGATGGACTCCCGGTGGCAAAGCGTGGTTCCCGGGGAGAGCATGGCTTAACCGAGCCGACGCCGTTGCCATCGGGAGGGTGGCGGTGTCACGCCAGGCTGCCACACGGGAGCTCCTGGCCACGAGCGAGAGTGTGGACAGGGTGACAGGGGCTGAAGGACAGACCTCGGCGTGCCCAGCCGATGGACGCCGCAGCCCTGGGAGGCCTGGTCACCAACCGCGGCGGGGGGACAGGCGGGGGGGACGCTGCGGTGCGCCTGGATACGGAGCGAGCTGGCGCTGTCGGTGAGATGGATGCCGGGGAGCAAAGTCCGCGCCTGGTGGAGGGGAGGGAGCCGCCGCCACCACCGTGCCTGCACCCAGGCCTCGCGCTGGCTCTGGAAGCGATGGTGTGGCGCACGCTCCGCCGGCGTCCCACCGTGCCCGGGCACCGCCGGCACCCCAACCGCCCCAGCGTCAGCGTGGCCGGGGGGGGGGCTCGGGGCAGGAGGAACTGCTGGAAGGGCTGGCGCAGGCTCAGGAGGGGATGGGGGCAGCCCGGAGCAAAGGGGAGGGAGCGGGGGGGAGAGCCGGGGCAAACCAAAGCGGGGCTCAGGGGCTGCCCCCCAGCCCGGCACCCAGAGCTCCCCGCCAGCGGCTGTAACCGCAGGGACGAGCAGGGGGCTGTCCCACGGGGGTCTACGGCGGCTGCGAGGGGACCCACTGTGTCCCCCTTGTCCCCTGCACGCTGGCATCCCCCAGCTCCCCCTGAGCCTGCCTCTCCCGGGGTCCCCGGCTGCTGTCCCCCCGCCACCGCGGTGCCACGGCCAGGCTGTGGCTTGCAGTGGGGGCCCAGCCACCCCCAGTCCCGCTCCCGCCTCCCGCCCGGGGCCGCATCCTGGTCACGGCACCGAAAACAATCGCAGGGGCTGCGTGGGCTTCCCGGGAGGAAACGGGAAGGCCGGCAACGGGCGCCGGATCAGGCGGCCGCGGGGGCCGGCGGCGGTGCGGCAGCGGGGGGCTCGATGCGGCTGCGGGGGGCTCGGCCCACTCCCCCGGTGGGATGGGGTCCAGGTGGGGGGGCCATGCAGGCGTGGGGACGGTGGGAACACAGTGGCACGCGCTCCCCTCGGGGCTGCGAGGCCACAGCAGTGGCACCGGGATTAACCGTCACCGTTGGCACTGGGATTAACCGTCACCGTTGGCCTCCGAGTGCCACCCTGCTGGGACAAGCGTCCCCCACCTGGAACCGTGCCACCCCCTCCCCACGCGGGGCTGTGGCCAAGCGCGGCACATGGGGGCTGCCGTGGCGAGTGCCACCCCAGTGCCATGGCCGCTGCGGGAGGCTCCCCGCGCCTTGGCAGCCCCTTCCCACCAGCAGGGCAGACCCCGGCCCGCGGCGCTTTGGGGAAAGGGCCATCGCCGCGCTTCTGCTGTGGCCCCCACCGGCGTGGCCCCCGCTCAGCCCCGGCTCCCTGCCCGCGGCGGGAGGCTCCCCGGGCCCTGCCGGACAATGCCAGGAAGCCGCACCGGGCAGGCGGGTCCCTCCGTGTCGCAGTGGGACGGGGCGGGGGGCACGTGGGAGGTGAACCCCGGGATGGGACAGGCACTGTGACCCCTCGCACGATGGCCTGCTGGGACAGGGACACCCAGCCCACCCGGCACCGCCGCCGGCACGCCCTGGCATGGCACCCACCCGACACCAGCCTCTTCACGCCTCCAGCCCCTCAACACCCGCCCCAGCCAAACCTGGTGCCCTCGCTCCGGCCCTGCCGCCACTTCCCTGGGTCGGAACCGGACCCCGGCTCACCAGGGCCGTCCCCCCGCCCCGTGCTGCCGGCACAGCCTGGTGCTGCCGCTCGGACACAGGGGAAGACGAGGCCGGGACCCACGCCGAGCTCCTGCTCCTCCCCGGCTGTCCCGGCGCCCGTCCCTGTCCCCACGGAGGGTCCGGCGGCGGGTCTGCCTTCCTGCCCACCCACCCGCTTCCTCCGCTCCGGCCGGGCCCTGGGAACAAGCGCTGCCTTTCTCCCGCTCCCCTCCCCTCCGCTGGGCCCCCGCCAAGGACGTTGCTCCGCCGGGAGCCCGCCGGGCTGGACGGCCCCGTGCCCGTCCCACCGCCTCGCTCCCTGCCGGGGGGGGACCCACCGGTGGGGTCCTGGGCACGGGGTGAGGGCTGGCTGTGCCGGGAACGCGTCCCTGCAGAGGGGTGGGGGACACCACCAACGCACCGCGGGCCTCGGGGAACCTCGTGCCAGCGCCACGCCAGGGGCGCCGGCGGCAGCTCCAAATGAGCAGGGCCCCTGCCAAAGCCTGGGGACGTGCCATGCGGGGAGAGGACACGGGACGGGGCAGCCCCTGGGCCGTGCCCCCTCTGCCAGGGAGAAGGTGCCAGGAGAGTCACCGCCATCTACGGCACCATGGCGTGACGGGGCGTCCCACTGCTGAGCCCCCCGCCAGGCCTGGCTGGGGGCACTGGAGCTACGGCACAGCATGGTTCGGCATGGCATGGTTCGGCACAGCATGGTTCGGCACGGCACGGTTTGGCACGGCACCACGTGGCACGGCACGGCTCGACCTAGCCCGGCGCACCCCAGGACAGCACGGTATGGCCCGGCACAGCTCAGAACGGCACGGCTTGGTGTGGTACGGCATGGCTCACCGATAGCGTGATACCCGTCCCCGCAGGGCTGTCCCCAGCCAGACCCCTGGCTGCCCCCTTGCAGGGTGGGAGGGCACCCACTTTGGCCCCCACAGGAGCGGCACGCCGGGGCAGCTCGGTGCCCCGACCCCCCGGTGTCCCACGTTGAGCCCCCCCGTGCCGGCGAGCTCCATCCCCAAGCAGAGCTCAACCCACGTCCCTGCCCCAGGCGCGGGCTGAGGTGGGTGCTCAGCACCCTCCTGCACCACATCTGCCCCCTGGGTCCCTGGGAACGGGGTCCCAAGGACCCTCGGTTGGTCCCCAAAGAGCCAACCCACTCGCCCACGGTCCCCACGCTGCGCACCGGCTCCCCTCCACCCTGGTCTGGTGCCCCCCGGCCAGGGATTGCTCCTGCAGGCACCGGCACCGTGGGGCTCTCCGGCGGGGAAGATATTTTTAGCAGCTCACACCCGGCCGGGGCTTTCCCCGGCCTCCTGGCAGTGCCCGCGGGGCCGTGGGGCTTGCCAGCTCCGCTTGCTTGGCGCCGGGAGTTGCCGGCCAGCCGGGACGGTGCCGTGCACGGGGCAGGTGCGGCGTGCCGGAGCACGCAGCAAGCACCCCCGGGACTGGCACCTGCTGCGAGTTCTGCTGGCGGCACCGGGAGGTGCCTGGTGTCGTGGCACCACCGCCATCCATCCAGCCATCCATCCTGCTCCGGACCCGCCGTGCCGGAGGGGGCTCCAGGGGCCGCCTGATCCGATGGCCACAGACCTGGTTCCCAGGCTCTGCCTGTTCCCGACAACTTTCCCCATTTGTTCCCGTGCCAGCATTGTTCTTCCACCGAAACAGCTCCCCCCAGCCCGGCACGTACCTCCCGCCCCGCCGGATTTACAGCCAACGTTCACAGCCCACCCGCCTGCTCCCCCCCGCTCTCCCCCCGCCAGCTCGGGTCCCATGGCACCCCCAGCCGTCCCAGGCGATGCCATCCCGGCTTCCCCGGCCCCGCTGCCCCCGGATCGGGACAGGCAGCGTGGATCTGGACGCGGCCGAGCGCAGGATTAACCTCTTCAGCCGCAAAAAGGTTTGGCAACCTCCTGGCAGCGAAGGCACCCCCCCGGCCCCGCTCGGCTCCCCGCCAGGGAGCTCTGCCCCAATCTGTCCCCTCCCACGGGGGCAGGGGACAGGGGTGCTGCCCGAGCCCTGCCCGCACCCCGGGCCCAGGGTGACGACACGCACCCGGGGCTTCAGCACGAAGAGGAACCCCTGCTCCTCCTCTCAACACCAAATTCATGGTGGCACCACCATCCGGCCAGCCGAGAGGGGGGAAGCCACCGTGGCTCTGCCACCAGCACCACGACACACCACGGCTCAGGAGGGCAAAGCCACCACCTCCACGAGCACACCCCCCCCCCCCCCCCCAGTCCTGGGCGCCCTGTCTCGGTGTCCCACCACCAGAACCAGCTGCTGCCCAAATCCCCGAGCACCCTCTGTCACCCCGCAGCACCCCGCCGCCGGCACGGCAGCCTGGGAGCACCGCGGCACGCTCTCCCGCGCCTGCCCCTCGGCCGGCGGCACCGCTGAGCCGCTTCGGCCGCTTTGGCACACGGCAGGCCACGATCCCGACCGGCTGGGCCAGCGAGCAGGGGGGCTCACCAAGCCCCCATACACTTCAGGGCGGGCATCACCGGCGCGGCAGGAGCCGGGGAAGCTGGTGGGGGCTCAGCCCTGCAGCTCCTGGCGCGAGCCCGAGCGCTGAGCACCACCGCCCGGGGAGCCGGGGGCTCCGCTCCCTGTGCCCAACTGGCCCCGGCAACCGGAGGAAGGCTGAGTGGCTTCGTTGGGGTGGGGGGACACAGATGGGGGTGCCAGCCCCCCAGGTGGGGAGCAACTGCACGGCGAGGGTTTGTTTGAAGCTGCCCCAAGCGGAACGCTGCTGCCGCCAGGCACCGGAGGGGCTTGCCGGGGGGCCATGGGGAGGGGGCAGCGCTGGGGGCCGGGTGGGACACACACCCCCCCCCGCTCCCCTCCTGCCGCTCTCGGGCTCTCCTCCCAGCTCCGGAGGCTGCTGGGGCCGCGAGCGAGCGGCCGCGTGCCCCGGCACGCAGGGGAGGCGGGTCGGCCCGCGGCACGCCGGGAGCCGTAGTCTCCCGCCAGCGCGGCACGTCCGCCGGGGCAGGACGGCCCCGTGGTGAGGGAGGGGGGAAGATGCCCCCGCTGCCCCCCACCTGGCCCCCGCGCCCGGCGCCCGCTGGCTCACCTGGGCATGCTTGCGCTTCCGCCCGGGCCGCCCGGCTTTCCTCATGGGCGTCCCCGGCTCCTGCTTCTCCTCCTTGCTCTGGTTCTCCTCGGGCTCCTCTTCCCCCTGCGAGCCGGAGACAGAGAGGACGGTTACACCGCCGGCCCCGGGGGCCGGGCAGCGCGGGGTCCTGGGCATGGCTCCGCTCCCGCTCGGCATCGCCGGCACCGTGGGTGCACCGCAGATGGAGCCTGGCCAGCGAGGCAGGAGCGCTGCCGGCGTCACCAGGCCGGTGGACCCCGGGGCACCATCACAAGGGCGACCGCGGTTCTTGCCGGGCTTTGGGCTGTGGCGCGAGCCGCCACGGGGCCGGGTGCTTTCACCGGGCGAGCCCTCGCGCACCGCGGCCAGCTCGGGGGGTACGGTCCCGCTTCTGCGACCCACCGGAGACCCCCGGCATGGGTGGGGCTGGGGGCTCCTGCACCGCAGCGTGCGGCAAGGGCTGCGCGGACCCCAGGGCACGGCGCAGCGGGCCGGCCGGGAGCCGTGCAGCTCCCTGGGGACAAGGACAGGCAGCGGGAGCCGGGGTGCCCTCGGAGCAGGCAGGCAGCTGCCCACTTCACCGTGCCGCCCCCAGCGCGGGTGCTGCGGGGGAACCACGCGCCCCTTTGCCATGCCGTCCCCGCCGTCGCTCCCCCACCCCCAATCCCCAGTGCCGTGCCCCGCGCCGGCATGGGTGGCAGAGCGGGAACGTGGTCCCGGGAAATGAACCTGCTCCCCACGGCCGGGCCGCGACAGCCGCCCAAGGACCGCGGTGGCGTGCCGGGGGGCCCTGCATCGTGCCGGGGGTGGTGGGGGGGTGTTCCCGCTTCCCGCTGAGGGGGCCCGTACCCGGTGCCGTGGCACGACGGGAGGACGCGCATGCGGGGCGAAGGCTACGGCGGGGCCCCCCGTGCGTCCCGCGGTGGCGGCGGGGCCGGTTTCACCTGAGCCCCAGAAGATCCCGGCGGCAGCAGCCAAGGCAGGAAGAGGCCGCGGAGGGGGGAGCAGGGGAAGGAGGAGAGGCCGGCGGGGGGCTGGCGAGGGAGAGGCCGGGGAGGGGATGGGGCTGGCAGCCAGACAAGCGCCGACATCCAGCTGCACTCACGCAGCCCCGCAGCTGCGGCAGGCGCCAGCCCCGGCCGCATTCCTGCCCGCCGCTACCCGCCTTCCCCTCCTCGGGCTGGGGTGGGTGGCGGGCAGCGCTGCCCGCGGCACTGCCGGGCGCCAGCCAGCACGCGGTTGGGACACGCCGTGACCCACGGCCGTGGTGCCCCACGGTGGCTCCCTCTAGGCCGCCCACCCGAACTCAGCCTGTATCCCCCCGCCTCGCCGCCCGTCTCCCCCCCACCCAGGGCCGTGCATGTGGGTTCGCGCGGCAGCCACGTGCCGGTTCGTCCCCAGGCACCGCGGTGGCCCGCCGGCACCGTGCTCACCACCCCAGCCCCACCGCTGCGTGCCGCTCGCTGCAGGGCAGCCCTGGCAAGGACCGTGCCCAGCCCTGGCACTCACCGGCACCGCGCCGCAGGCTGGGAAGCCTGGGTCGAGGCAAGAAGAGGCGGCACCTCGGCACCCGGAGGCTCAGCCCCGGGCTGAGCCCCACTCCCCATGCGGTCCTGGGCGGGAAGTTTTGGGACGGGTCCAAGGACGACGTCAGGATCACGGTTCCAGCTCCATCCTGGCGCAGAGGCCGAAGGGGCTGCCCGGGGGGGGATTCCCGGGGGTCCCCGCCCTGCAGGCCCACCACATCTCACCGCGCACCGGAGCTGGCTGGGGGGGAGCAGAGAGGAACGCCCCCCCCCCCCCCCATCACCACAGCCAAATGGCGCGGCGCTGCACTTGGTCCCAGCTGCAGCCACCCCCCGGCACACGGCCCCGGTGCCAGCCTAGAGGCCACGCTTCATCCAGCTCCACGGGGACACGAGCAGCTCCTCTCACCGCCACCAACACCGGTGTGCCCGGCAGCACCAAGGAACCCCCAGCCCAGCCTTGCTCTTGGCAGTGAGAACGCCACGGCCGAGGCGAGCCCCCCCCCCCGACACCCGTCCCTTTGCCCCCGGTGCCGGCACGCGGCTCCAGGCCGCTGCCCCGTGCCAAGCGCTGACTTTGGCCAGGCCCCGGCAGCGCTCACGCTGGAAGGAAAGGAAAGGAAAGGTACGGCGGGGTGTCAAGCGCACGACGCTGGCACACGGGCTGTGCCGGGTGGCCAGCCCTGCCATGGCCAGGAGAAGACGCAGCCGAGGAGCACCTGGTGGGTGCCAGCGAGGCAAGGGGGGCTCTGGAGTCCCCTGGGGGGGTCTCCGTGCTGCCCCAGCCCTGTCTCACCAGCAGCAGGCAGCGCTGCCATTCCTCCCGTGACCTGGGTCCGGCATAGCCCTACGGTGTGCCGGCGCGGCAGTGCCAGGCACGGTGCCCTGCCTGCGAAAGCGGCCGCCGCCGGCTTCTCCCACGGTGTGCGGGACACTCTGGCACTGCCCCCGGCAGAGGACGGCAGCCCCCCAGGTCAGCGCTCAGGGCTCCGTCCCGCTCCCCACGCCGCCGCGTATGCCTGGCATGCCAAACGCCGGCGGGCCAGCCGGCTCGAGGGATGCCGCAGCGGAGACAGGGAGGTGCCCCCAGCCCGCGGGGGGACAAGGTGAGCCCCCCGCGAGCCGTCCCCACCGCTGCAAACGCGGGGCAGCCCTGCCGCAGGGCTCCGCGCGGTCCCCGCACCACTGAGCGGGTGGACGCTGGGCACGGGGCAGCACCGGGGCTGCAGGGACCCCCTGGGGCAGCGCCGGCACCCCAAAAGCCAGGCAGGCACCGGAGGAGCAGCGATGCAGCCCGGGCGTGAGCAAAGCTGGTGCAAAGGGCTGCGAGGGGGAGGTCTGCTCCCCCCCTCCTCAGCCTGGCACACGGGTGCTGGTGCTGCAGCCCCTCGCCGCCCGCTCGGAGCTGAGTCATCCCCCCCCCGTCCATCACCCCGCTCCCCTTCTCCCCGGGGCTCGGCCACGCGCGGGGCCGCATGGCGCGTCCCCGATGCGCCGCGCTCCTGCGCCGCTGCCAAGCAACAACCCAGAGGGAAACCACTGCCGAGGAGGAGAGATGCTGCATGACGCAGTGCTGGCTCCGTGGCCGCCGCAACCGGGTCCCAGCTCCCGGCTGCACCAGACCGATGGCGGCGGGGCGGGAGCAGGGAGCCCTCGGCAGCGGGGGCAAACCGGGCCGGTGTGGCGGGAGAAAGCGGGTGCAGAGACACCCCCTCCCTGGCCCGGCACGGGAGAGCTGGAGCTCAGCCTCGCCGGGGCTGCGCCGAGAGCGGCCGGCACCGGTGCGACGCGCAGCGCCGTGGGCATCGGGGGGGCGGGGGGAGGATGGCCTCGTCCTCCTGGCGCCGCGGGCAGCGCGAATCCCTTCGGCAGAGGTGACCTCCGCGCGCGTGGCGGCGGCGGGGGAGGCGATGCCGCGTCCCGGTGGGGTCAGGCCAGGACAGCGCTCAGCCGGGCGCCGCTCGCTGCCAGCTCACGTGGGTCGCTGGCACCCCGGGGACCAGCCCTGGCGCTGGCGGGTCCTGCTTTCGAGGGTGAGACGGGCTGCACCGCGGGCACCGGTTTCTCCCACGGTTCTTCACCCCCTGTTGCCGCGGGCCCTGCGCCCCACTCTCCGAGCCGGCTCTGCCACGCACCTCCAGAACCGCACCAAAACACGGGGTGAGCCGCCCCGCCGCCTCGCTTGTGCTCCTGGCACCAGGGACCCGCGCCGGCAGGCTCAGCGGCACGCACCCGCGCCGGCGTAACCCACCACGGGGGGAAAGCACGGGACCAACCCACCGAGCCCTGGTTTATTCACCCTTCCCAGTCGTGCCACGAACGTGCCGGGCACTTCCCAACGGACACACGGCTCGGCCCCTCCAGCGGCCAGGAGCGATGGCTGGAGGACGGGGAGCACCGGTGCGGGGACTGGACGGGTCTGACGCGGCGCAGGAGGCACGGTGCCACTGCCACGGCCGAGCTGGCCTGGAGGAACTCAGATGACCCTGACCCTGGCGCTGCCCGCAGCGGGACGGCATCCAGCTGGCCGCCGGCCTCGGTCCCCACGCCTTGACCAGGGCAGGCCCCATCCCTGCGCCCGCCGGGACGCTTCTCCCCTCTGGGGGAAGAGCGATGCCTTTGCCGGCACCGGGAGCGGCCGCGCCAGCCCGGCACGCCCTTGTGTGGCGGGGATGCCGGGGAGCACCGAGGAAGCGGTCAGAGCCTGTCACCCACCCCGTCTCAGCCCTCCCCAAACCCAGCGCAGCCCCTTTGCCTGCCCTGCCCTCCGTCGGCGCTGCACCCCCAGCCCCTGCTCCGTCCCGCAGTGGGCAGGGTGCTTTGGGGGGCAGCCGCTCCCTGGCTGGGGAGGCAGGGGGACACACACACACGTAGCGGGGTTGGGGGTCCATCCGCCGGGGCCCCACGCACAGCGCAGCGATGAGAAGGCGAGCGGGCAGCCTGTGCCGCCCGGCACAGGAGGGGTTCCCTCCTGAGCAGTGCATGCGGGGAGGCAGGAGGAAGGCAGGGACCCCCGAGCCCCTGCAGCAGGCAGGACCCCCGAGAGGGGGGGGGCCGGACTGGCACCAGGGCTTGAGCCCGGCAGTGGCGATGCTCTGGGGCCACCTCTCAACGTGCGCCCCGTGTCCCCTCCCCACTGCTCCACGGCCCAGGACACACACCCACCACTCACCCCATTGCCACCCAGCCAGCCCCAGAGCCGGGGGGAGCCCCCGTCCCGGGGGACACCCCCCCACCCCACCATCACGGTAGCCCCCTCCCCGCAGCTGGGCTTGCCCCGGCCGTGGCCACGGCCGGGAGATGACAGCAGGGCTCTGCTTCCCCGTCCCCTCCCTGCACTGCCCCACCGCCAGGAATAGCTCAATCCCTGCTAATCCCAGCCGCGGCTCAGGGCTCCCCCCCGCCCGGCACCGCGCTCCCCACCGCGGCGAGGGGGGAGCGGGGTTGGCGCGCGGCAAAAGGGACCCTGCACCCCTTTTCCCGCCAGCCAGCGTTTGCCAGGAGCGAGCCGGACCCCCAGATCTCACCGCCGCCCCGGCACCGGCAGCGCCGAGTCCAGTCATGGGGACGGCCCACGGCGTGAGCAGGGCCCCCCCCGCCCCGGCCCGGCAGCCCCCCACTTGCCGAAAGCCCGCAGAGCCGCGGCGGGACCTTACCTTGTGCGTGTCGAGCGCCTCGCGGTTCGGCGCGGGGCTGCTGGCATCGAGGGTCCCGCTGGACGGCATGGTGGGGGGCGAGGGCGGGCGCCTGGGACCGTCACCTCTTCAGCACCAAGACGGACCCCGCTGCCGCGCTCCGGCTCTCTGCGCCGAGGAGGGGGGGGTCCGGGAGCCGTCGCCCACCGCAGCGGCCAGCCCCTGCGTCCCGTCGCCTGCCTGGATCCTCCTGCCCCTGCGGGAAGCAAAGAGGGTTGGGGTGAAGGAGGGGGGGGGGGGGGCGGGAAGCGCCGGCCCCACCGCCCCCCGCACCGCGCCCCGCGTCCCGGCAATTATTAACACGCCACAACCTTGACTCAGCCGGGCTGGGCCGGGCCCTTGTCCCCGGCATCACCCCCGGTAGGCGACCGAACCCCGGCCTGTGCCGGCTGCGGGGTGCTGGCTGCAGCGGTGCGGGGGGGGGGGGGGGGGGCGGCGGTGCGGGGGGTGTGCGGGGGGTGCCCAGGGGGGATGTGGAGCGCCCGCTGCGGGGGTGCAAGGGGGCTGGGGGGGGGGGGGGGGGGTATGCGGGGGTGCAGGCAGGGGCTGCGGAGGAGGCGGCAGCCCCAGCACCTGTTGCTATGGCAAACGCTGCCTGCATTAGCCATGGCCGAGGCTGCTGTTGCCTTTGGCACCGGAGCTGCAATTTGTTTCTAGAGCTTTCCAGCCGCAGCCCGTTCCCAGCCGGCGGGGTGGGGGGCTGCCGGGCGGGCAGGGCCGCCGCTGCTGCGAACAGAAACTCCCCCAAAACGACACGTTCCTCCCGTCCCCCCACGGCTGCTTGCAACGGGGGGCTGCCGGCAGGGCTGCTGGGGACAACCCCCCCTCCAACGGGGCTGCAGCCCCCCCCCCAGCCCTGCAGCAGCACCGCTGAATGCAGGGGGACCCCCGCCCCCCCCTCCCCCCCCCCCCCGCCTCCCCCGAGGGCTGGGGGTGCTGGGCTGGAGGGTGGGAGATGGGGGAGAGCACGGTGGTCCCTGCGCCGGCTCCCCACCCAGCACGGCCCCTCTGTCAGGCAGGGCTGGGGGGGGGGATGTGGGGCGATGGGGGGGAGCAGGTAGGGGGGCGGGATGGTGGGCTGGGGGCGCAGGGTACGGGTGCAAGGCGGGAGGGTGGGATGCGGGTGCAGGATGCGGGCTGGGGGTGGTGCTGGGTGCAGTATGGGACCTGGGGGTGCTGGGTGCAGTGTGGGAGCTGGGGGTGCAGGATGAGGGGTGCAGGATGGGGATGGGGGGGGGGAGCAGAGTGGGGGGGGTACAGGCTGCACCCCCCCCTCCATGCCCAGCCCCGTGCCAGCCGGTGGGAGCCGGCGAAGGGTTTCCCCGTCCCTCTCCTTGCCAGCTCGGGGAGCCCCCCTCAGGGGGGTGAGGGCCCGTCCCTGGCCCCCTCCCGGGGCACCATCGCCGCCAGCCCTCTGCCGCGCAGGGCCTGCCCGTGCCCGTTCCCCGCGCAGCCCCTTCGCCCCCGGCGCGGCACACTGCTGGCCTCTGCCCCACGCCGGCACCCTGGGCACCGCGGTGCCCCTCGGTGACGGGCCGGGGCTGGCCCCCAGCACCCCGAGCACCGCCATACCGCTGCTTCAGGAGCCCGTCTGGCAGCTGCTGTGCCGCCAGCGCCGTGGCACGCCGCTCGGCACAGCACGGTGGGGCACCTCGGCCCCCACGTCCCTCCCTGCGAGCTGCCTCCCTGGGGTGCTGCTGCTCGGGGGCCGGGGCTGCCAGAGCCCCCCCCCGTGTCCTACCCATGGTCCCCCGGAGCCCCCAGCCCCGCTCCTGCCGCACCGTACCCCGGCAAAGCCCCCGCTGCGGGCACGGGAGGACACGTGCCACGGGGAAGCACCCGGGGACACCCTGGCTGCACCCATGCACCTCTGCGGCGGGGGTGTCCCACCTCCCTCCCCGGGGGATCCCCCCGCCTGTGCCCAAAGGTATTGTGGGGTGCCAGTCTCCCTGCTCCCCTAGAAAATGGCTTGGCCACCCCCCCCTATAGCCCCCCAACCTAGCCCCACCGCACTGGGGTCCCTCCAGCAGTGCTTGGGAGAGGGGGTAGCGGGTCAAACCCACCCCCCCACCTCTCCACCACCCCGGCATCGCCGGTGCCCGGGGAGCGTGCGGCTGCGCGGCGCCCCGCTCGGCGCTGCCGAAGGGCCAGCTCGCGGGCTTTGATTCCTTTCCAGCAAACATGGTCTCCAAAACGCACTAAAAATAGTTGGGCTGCGTACAAACCCCGCGGCAGCCCCGGGGCCGGCGGCCGCCGCCGAACAAAGCCGGGGACAAGCCAACGGCACCGGCTGCCTCTCGCTCCCCCCCCGCCCCCCAGCCCCATCGCCAACCCCGCTGGGGCGAGCGGTGGGTCCCACCGGGAAGGGGACGTTACGGGTACCGCGGCGGCCGGTCCCGCTCTCCCGCGCTCTTACCCGGCCGAGGCTCGCCCACCGCGGCGGAACGGGATGGGATGGGATGGGATGGGATGGGGAGGAAGGAGGGGGGCTGCGGCGCCGTGTCCCCGCGTTAGGCTGCCGAGAC
Source organism: Leptosomus discolor (assembly GCF_034619465.1). Classification (NCBI taxonomy): domain Eukaryota; kingdom Metazoa; phylum Chordata; class Aves; order Leptosomiformes; family Leptosomidae; genus Leptosomus; species Leptosomus discolor. The sequence goes on from NC_141392.1 coordinate 126,851,508, forward strand.
CCTCCTCCTCCTCCTCCCGCAGCGCCGGGGCATCCCCTCGCCGATGCGGTGGTTGGGTTGGCGGCGGTGGTGTTGGTGGCGGTGGTGGGGGGAACAGACCCTTGTCCGGCGCTCGCCGCCGCCGCCGCCGAAGCGCGGGGAGGGACTCGCCGCGCTGCCTCCTGCCTCTCTATTTAACCGCCGGGGCTGACCTTATGGCTGACGGGGAGCGGGGGAACCGGCAGCCCCAACCCGCGCCGTGCCGCTCCCGCACGGCAGGGCCCCGGCGAGTCACGCTCGCCGCGCGGCAGAGGCGTTGCAAAGTAGGTTACCTGCGATGGAGGGATGAGACACGCGGCATCGACAAGGGGAAAAAAAATTTAAAAAAAAAAAAAAAAACCCTACACAAAAACCCGCCTTTTTTTATATTTAGGGACCTCGCCGGCGCCCGCCGTTGCCGTGCCGCAGCCGGGAACCCGCAGAAACCCAAACGGCCATTTTAGGTGATGGCAAGCGGGGTCCCCGACAGCCCCCTGTGCTGGTGGTGGGTGACACCTTCGCTGCAGCGTCCCCCCCTCCTGTCCTAATGCGACCCCACGTGCAGCAGCATCCCCTGGCGCGGTGACACCCACCGGGTTTGGACGGGGTCCCTCGTGCCTCCCCACCGCGGTGGGGACGCACAAGGGACCCCGTCCAAACGCCTCTCCCGTGACAAGTGCCGCAGCGTATTATTATTGTTGTTGTCACTTTGAGTCACCGCCACCCCCGGGCAGCCGCGCTCCTCCTCCTCCTCCTCCTCCTCCTCCTCCTCCTCCTCCTCCTCCTCCTTCCCAGCGCCAGCGAAGAAGTTCAGGATTGACTCAGAGGGGACGGGAGCTGTGGCCGTGAGTCACTCCCCACCCCCTGCGCCCCCCACCCCTGACTCACAGCGGGGTGCTCCCCCTCACCCACAAACCCCCCTCGACCCCCCCTCTCTGCCACAGCGTGGGTGCTGCTGGCAGGGGCAACTGGGAATGGGGTGGGTGTCGCCCCCGGGGGCCCAAAATTTCGCCGAGCGGCGGCAGCTCCCCCGCCGATCGCCTCCCGACAGATGGTTGCGCCGCCGAAACCACCGTCACGGGCGAAGCGTTGACCTCATCCCCCGTAATTATAACTTACGAGCAAAATATTTGGCCACGCGCTGCTCGAGGGGTGCACGTGGCGGGCAGGGAAGCGGCCGCCCCGCCGGCCACACGTGCAGCGGCTCCTGCCCTCGCCGCGGCCACCCAGGAACCGCCGCCGCGTCCCGCGGGGGTTTGCGAGGGGACGAGCACTGCCGGGCGCTGGCACCAGGCGCCCTCCGCTCCCAAAACCGGACCCGGCACAGAGCGGGGACCCCCAGGTTGGTCGGCACCACCAGCCCTGCCCCATCGCTGCCCGCCGGGCCGCGGCGCCCTGCCGAGCCACGCCACCAGCAAACCAAACCACAGGCTGCAGCCGCGAGCAGAGCGGGATCCGGCGAAGCGGGAACCACCGGCGAGGGCCGGGGGTCAGACGGAACTACCCGTGGGACGGTCACGTGCGTGGGGGACGCCGGCACCGGGATGTTCCGCAGGCGGGACGGTGCAAAGCCGGCGGGGTTCACGAAGGAGCCGAGCTCCCAGGGAATGCCTCACTGTGGAGCTCGACCCGCTCGGCTTATTGGGGGGCGGCGGGGGGGGGGGGGGGGGGGGGAAGGGCCAAGAGATGATCTGATTACGGTGAGCAAGTGCCGCTGCGGGCAGAGCCCGCGGCACCACGGAAACCCTCCAGCTGGCAGGGGAGCAGGGCCGGGAGCCGAGCCGGGGCGATTCAAACTGGCAATTGGGTACGGGCTTTGAACTGGGAAGGGCGGTTAACCGCGGGAACAGGCCCAACCGGCGGCGGCAGCGGCGCGTTCCCGCGCGTGCCGAGCCCCGCGGCGGGGAAGCGGGATGGCGGCTCAACCCGACGCCCCTCCTGCCGGGTTTGGCGAGTTCGCCCGGTGCAGCCCCGCACCACGGCGGGTGTTCAGATGGTGTTCAAAAAAAACCACCCCCCAAAAACAACCCGCGGGCCTCGAGCGGGTCCACGAACCAACGAGCAGACGGCGAAACCTCACGCCCGAACACCGCGACTCCTCCTCCTGGCACACGCACACGCGTGCCGGCGGTTACCTGGTGAGCCCACGCGCTTTCCCCTCTGGGTGCTGCAGGGTGCCGCACGCTCGCTTCTGGCCCAGCGCGCCCGGGGCAGGCAGCGGTGCAGGCAGCGGTGCAGGCAGCGCCCGTGGGAAGGCGCCGGGCAGCGCCGCGCAGACGTGCCGTCCTAAAAATACCCGCACGCAAACCACCACCTGAAGGTCCCCGAGCAGCCGCCCCGGCACGGAACCTCCGCGGCAGCGCTCGTCACCGGATTTGAGGCACGGACGTCGCCCGCGCTCGGTGCTCACGTTGGCAGCCCGGGGGGGGGGGGGGGGGGGGGCGAAACCGCCTGGGCCGCGGCCCTGCCAGCCGGCGAGCGGCGCGGGCACCACCGGCATCCCGCCTTTCCTCGAGAGGCAGCGGGCGCAGCGTGTCCCCCAAAGAGGCTCCCGCTCGGAAGTTTCGAGCTGACTCAGCACGAAAAGCCCAGTGCAAGCGCGGGAGCTGCCGGGAGCCGCCGGCGGGTACGGCAACATCCCCACTCCCCTCCGGCTCGCCGCCGGCTTCGAGGGATTTTGGGCTCAGGGAGGTTGCTCCGGGTCTCCCCGTCCGGGCTCTTCCCCAACGGGGTGGTCGAGGTGGGGGCAGCTCCCGGTACAGGATGCGGGGCGCCCGCCGTGGCGGCCGGCTCTTGCCACCACGGCGCGCTCGGTGCAGCACTGCAAGCGCCGAACGCCAATCCCGTGGTGACACCGTCGACGTCACACAAAGGGAAGAAATAAAGAAAGAGGAACTGAGCGAAGAGGAAAATTTCATTTGCCCACAGGTTCGCGCACACGAACACCCGAAAACGAGGGGGGGAAAGAGGAAAAAAATAACCAGCGAGAGGGGAAGGGGGGAAGCGAGCCCGGCCGCGTCCTCGCCGGAGCAGCGGGGCAGGCAGCGGGCCAGGCAGCGCCGAGCACCCTGCCAGGCCTCTGCCCCGCGCCGCCCCCTCCCCGCCCGGGGCTGCGGCTCTTCTGGCTCCCCCCGGGGTGGGATTTTTATTTTTAATTCTTTTTTTTTTTTTTCAAATTTTCTTTCGGAGGACCGAAAATAAAAACTTTTGGCAGGCGCCAGCCAGCCCCATCTCCAACCCCCCCCCCACCCCCCCACCCCCCCCGGGGTAACTCTGCTGCTGCCCGAGCGGGGGCAGCGCCGAGCCGGGGGCTGCGGGCAGCGACCCCGCAGCGGGGACACCCCCCCCCCCCCCCCCCTCCCCGGTTCTCCGGTCCCCGGTGACGGGGGGGCGGCTCGCCCCGGGGTGGGGGTGGGGGGGCTCCGGTGCCAGGCGATGGGCCGGGGTTGAGGAGGGGACATACCCACACGACACGGCGGTGACACCCCCCCGCCCCGGGCGGCCTCGCAGCCCCGGGCCGGGCCCGGGCCCCCGCGCTGCCCTTCAGCCGCCCGGCGCGGCGCTCAAGGACACGGCGGCGCCTCGGGGGGCCGGGCCCCGCCGGGCCCCGCCGCTGCCGCCGCCGCCACCGCCACCCCCGTCACCCCCGCCCGTAAGAGCGGGGCCGGGCCGGGCCGGGAGCGGGGGCGGCCGCGGGGGGCCGGGGGGGGCCGAGGCGGGCCCGGCCCGGCGGGTGGCGGCCCGGCCGCTGCCATGTTTTCCTGCTCTTCGCTTCCCCCCCCCGCCTCCCCCAAACCCCCCCCCCCCAACCCCGCGCCCGCCCCGGCCCGGCCGCAGCCCCCGCCCGCCGCCGCGACACCCCCCGGGCCGGGAAGGTTTGGGGGAGGGGGGGGGGGTTGTTGGTGGTGGAAAGAACCGGACGGACACCGGGGCGGGGGGTGTCGGCGGGGGGGTTCGGAGCCGAACCGAGGCGAGCGGTGCCGAACCGAGGGGAGTCTCGCCGAACCGAGCCCCGGAGGGGCGGGGGGGGGGGGGGGGGGGCTGTATAAGGAGGGAGGTGGGGAAAGGCGGGGGGGGGTGCCCCGTCCCGGGGGTCCGCGGTGACCCCCTCCCCGTGTCCGCGTCGCCGCGGGGCCGTTACCTGGGCCGGTGCGGGCCCGGCGCGCCGTGCCGAGCCGTGCCGAGCCGTGCCGAGCCGCCGCCGCCGCCGCCGCCGCTGCGCTGCCCGGCGAGGCCTCCTCCCGCAGCGCCGCCGCCTCCACTGCAGCACCGAGCCGCGCCGCCCGCCCGCCCGCCGCGCGGTCCTAGCGCCCGCCGGGCCGGGCCGAGCCGAGCCGCGCCGCCCCGCGCCGCGCCGCGCCGCGCAGCGCAGCCCAGGCGGGCCGAGCCGAGCTGAGGCGAGCCGAGGCGAGCTCGGCCGGGCCGAAACGGCTGCGGGGGCGGGCGCGGGGTGGTGCGGGGCGGTGCTGGGCTTGGCTGAGCGGCGGCGAAAGGCGCCGTGCCAAGGCGGACCGAAGCGAGGCGAGCGTGGCTGTGCGGGGCCGAGCCAAGGTGGGCTGGACTGGGCCAAGCCGGGCCAAGCCGAGTCAAGGTGGGCTGGTGGGGCCAAGCCAAGCCAAGCCAAGCCGAGCCAAGGCAGGCTGGACTGGGCCAAGCCAAGCCAAGCCAAGCCAAGCCAAGGCGGGCTGGACTGGGCCAAGCTGGGCCAAGCCAAGCCGAGCCAAGGCGGGCTGGACTGGGCCAAGCCAAGCCAAGCCAAGCTGAGCCAAGGTGGGCTGGACCGGGCCAAGCCAATCCAAGGCGGGCTGGACTGGGCCAGGCCAAGCCAAGCCAAGCCAAGGCAGGCTGGACTGGGCCAAGCTGGGCCAAGCCGGGCCAAGCCGAGCCAAGCCAACATGGGCTGGGGGATGTAGCGCCAAGCAGAGCCGAGCTGAAGAAGGCTGGGCCAGGCTGGGGTTGAGGCAATGCTGGCCGTGCAGTGCCGAGCCAGGCCAGCCCGCGGTGAGCCAACCCATGCTGGACCGGGCTGAGCCAAGCCAAAGCGAGCTGCGCTGTGTTGTGCTGGGCGAAGGTGGGCTGGGCCGAGCCGAGCCAGGCCCGGCGGTCCCGTGCAGTGCTGAGCCAAAGCCACGCTGAACTGGGCTGGGTGGTGCTGAGGAGAGCCAAGCTGTACCAGGCCGTGCCAAGCAGTTCCAGGCCATGCCAAGCAGTGCCATGTCAAACCAAGGAGTGCCAGGCCAAATCAAACAGTGCCAGGCCATGCCAAGCAGTACCATGCCTGCCAAGCAGTGCCAGGCCGTGCAGTGCTGAGCTGAGCAGTGCCATGCCCAGCCGAGGAGGACCAGGCCGTGCCATGCCAAGCTGTGCCATGCAGTGCCAGGCTGTGCAGTGCCAATCTGGGCCATGCAGGCCGGCCAGGCCACGCAGTGCCGAGCCACGTGTGCCATGCTGAGCCGTGCCGTGCGGTGCCGTGCTGTAAACACTGCTGCCGAGCCAAGTGGTCCTGTGCTGTATCGGGCCATGCCGTGGCGCGCAGTGCCAACCGGAGCTGTGCCGTGCCAAACAGTGCCATGCACTGCCATACAGGGCCAGCCACACAGTACTCTGCCATGCCAAGCAGTGCCAGGCTGTGCCGAGCCAAGCAGTACTGTGCCATGCAGCACAGCGTTGAGCCGTACCGTGCAGGGCTGAGCCGTGCAGGGCTGTGCAGAGCCAAAATTCTGCGGTGTGGCACCATGCGGTGCAGGCCCGAGCCGTGCCGAGCCGTGCCACGCGGTGTGGTGTCTGCCTGTGCCGAGCTGCGCGCTGTCACGCTGAGCCGTGCCGTGCCGAGCCGTGCCGAGCCATGCCTGCAGCTGGGCACCGTGCCGAGCTGTGCAGCGCCGTGCCAAAGCGAGCCCCGCTGGGTGGCGGTGAGCTGCGCCGTGCCGTGCCAAGCGGTGCCGTGCAGCACCGAGCGGTGTCGCGCCGTGCCAAGTCACGCACTGCCGTGCCGTGGTCCTGAGCCAAGCCGTGCCGTGCCATGCCGTGCCGTGTGGTGGGGACCTGCCCTGTGGTTTGCCCTGGGCGTCCTGCCATGCTCAGCCACAGCGACCACCCCGCGGTGCCCCACGGCGGGGACCCACCCTGGCCCCGTCCCTTGCTCTGGCCCTTCTCCCCACGCTCCTGCCAGCCGGGTCCCCCCGGTCCCCTGGTGCCAACAGGCCCTGACCCACCGGAGGCACCGCCGGGCACTGCCGGGGTGTCTCCGGGACCTTCTGCTCGCTGGGCGCCCCTTTCCCACACCCTGGCACCCGAAACCAGCCCCATGCTGGGGAGGGGGGCTGGATGGAGCCCCCCTGGTTTCTCTCCCGGCCAGAGGCTGCCAGAGGGATGCCGGGGCCGAGCGGGGCCCAGAGCATCCTCGGGGGCACCTTCCCCTGCCAGGGGCTGGTGTGGCAGTTCCTCGGGGGGCTGCTGGGTTCCCCCCAGCCGCGATGGGCACCCGCGGACAGGCACGCTGCCACCCCTGCCACCGCGCACGGGCGGCGCCGCCAAAGCCTGCGCTTGACCAGGGCTGCACACCCAAGCCAACACCGGCGGGTGCCCTCGGTGGGGACCAACCTGCCCCAGGGAGCTTCCCAGCACCGCCCAGAGGAGTGCCCGGGGTCCCAGTTTGTCATCCACAGCCCCTGGCACAGGCAGGGAGGGGCCCGGCAGCTCCACTCTTGTCCCCGACCGTGCCGTGCTGTGCCGTGCCGCAGCCCCGAGAGGAACCCTTCCAGGCAGGGACCCCGGCTCGCCTTCAGTGCTGGAAGGCGCCTAGTGCACATGGGGGCACTGTAAAATAAGACATTAATTAATAATAATAATTAATGTTGCATTCCCCGGACTTCATCGGCCGCCGCCTTCGCTGCGGCAGGGGGGGAGGCTGCTCCCTCCCGCTCCCACGGGTGGGTTGCCGGAGCCCTTGAGAGGGTGCCGGTGTTCCAGGCTGGAAAGGAGCAGATCCTCACCGGCCCTGAGCCACGGCAAGGGCTGGCGGGCTGCCTGCATCTGCCGGTGCCCGCGGTGCCCGCTCTGTGCCGGCAGCACCACACCCGGCACGTGCATTTGAGCCAGCGCCCGGTCACTAGCTGGGCTGGCGCCGGGATCAACCCCACCAGACCATAATACCGGGTTGGCGGCAGCGCCGGCTGCCGATGGCCGCAATGGTGCTTCCAGAGCAAGGCTTGGGCGCCGCGAGCAGCACCGTGTCGTTGCCCGAGCACGTGAGATACGGGGTCTGCCCGGCTCCCCGTCGTGCCGGCATAGCCAGGACCCGGCTGCAGCCCGGTGTGTGGAGACCCCAGCCCCAGCTCGCTGGCATGGAGACCCCAGCTGGCTGAGCTGCGGCTCTGGGGATGTGCCGGGACACCATCACTGGCCGATTAAACCCCAGTGCCCTGGCTGCCCCTGGCACCGGGGTGTGGGTGAAGAGCCTCACCGCGCTCTCCCCGCACACTCCCGGGCACAGCTCAGCCCCAGCAAACCCCGTTTCTCCAGCCGCCTCACGGGCCCTGCTATTCGGCGGCGATATTGGCGGTGATATTGCCGGGGCAGCACGTGCCGCGGTGTCGGCAGCCGCCGTCGCTGCCTCTCGGCAGGTCTCCTCCTGCTCTGTGTTGACCTGCAGAGCCTTCCTTCCTCCCGGCTGGAGCGCCCGTGTCCCAGTGCCCCGAGCCACCGTGCGCCCTGGCATCGCACCAGGCGGCTCCCCGCAGCCGCACCGCGCCGGCTGCTATTTCGGGATGCTGGCACCGGTGGCGGCTGCGGTAACCGTGTGCCTGCAGCCAAACTCAGGCAGGCTGACCCCGGCCGTGCCCCCCTGTCTCCCCTTCTTGAGCCCCCTGCAGCACCACCATCGCCCCGGCTGTGGCACGGGGCTGTGCCAAGGCTGGCAGGGCTTCCGCGGCCGCAGCGAGGGGTGTTGGCGACGCCGGTGTTAGCGCCCTGCTTGGGTTTGCTGCAGCTCCCGCTCCCGGCTCCGGTGGAATCTTCCGTGCTGCAGGAATTGCTTTTCCATATCCCGAAGCCCCAGCCGAACGGCAGAGCTGCTTGGCACAGCCGCCCTCGCACGCCGCCCGCGTGCCCTGGCGTGGCCACGCTGGCACGCCCGCGGCTGCCAGCGCCTTGTGCTGCGGCGCTGCAGGTGACTGTGCCCGCGGCGCCGGCCGGCAGCCAGCCCGGGCACGCACCGCTCCCGTGCAGCGCGTGCTGCCCGCGCCGCCGGAACTGGCAGCGTCGCCTACGGCACGGAGCGTGGGCAGCTCGGGCGCAGGGCCCCGCCGCAGCGCCGGCGCGGCAGGTAGAGCTGTGGGGAGGTGCGTGGTGGCGTGGGGGATGGATGGTGTAGGAACGGCTCCACGTGGCTGTAGCTGCATGTGGGTACGGCTCCGTGCCGGCGTGTCACCGTGTGGGTATGGCTGTGGTGGGGATGGAGTGGTGGGTGTGGAATGGTGGGTATGGCAAAGGTGGGTATGGCAGTGGTACAGTGCTGCTCGCCGGGGAGCAGCCGTGGGGATCAGCACGGGACGGGAGCAGTGGAGCCGGGGTGGGAAGCGCCATGTGTGGCTTGGCACGTGGCACCGGCTCCGCCGCAGCGCCCAGCACCCAGGCAGGGCCGGCGCAGCCCGTTTCAGCTGCAGCCGCAGGGGAGCTTCGCCGAAACGATCCACTCGCAACGGCTCGTCTTTGTGTTTCGGGCTTGGCTCCTTCGGGGACAACGGCCCCGTCACCGCCCGGCGCTCCTTGAACCCGCTGCCAGGCTGGGCTTCGGGCTATGCCGGGCTTTGTGCTCGGCTGGGCTTTGCAGTGAGCCCGGCGTTTCTGCCGGCTGAGGACACGCCGCCGCTGATGGTGGTGGTCGTTCCTGCTGGAAACCCCCCGAGCCGCCCTCCCAGCTGGGGCCGAGCGAAGGGACGGGCAGGTCTCCCCCTCCACCGCACCCTCCGTGCTTCCCCCGTGGTTACGGCCGCGGTGGGGGCAGAGCCGGGGCAGCCGCGGTGGTGGTGGCTCCTTGGCATCTGTTCCGCCAGTGACGCTGGTGACGTGGCCGTCTGTCCGTCTGTCTGCCAGGGGCGGTGGGATGCTTCTCATCGCGGCGCTTCCCACGGCGCCTCTCGCCCCTCGGCCGGCTCCTGCTGACGGCTTTTGGGACGGAAAACGTTACTTTGGCCAAAACCCAACTGGGTGTTTTTCCCCCTTTTGTTTTGAAACCCCTGTGGAAAAGGGCAAGTGGCGACCGAGAGCATCCTCTGGCTCTTGCCTCCGCTTCCCCCTCGCCAGGGCCGGGCACGGGGCCGGGCAGGGCTGTAGGGTGGGCTCCCATGTGAGCCGTGCTGGCAGCACCCAGTGTATCCCCACTGTGGTGTCCCCTGTGCTCCCAGCATTGTCCCATCCATTATCCCTGCTGTTCCCAGGGTTATCCCCTGCGTCATCCTCATTGCACCCAACATTATCTCCATTGCTCCTGGAATTATTCCCGTTGCTCCCAGTGTTATTCCCTGTATTATCCCCATTGCTCCCAGCATTATCCCCATTGCTCCTGGAATTATGGCCATCACTCCTGGCATTATCCCCCCGTATTGTCCCCACTGCTCCTGGAATTATCCCCTACATTATCCCCATTGCTCCCAGCATTGTCCCCATTTCTTCCAGCGTTATCCTCATTGCTCCTGGAATTATCCCCATTGCTCCCAGTGTTATCCCCATCGCTCCTGGAATTATCCCCATTGCTCCCAGTGTTATCGCCATCACTCCTGGAATTATCGCCATCACTCCCAGCATTATCCTCCCCGTTGTCCCCATTGGTCCTGGAATTACCCCCGTTGTTCCCAGTGTTATTCCCTACATCATCCCCGTTGCTCCCAGCGTTATCCCCATTGCTTGTGGAATTACCACCATTGCCCCCAGCATTATCCCCCTCTGTTGTCCCCATGGCTCCTGGAATTATCCCCTACATTATCCCCATTGCTCCCAGCATTATCCCCGTTGTTCCTGGAATTATCCCCGTTGCTCCCAGTGTTATCCCCTACATCATCCCTGTTGCTCCCGGCGTTCTCCCCATTGCTCCCGGAATTATCCCCCACATTGTCCCCATTGCTCCCAGTACCACTCCCCACGTTACGCCCCCACGCTGGGGACACATGCCAGGGGAGGGGCTTTGCACCCCCCTCCCCAGAGCCCCACGCTCGACTCCACCGGCCAGGCACCGCGTGCTGCTGCCGCACGCCGACGCTCCTCCATGGCGGGACATCACCAAGCCGGTGCCGCCGGCACCCCGCTCGTTGCCAGGCCTGGCTCTCGGTGATGGGACAGCTCTGGCGGCGGGGCTGCCGGCGGGGCCGCGGCATGCTCATCCTGTGGTCGGTGCTCAGGCACTGCACCCGGCAGGAGGAACCTGCCGCTGGCTGCCGGGAAGGGGGAAATGGCCGGCGCTGGGCGCCGGGGCCAGGCAGCCCCCACTCACCGAGGAACCGGCTCTCGGCCACCGGCGCAGACCGAGCCTGGGCACTGAAAACCATCAGGTTCACCGGTGGGGAGGAAGGTGGGTTTAGCGGCAGGGCAGCCGGCGGTGGCGGTCAGCGGAGGGGAAGCGGCGTTTGCCAGTGGGAGACGGAAGTTGGACGCTGGGGGTGGTTGAGTTAAATGAGGAGCTGCCAACGCTGGGCAGAAAATCGGTCACGGGTGCTGGAAACTCAAGGCAAAGCCGCGAGGGGGACGGCAAAGGGAGTTTAAGCACGTGGCGGGCAAGCAAAATCCTGGCAGAGATGTGGCACCGTCCGTGGGTCACGCTGCTGGCAGGGGAGACGCGGCCCGTGAGCTCTGCTGCTCCAGCGAGGGGCTGGCGGCGGGCTGACCAGAGGAGGAGGAGGAGGATGGTCACGGTTCGTCCATCTTCCCATGCCAGACCTCAGCATCTCCATGCTCCAACGTGGCCGTCCTGCTCCGTGGTCCTTGCCACCGGGGGAGCTGGCAACTCCGGGGCGGCAGGCCCAGGCTGTGCCCTGTGCCGTGCCGAGAAATCCCTGCGGCGCTCGGGGCCGCCCGGCCGCCGGCGTTGGGCCTTTCCAGCCGGCTTGTCCTTGCCCACGGCAGGCTGTGGCGCCCGGCGTGGTCCCCGCTGGCGGCTCGGCCGGCAGCCTCTCCCCTGCCCTGCCAGCTTCTCCGGCAGCCGCTCCTCCACCGGCAGCTCGGTTTTGGCTAATGGGTGCAATTATCCCCGGCTTAAATCTCTGCATGACAGGGAGGTCAGGGCGGCTGGAGGAGGGCAGCAGCTCCCGGCCAGGCGTGTCCGACCGGCCGTAAATCTCCCATCCTGCGGACCGGGGACCAGCCAGACCCCAGCCCGCCGCCTGCTCCTCCGCTCTGCCGGGCTTATCGCGGCTGGAGCGGTGCTCACCGGACTCAGCCTCTGCTCCAGCCACGCTCCTGCTGCCGCGCAGGGCACAGGCTGCCATCCCCCAGCCCTCCCGGCAAAGGTTGGGGTCCCCCTCGTGCCGAGCAGCCACCGAGAGGAGTGTCGGCAGCACGTCCCGGTGAGAGTTGCCCATGGGTAAGGCAGCTCCCTCCGGAGGGCTTGGGCACGGGGATTGGGTTAATTAATCTCACCAAGAGGGTGGGCGCCAAACGAAGCCGGTGACACGCAGTCGAGCTGGTTCGTCGGTGCTGCCGCGGAGGGAGCAGCAGCCGGTCCTGCCTTGGCACGGGGGCAGCCTGCGTCGTGCACCGGGCGGCGGCGTGGCACGCCGGGCTGGTGCTCGGCCTTGCCAGGATGGCGGCCATCCCTCCCACGGGCACCTTTGCCAGGCCGCGGGGATGCCGGCGGTGAGGAGCAGGGCACACCGCCCCGGCAGCGCTCGCCGCGGGCGCCGGTGGGCAGCAGCGGCGGTGCCGGTGGGGAGGCAACCCCCCGGGAAGGGGCAGCACTGCTGCGGCGGAGCCTTGCATTTGTCCCCTGGCTCCTGGTGATGCCACCAGCCCGGCCACCACCGTGCTCAGGGTGGCTCCTCTCGCTGCCTGTGCCCCACAGACACCCCCCTCTCCCCCCCGCAACAGGGGGGTATTTGCTCCGTTTCAGAGTCCCTCTGTCCAGGTCTGAGCACCCCCAGAGTAAGCAAAGCCCCGCTCCGGGGATGGGGACACCCCATGGCTCTGGCTCCACGGCAGCTCTGGGGATGATGCCACCATGGCCAGAGGGACCCCTGGGGACGGAGGCGTGATGCCACTATGGCCAGGGGGGCCCTTGGGGACGCAGGTGTGATGCCACCATGGCCAGAGGGCCCCCAGGAGATGGAGGTGTGATGCCACCATGGCTCGAGTGACCTCCGTGCTCTCAGCCCGCCCGTTGCGGAGCGGGGCCGGCATGCTGTGCCACGTCCCGGTGCCATTCCCGGCGTGTGGCTCCCACAGCTCCGCTCCCGCTGCTGCAGCCCGTGGAGGGGGAGCAGCTGCCAGCCGGTCCTTCCCTCTCCCCCCCTGCGTCCCCCCGCCACCGCCGCCGTCCCGCCTGACCTCGTTTTCGGGACCGATGGCTCCTCGTTACATAATCGCCGCCGAATTTCTGCACAAGCCTGGAGCAACGGCCGATGGTGCCGGCGTCCCGAAGCGTGGCCAGGGCTACCCCCTGCGTGTCCCTGCTCCTCGCTTGGATGTCCCAAACGTCCCCAACCCTCCCCCAAACCCTGCGGGAGAAGGATGCTGGAAGGGGCTGAGTGACATCCCGTGGGGCCGCATCGCAAAATGCCACCGGGGCTTGTGGCACCCCTCCCCGCCGGGGCAGGACAGGGGGTGCAGGTGCTGCCGGGGTTGTGCGGGGGCGAGGGGTGTCGTGTGAGCACTGGTGGTGCTGGGAGCACAGGGGGACGTGTCACGTGGGGGTGCGTGTGCGCAGGGCACGCGTGTGCGAGGCAGCCGGGTGCGTCCGTGTGCCACGGGCAGTTGCGAGGGCGTGCGGGTGCGGTGAGGATCGGGACCCCCGGGGAAGGTGCCGGCAGCCCCCCCCCCGACCAGCGCAGCCCACGGCAGGCACCGTGCCGGGCTCCCCGGCACCCGCGGCCGCACCCTCCATGTCCCACCCTGGCGCCGTGTTTGCCCTGCGATTGCCCACCGATAACCGCACACTCGACGCTCCCCTTCCTCGCCCATAAATCATGGGTGGGGGTGCGGGACAGGGAGGAGGAGGAGGGCGGGGGGAGGAAGGGCACGGGTCACACCAACAGCTTGTAGCGGAGCGGAGGAATCCACTCCCCGGTGATGGATGGAGCCGGAGCAGCCAGTGTGGCTGTTAAACCACGCGAACGAGGAGCAGCCCCGGCCTGGGGGTCAGGGGCTGACACGGTGACCCCGCTGTGAGGAGAGACCGGGTGTCCCCAGCCCTCCCCCCACACACCCCCAGGAGACCCCCACCGGGGGCTGCACCAGGGGAGGGGGATGTGGGTGTCTGAGCCGCGCGGATGGCCATGGCTGGTCTTGCCCTCCACCAAATTGAGGCAGTGCCCCCCAACTCTGGCACTCACGGGACCCCCTGGCCACCCTGTGCTCCAGGCAGGAGGGGAAGGGAGAGGAGGGCATTGCTGCCGTGCCCCCTGCCCGCCCCGAGCAGGGCCCAGAGGGGGTCCCGGGCATGGGGACGGGTGAGCGTGCCCTCAGTGCGGGGGTGAGCGTGTGTGCACACTCGGCGTGGGCACCGCCGAGCGGGCAGACAGCGGGCGAGCCCCCGTGCCACGTCCTGGGCTTCGGCTCCCGGTGCCTGCCGGCAGCCACGGTGCAGGCAGGGCTCGGCCTGGCAGCGTGGGGTCCCTGGGTAGGGGGTCCCAGGAGGTGGTGGGGCCGGTCCCCGTGAGCGGGAGGGAGGCGGTGGGCTGCGAGCACGGTCTGGAGATGGACACGCGGCTCGTGGCCGTCTGCCGGCCTCCCCGCCCGAGTCCTGCTGTCCCCGCGTGGGCTGGCACGTGGGGTCCCCGGGGACTCCAGCGGGATGGGGAGCAGAGCCGCCCCAGGGATGCGGGATGGGGAGCGGACCCGGCAGCACAGGTGACACCCGGGCCACCCCCTCAGCGTGGCGGCTGCGCGTGGCAAACGCCAGAGCCCCGTGGAAGGAGGTCAGTGCCGCTGCCTGGCACAGCTCGGTGACGTGGTGGCCATGGCCGGGCAGGACCCCTGCCAGGGACAGTGCCCGGGCCGAGGACAGGCAGCAGCCCCCGGGCAGAGCCCGGTGCCGCGGTGGCAGAGCTGGGTGCGCAGCGGCGCTCGGTCCGTGCCCCTGCGGCGCCGGGCCGGGCTCTCCGGGGGTTTCTCGCTCCCGCTCTCACCTCACGCCGGGCTGAGCGGAGCACGAAGCCGCCCCAGGCCTGGCAGCAGCCGGGAACCCCCCGGCTATGGGAAGGGTCCGTGTCTTTCCCACCAAGGCACCTAATCCCTAACAGGAATGAGTGCCTGGAGCCGGGCAGTGCCGTGCCAAATCAGGGCCGGGAAGCGGAGGGGATGCACCTGCGGCCAAGGAAGCCGTGAATTCCTGGGGCTAAGGTTTCCTAAGGAGCCTTGGCCCCACTGGCGGCGGCTCTGCTGGGGGTCTGCGGGAGCCGGGGGATCCCCCGGCAGCGGCTGCAGGAGGGTCTGGGCGTGGGCGTGAGGCATCGCCGCCGGGTCCGGTGGTGCCGGAGCTGGGCATCCCCGTGGGAGAGCTGGCGCCGGCTGCGAGCCACCACCAACCCACGGAGCCTCCCTCCATCACCGGCTCCATGCCACGGGGGAAGCATCGGCGACAACGGCCCCACCATCGCAGGGGTCTCTTCTGGGGGCGGTTGGGCAGCCGCTACCCCACATCCCAGCTCGGTTTCCAGTGCTGTGCTGGGAGGGGATGGGGGGGTCCAGTGCGGATGCCCCCACCTCGGTGCCTGCCCGCTCCCCGAGCCCGGCCCTCGCCCTTTTTGCCACCGCCAGCTGTGCTCGCCGGTGCGGGGTTTGCGGTGAGGAGGGGGGAACATCTGGCAGGGCGGGGGCAGCCGGGCCGGGGTGCCGGCGCCGTGCCGATGGCACAGATGCGGCGAGCGCCGCAGCCCCGAACACAGGCAGCTCTGTCTGCTTCCAGTGACCTGCGGCCATGACAAATGCGGGTAATCTCCTGGCTCTGCCGCGCCGTCCGAACCCGCGGCAAAGTGCCGGCAGCTGCTCTCATACCGCGCCCTGCTCCGGAGCAGTCGTTTCCTATTAAAAACCTTTTTTTTCCCCTCCTGTTTTTTCACAAACGTCTCTGCTTTTTTTTTTTTCACACAGCGAAGGGACAAGACAGCCCTTAGGGACGAGATGAATTTATTAAATATTTGGCAGATGACACAACATGGCTTCCAGTTCCCAGGTTGCTGTCAGAGACATTCCCCACGCTCACGGCAGCGGCTCCAGCGCGGGTTTGCCGCGCTCGCCCGTCCCCGCAGTGCCAGGAACAGGGACCGGCACCGACGCCTGGCGTGGTCCCCGACCCCCCGACTGCCGGGCTCTGCCACTGGGGACACCCCGATGGCGTGGGCACGGCCGGGGCTCGGGGACCCTCTGAGGACGTGTGTGCCGAGGGATGGCACGAGTGGCCGAAGCCGCCGCCCTTCGCACATCACCGAGAGGCCAGCCGGGTGCGGGACACCCCTCATGGCACCCGTCCCTCCGCCTCACCCCATGAAAACTGGGGTTTCCCTCTCCTGGCATTAACCCCCAGCACCAGCCGGGGCTGCCAACGCAGGGACATGGCTCTGTCCAGGTAACTTTCCCACGAGGAAACGCTTTTTGGGGACATTTTGCTTTTTCATTCAGGTGGGTTTTGCCCTGTTGAACTGTTGGGTTTTTTTTGAACCGTTCCTCCCGGCGGGTTTAAGGCCGTGATTGCAAAGGCAAACGAGAGTTCCTAAGCAGGACTCAAAGGGAACCGTAAGCACGCTGGGGTGGTGGGTGGTTTTTCCCTAGACAATGTCCCAGGACGTCACCGGCGGAGGTGCCTGGCATCACCGGGGTGTGAAACGGCGCTGGGCATCCTGCTTGGTGCAGGAACCCCCCTTGGCAGCCCCGGCACAGCTCGGACCCTGCGCTTGTCCCCGTTGTTTCCTGGGCTCTGCTGGACCAGTCCGTGCCCCGTGCCCTGCTTTGAGCCCACGCTGCCTACCCCAGTGCCGGACTGGTGCCTGGGGCAGCGGCGTGGTGAGGGCAGACCCCAGGGCACTGGGGCCGCCAGGCCCAGCTGGGCTTCACCGACAGGGTCTGGGGACCGGCGGTGACCTCCCTAAATGACACCCTTGGGTGACATGTCACGACAGCACCGCCAAGCCAGCTCACTGCAGGGGAAGGCCAGGGGGGGACCCTGCGGCACCGTCCCCCCCCCGAGCGACGGTGGAGGGGAGCCACCAGCAGCAAGCTGACGAGGACAAGTGCAGTTAAGCTCAGGCCTTGGTGACCCGACCCACGGGCCCGGCCAGCCGCTCCCCTCGCCCTCCATCACACCCAGCGCCCGGCTGCTCTCGCTGGCTGCAGGGCGCGCGTTACCGGCGCCGTGCCCAAAGCACCGCGGCCTTTCCAGGACCCTGCAGATTGGGGCGGAGCAGGGGGGGACACAGGTTCCTCCCGCTCCGGCGGTGGCTCGCTGGGTGAACGCTGGAGCGGTGGCAGCCGGGGACGGCAGGTCCCGGCGGTGCCACCTACGCCTCCTCCAGCCGCGGCTGGACCGAGAGATGCCGGCGGCCGAGGCGGGGGCCGCGGCAGGAGGTTTTGCCTCCTGGTGATCGCGGTAGCGAAAGCGAGAAGGGAAAGTCGCAGGGTGAGTAATAACGGGAGAACAAGCGGCAAAGGCGACGCTCCCCTGCGAACCGGGCTTCGCGCCCAACGTGCTGCCCCGACGGCGCCGGGAGACGGGGACTCACCCCTCCCTCCCAGCCTGCGCCACGTCTGGGGCGCTGGCACCGCCGAGGAAGCGACGGCTTCCACCCCACCGTACCCTGGGCTGCCGCGGGCTCTCCCATCACCACCCCAGGCTGCCCCGCGGCGCCACCGGTGCAGCCGCTCGGTTCCTGGAGGATGCCCGCACCTCTGCCGCCGGACCCAGCCGGGGCTCAGCCGGCAGCCCCCAGGCTCTCACCAGCACCGGGAGATCCCACTGGCACGACGCAAACTCCCCGGCGGCTCGCCCCTCTGGTCGGCAGGAGGAAGACCCCGACGCGTGTGCGGCCGCGACGCCTCCAGCTGCCGATGGCCTCCACCGCCCCGGCAGGTCCCCGAGCGCGGCCACCAGCAAAACATTCCTATTTTGGGTGCCCGAACCCGCCCGTAGCTGCGGCCAAAGCGCCACTGCAGGTCCTCATTCAGCCGAAAACGCACACGAAGCCGTCGCCATCCCCGCGAGCGCGCTCCCTTTGGCAGGCTGCGGCTCACACGCCGCGCCAGGTTATCATCACTTCCCTTTCCTTCTTGACAGCTCGTTCACAATATTTATACTCGACTAAATCTGTGGCCACCACGTCTGTTTATTTTCTCCCTCCCCGAGGGCTGTAGGTACCCAACGAGCACTTTCCACCGAGAACCGAGGCCGCGCCTGGGTTCCGACAGGAAGAAAAGCTGAGGGCTGGTTTCAGGGTTTATCGCTCCTTCCCATTCATCACCCTTGATAAATATTTATAGATGCATTAGGGCACTCAGCTCCTTCCACTAAAAATAACATTCCTAAGCACTAAAAAAAAAAAAAAAAATCACCAGTGATTGGAGCTGATGACAATGTTTTCTAAGCAGCCACGGAAGAAAAGCCCAGCAAGGACCGGAGAGCGGTGAGCTGCCAGCCTCAGACTCCCCAACTCAGTTATTTCTCTTCGTTTTGACCACAACACAACTCGACTCCTGAACACGAAGCTAAGCCGACCCACGGTCGTCCCTGAATTCCCTGCTTGTCACAGGGAAATTTTTAAGAGCCTGAAGAGGAGCGGAGCCGGGAGCGCCGGGAGGCAAGTGGCTGGTGGCCCGTGGCTCCTCCGGTCGCGCATCCCTCCCCGCCGTGACGCGCCCTGCCCTTTACTCCCAGGATGACACGCGACATCACGCACGATGGCAACCAGACACCGACAGCCAGCGCGTTTTTTTTTCCAGGAGGTGGGTTTTTTGAAGGCAGAATCCCCTTCGTGTCCCACGCAAGAGGACCCCGGCAGGCTCTACACCCCATTTTTTTTCCCATGCATACCGAGGGGCAGAAGTCAAGAGGAAATAACCCGGGTGTGACGCGATGAAGACACCGTTTGGGAGGAGATCAAAAAAGATCAGTACACTTAGCAGGAGCAGCGAGTATTAGCTTTCCTTTTTTTTTTTTTTTTTTCCCTTTCAAATCTCCCATAAATTGCTGAGTGGGATGGGGCATTGTCTGGTGATCGTTAGTAAACACACGGAGGAAAATAGTGCATGCAATGACCTAAGAGGCAAGTGCCCACGGGGGAAGCCCTCCGGGTGGTTTGGAGGAAGCCGCTTTCGTCAGCAGGTGGTTGAGGTCGGTCACAGTTGCACGATGGTGGATGGGTCGGCTGAAACGTGCCTCTTCCCGCGGACGGGGAGACGTCTCTCGGTTGTTAAGCGTAACCTTCCGCGCCTGCGCCATCGGGAAACACACACCGCGCCGTCAGCGCGCACCGAGAGCGGAGCTCCAGCCCAACCCCGCGCGGGTTTGGAGACCGGCTCCCGCACGGTGGCGGGGCAGGAGCCAACCCTCCTCTGGTGGGACCTCCCGAACCTTCTGGTTGGGGCTGGGCAGCTCCTGGCAAGCTCGGGGCAGAGCAAATGCGCGGCACCCACCATGACCGCCAAGTGTCCTGCTGACCCCAGAGCTCCGCACCTCGGACCCCAGACAAGCCGGGAAACAGGGGACACACGAGCTCCTGAGTCAGTGACACCAGGGCCGTGGTGCGGTGGCAGGTCCCATGAGCTGACACAGTTGACTTTGCAAGCCAAGGTGAGGTGGGTGCCGGGCATTTCCCCCCGAATGGCCAACACGTGTTAAGAGAAAGCCCCCGGTGATGCTGCCCACCCCAGCCCCCTCCATCAGCGGTGGGCAGCCAGAGCCAAAGGGCAGCCAGAGCCACAGATTCAGCTTGGCTGGACACCACCACCACCACCACCACCACCACCACCACCACCACCAGGAAGGCTCAGGAGGACCCACCACAGGTCCTGGCACCACCAACGGGAACGTGAGGAGCTTGGAAGAAGCACCACTGCCGTTTAAAGGTTTTTTTTTTCTCTCATCGACATGTCTTTTTTCATTCTTTCTGGAGTATAAAGGAACCCAAAAGTAGTTTCTCTCCCTGACTTTTTCAGCTGTCTCTGATTTAGCGCTCATAGCGCCGGTCCCTGGTGGTGTTGGGAGGCACTGCTGGGCTTCTCAGGAACGGGGAGCTTCTCCTCTCCAGATCCACGGCTAAGGGGTGACGGGGGGTCAAAGCCATCCTTTTCTCCAAAGCCATTAGAGTTAAAGGGACATTAAGAAAAAGCCACACAAAGCCGTACAGACAGCTCTCCATTGCTGGCTTCCCCTCTAATGGAATAATTTCGCTCCTTCTTGAGTTACCAGATTGTTTCCCAGATGAGACAGGACTTGAATTTCTAATGTAAAAACTATCAGAAAAAACTCTCAGGCCGCTTTCGGGTTATCTCTATCCACCACTAAAATGGCGGGGAGGCAGAAAGGGCAAAACCCCCTTTTTTTTTCCTCCTTTGAGCACAACCGTGGTGCTTTTATCATGCAAAACTGTGTTTCAGACCCATCACGAGCAACTCGCCTGGCCCACTACCACCGTGGGCTGGGTCTGAACTGGGGAGTTAAAGACAAAAGACCTCCTCCTGCCTGGTTTCTACAATTAACCAACCTGCAGCGTCAAGGAAAAGGTCCCAGAAGGAAGGTTACCCGCCGCACCAGTCCTCAGCCCTTTCTGGCTAATTACGTGTGCGTCCATGCTACGCTCTTCTGCCCCAAGAACCCTCCTCCTTCCCCCTGGGGATGGTGAAAGGTGGGCATTGTGGCTACGGCAAACACCCAGCGAGCCGACGGGGAGCGTGGAAACCTGATCGGGTGCCCTCTGATGAGCTTTTCAGAAGGGGACGATAAGGATCTTATTCAGGTCCTTCGGAGGCATTGTCACCCCAGGGCTCAGGCTGCTACCTCCAGCCCCCCGTTTGTCTGTCCATCTGCTGCGCCTCATTATGACTTAAAGCGCAGGCTCTTTTGAGGGTAGAGATTGTATTTTTAGGACCTCTGGAGACTGTCCATCACAATAGGGTCCTGTTTCGTGGCTGAGGCCTCTCTCGGTATAGAAGCGATACTAATAAAACAGGAGAGAACGCTCTTCTCGCTGAGGTTAACGCCGTTCTCCCGCTGTCTGCAGCAGGAGCAGAATTGGGTCTTAACGAGAAAAAAAACCAAACCACCCCATCTTTTTGAGTGGTTGTGGAGTGACGGGCAGGCGGGGAACCTTCCTTGTGCAGAAATAGGAGATGAAGGACAAGGGCAGGAGGTGACCAGGGACTTGGTCCTGCGCATTGCAAGGGCACGTACAGAGCAGCGCTGCGGAGGTGGGAAGGGAAAACCTACCCGTCCTTACCTGAACTGCTGTACAGCCTGCTGTCATCTCTCTAACCTGCAACAGAGAGGGGAAAAGGCACGTTTAGAGAGGAGGAAATTTTATTTCCTGTAAAACAGAAAATCTACCCTTCCCGCCTCTTTTTACTTCTGATGGGTCACTCCTCTCAGGCCTGCAAACAGCTGTCCAGGCACTGGGATAAACAGCAAGTCCTCTGAGGTACAAGGCAGGTAGAAAAGTGCTCCCGACCTTACCAAACCCCAGAAATCCTGCTGAGGTGGGAAGGGACCTCTAGGGAATTGCTCAATCCCCCACCACCCCCGTCAAAGCAGTGTCTGCCACCCCGGGCTGCTCAGGACCTCGTCCCACCAGCTTCTGAGTATCTCCAAGGGTGGAGAGCCCACAGCCTCTCTGGGCAACTTGTGCCGGTGTTTGACCAGCCTCATGGTAAAAAAGTATTTTTTATGATTGAACAGAATTTCCTGTATTTGATGTGCGCCCGTTGCCTCCAATTGCCTCCCAGAAAGGGCTGGGGACCGGTGTGGTGGGTAACCTTCTTTCTGGGACCTTTTCCTTGATGCTGTACGTTGGTTAATTGTAGAACCGGGCACCATCGAGAAGACTCTGGCTCAGTTTACTCTTGTCCTTTCCATCCAGTTTTTACACACGTTGATTTGATCCCAGCTCCCTCAGCCTCTCCTCATCCAACTGATGCTTCGATGCCTTAATAACCGCCATGGTCCTTCCCTGGGCTCTCTCCAGTCTGTCCATGTCTCTCTTGGACTGGGGAGCCCACCACTCTAAGGGTGGTCTCACCAGTGCTGAGCAGAGGGGAAGGATCCCCTCCCTTGACTCCCAACGCTTTGCCGGCCCAGGAAACCATTCGCCTTCCTTGCACAAGGCCACGTTACTGCCTCGTGGTCAACGCGGTTTCCACCAGGACCCCCGGGTTCTTCCGCGCGAAGCCGTGTGCAGGCAGCCTCCAGCCTGTCCTGGTGCGGGGGGATTGTCCCCAGGACTTTGCGCTTCTCCTTGTTGAACCGCATGAGGTTCCTGCCGGCCTGTTTCTCCAGCCGGTTGAGGTTCCAGTGCGACCCTCTGGTGTTCACCGACTTTGATGTCACCTCCAAACTTGCTGAGGATGGCCTCTGTCCCGTCCCCCAAGGAACAGGCAGCTGCATGGACTGCAGTTCTCATCGGTATGGGCAGATGTATTTCACATCATTGGATATTTTTACCTAACGCATTTTACGGGGCTGCAAACCACGCACCTTCTTCTAGCAGTTTGACAGAGCACATCCCAGCTCTTCAGTCCCTTTTTGAGCACTTTGGGGGTTACAAAAATCCAAACAGCCAATACATGAAGGGACCAGCTTGTGGAGAACCTTGTTTCAGGTGATATTGTCGTGGGTTCACCCCCTGGTCACCAACAAGAGCATGCTGTCTGGCAGAGAGGCAGCAGGACCACAGCAAACAGGGAGCGCAGGACAGCCCCAGCGGGCGTCCAACCTGGAACAACGTCTGACTCACGTGCAATCTACGGGGACGTAACGCCAGGTGTCGAGAAGGGGTAACTCAAAGAGAGCCCCGAGGCGGGCTGAACCGCCGTGGGGTGACGTTTAACGTGACTGGATGGATGTGGCTTTGCCAGCTCCCGACTGTGCTCTTCTGTGCCTGGAAACCCTGCAGACATCTTCTCTGGAAGTGCTGCTTAATTTGTAATTCTAACCACAAAAGACGCAGCCAACTTGGGAGTCTTCCCGAATGATTTCATCCTGCTGAAGCCCTACCACGCCGCGGCTATGTCAAGCGTACGGACGTAAGCCTCTCCAGCGGGGCAGAGAGTTCTGAGGTTCGTTAATTGGGACACGGAGAAATACAAAATAACTTTGTGAAGAAACTTGTGAGGAAGCCCAAGGGTGTTGCTGTCCCTAGGAAACACACCGCAGCCGAGCCCCCCGTGAGGACGGGGGGTCTCCCTTGTCTACGCCGGTGGGGAATACTTGAGCTGCGAGTGATTTTTCTTCTTCTCCGTTCAGGATGGGAGGAAGGAATGGAAGAGCTTTGCTGAGGAGGGGATGCCCACAGAGTCACTGGGCAAAGCACGAAGTCCGGGCAGGTAGAGCTCGGCGCGGGTATGGGGTCCATCAGACCCCATAGGTGACATGGGGCAGGGAGCGAGCGCCTTCGTAACGCCCGTCCTCGACGTAGCCCGCACAAAACCCAGAGCCTGACGCCCCATCGCCACGCCTGCTCTGGTCTCTGGAGGAGCTCCCGAAGTGTACACGCTCCGCAGGAGGAACTGCAGTTTGTATATCGATTGTTCCTTGATTTTTCTGCCAGATTTTTACCTCACTAACTTTGTGCCATTAGGAAATCACTTACTCCCTGGCAGAGATAATATTTACATTCCACATGACGGCTTTTGGACCAAGTTCAGCTTTTGGTTACATGTCTCAGTCCCACCCCGACTTCAGTGAGTAACAGAGCTGAATTTACCTCACTGTGTCTCTGCTACCAGACAGCGTATTTCAACCCTCCAAAATCCCCCTTTCCCCATTTCCCATGCAAGATACAACGCATGTTTGGAAAAAAGCAGAAGGGTCATCTGCTAAGCATCTAAAATATTTATCAGAAGAGGAATGTTCTAGGGCAAAGAGGGCCCTGTGATTTAGAGCCAACGCGATTTGGCTTTGAAAACTCCTGTTTTAGCTAAAATCAAACTCGCTGCGTTTCTTCCTGCAAGCTTGTAAGGTCTCGTACTGACGGACAAACCGTCAGGGAGCAGAGCGCTTCCAGACACCCGAATGCTTTGCAAAACTTGCTGGACAGGAAAACTCAGGAAAACGAGCCCTTTTGGTGAGAAACGTGAGCCCCACCAGTTAGCCAGAAGGAAAATGTGCGTACGACAGAAAAAAAAAAGAAAAAAAAGGAGAAAAAGTTCCAGTTCGTTAATGCTGAAATTAGGTTTGGCTCAAGCGAGACAAATGCTTGGGCTGATTCAAACCTGTCCAAGTCTTTTTCTCGTGCTTTGGTTGAAAAACATAGAAAGCAAAAGTCGAGAGGCCCCTGAGCGAGGTCCCTTCCCCGGGAGGGTCTGGGAGGTGCTTTTGCGCTCGCCTGTGGAGCGCAGCACGAGGACCGGATCTCCTGCAGACCCCTCCAACTCAGCCGCCCGCTGCACGGTTGTTTGCGAGTCTCGGGGCCGCGCTCCACGCCTACGATGATGACTTCCAGCCCCGGGAATAACTCTGCTGGCGCGTGTCATGGATTCAGTCGCACCGAAGGAAGAAAGAAGATGAGGTCTGGGGAGGATTAGTATCCAGTCCTGAGTCCAGGGATAGCAGAGATGAAAGAGACCTCCTGTGAAACCCCGCTTAGCCCATGGCACTGCCTACACGGGATTACCATCAGCGGAGTAATTCTGAACATTTGTCCAGCCAAGGTCGCAGGAGGCCGGGGGGGCAGCAGATGATGGTCCCACCGCTCAGGAACTTCAACCAGCCCACGCTGCGGGGTTTTTTTTTTCCTACTATATTGATCTGAACTGGATTTCTTGCAGCACTCAGGGCGACTCCTCCTCCTCTTACCCATTTCCGCGCACGACCTTTGCTGAAAGAAAAACACTCTCGGAAGCTGGACACACGCGCTGAAGAAACCCTGGCCATGACGCCACCTCGAGCCACGGCAGATGTCGGAGAGGGCGACCCGGCCGCGTGGCGACGACGGCAGCAGGAGGATGAACCTGCGCCGTGTCCGCGGGTGGTGTAACAGCCGCAGCGACGTGGGGCGCCTCCACCCAAAGCCATGGGCACCCAGAGCCCTCTCCCGGGGCTCCCAATGGAGACAACGGCAAACCGAGCTCCTGCAGAGGAGCGAGTCAGAAAATGCTCTGCAGCTCAGCGGCCGCAGTTTGTCCCCTTACCTCGGTCCTTTCCGTTCTGCATTTTTTCTGTTTCTTCTTCATCTTCTTCCTCTGCTTCAAAATAAAAAAGAAAAAAAAAAAGGTGAGAAAACAGATACTCGGGGAGCTTTTCTGCAGCAGGGAAGAACTGGCTTTTCAGGCGTAGCCGCCATTGGAGGGGAAGGAGGACGAGCGTTCAGGCTCCCAAGGAGAACCTGGACGGAAGCATCACCATCCTTTCTACGGCATGGCACCTGTTCGCTGCTGGTGGCCAAACAGTCCCTGCTCCATCCCGATCGGAGGAGCAGAGGTTGCAGGGTGCCAGCTGGAAGCAGTGTCTACGCTGTCCGAAAGAGTGGACTACTAGTGGACTTCTACCAAAGTCCCTTGAGCACCCTTAGTTCAGCGCTGCAGGAAGAACTGCGCACTGTACGTCGTGGGAAGGAAGCCACGACTTTAGGCTGAGCCCAAATCTAAGGAAGAAAAATGGAAATGGTTTATGGTGAGGCGAAAACCTCGGAGGGTCCCCCCTGGCGTCACAGGGTCTGCCCACACAAGGTGTTCAGTGACGCCGACGCTCACACTGGGGCAAAGTCACGTCACTGGTGGCAGGCTGTGCCCGCAGAGACGTGTCTGAGAGCGGGTGGCTCATTATATTTAACTCTGGTTAAGGCGAAGAGAGTTTATGGCCGGGCTCGTATTTACACAGCAGAGAGTGGGAGCAGAAGGTCACATTCTTCTGCAGATGGTGGCTCATATCTCCCTGCGCAATGCTTCAACGAGCCCTGTGTAAACAGGTAATAGTTATGATGAGCAGTGATATCACTTCTGCCTACTTCACTTGCTGCTGAGAGCAAAGAAAGGGAGAAAACCCCGCAGCGAAAGGCACAATTTGTAAAACTGAAGCGTTCCGAACTGAGCTGATCAAAGGGGATCTTACAAACACTTGCTCTCTTTGTTGCTTTGACAGCAGGACCGATGAGACATCTGGGAGTCACACAATCTCTGCCTACTCAGCGAGGGCTACCGATGAGTCCTGAACGCCGGCGCAGAGGAGAGCGCTGACGCCACCAAACGCACGTTGAACAGCGAGAGACGTGACCTGGATGGAGCTCAGCAGCTGCTTCAGGGTCCTGAACCTGCCTCCTGTTCGGCAGCTTCGCAGGGCTGGGGCTGAGCCACCTCCGGCAGCGTCACGCCCGGTCCCCGGAGCTCAGCCATGTGCGTCTTTTTAAGCTCAGTTGGAGTAAAAACGGTGTCGGTGTTCCCTCGGCAGCGTTAGGCCACGAGCCCAGGAGAAGGCAGGCGGCGGGGGGACACGACGAGAGCGCCTCTGGAAGCCCATCTCGGAAGGGGTAACCCTGAGCAGCGTTTCCTCGCCAAAGGAAACCGTGTTGGGAGCTTGCGCGAAGGTACGGGGAGGCAAACAGAGGCGTGGGTGGTGCACGCCCCAGCGTCTCCCCAAACGCGCAGAACACAATGCCTGCAGCTATATTGGGCGAGCCTGGGGCTGGAGGAGGTGTCTATTCTCACAGCTTACCTCCGGGACAATACGTGTTAAATCCCACTGACTTTCATCAGCTGAGGATAACTCATGCTTTTCCTAATTTACACAAATGAAATGATTTCAGATACTTTCAAGGGAGCCTTCTTCAGTGTCTGCGTATCCTCAAGTAGGAGACTGTAATTAATTCCATTTTCACTCCCTTGTGAACCGTAACTGCTTTGCACGATCCCTGACAAGCCTGGAAGGGCTGTCAATAGCGCACACCCGGGCTCTTTGCATTTGCCAAACTCTCGGGGATTTCAGCGGAGGGCGGGAGAGCCGCAGGGCCAGCTCTGCCCCCAGCCACCCCGGACCAGAGCCTGAGCTCAGCCGTACCGCTGCAAATGTGCCCTTCTGTTAAGAGCAAAAAATAAATGACTGCAGACATCTGTTTCGGGCAGAGGGTTTGTTCACCGGGTTTCAGCCTAGAGGGAAGAGAGCTGCGCGTCTCGAGCGCAGTGATTTATTGAAGAAACCCAGGGCCCTTCACTGCAATGGCACCAGCGATGCTGCTGTCACACATGAAAGACTTTATTAACTCGCAGCTGCCTTTGCAGCCAAGACACGGGGTTCAGCCTGGCTGGATTTACTGCTTAGCAGTAAAATATCAACCCGGTTTATAACTGTGACTTCTCCATTAAGGGCAGTGGGAAGAAAAAGCCTAACGGGTTTTAATGTGGAGTTTGGTAAGTTTATGGGGAGGATTATGTGATGCAACTACCGGATACAGTGAGGGGCTGGGGGAGGCACGAAACAGAAACCATGAGGGCCCGAATGCAGAATGCTTTACTTCTTTCTGAAAAGAGAAGGCAGCCCACAAACACGCTGCTGTTACCCTAAGCGGTCGTATACTCCATCGCCGACAAAGCTCGAGAGCCACAGGATGCAGAAGCTGCTCCAGCCCCGTCAGGGCGTTTACCTCCACGGGCACAGTAAAAAGGCCCGGAGGGAATAATTATCTTTTTTTTCCACATCGCTGTTTAAGCCTTTGTTGCAACTGGCCTCACGTATATTTACTCTATCTTCGTGATTACGGCACCCACTGGGGATTCGTTGCAGATGAGTCTCAAGCGTCGCCATCACTACGCAACCCTTCGGGGAGGCTCACCCACACACCTGCCCCGGCTTCTGACCTGCCGGCTCGTGTGGTTCGGGAGCTTTGACTTCCAGAAGTGGGACTGCGAATTGGCACTTCTCCTGCCTAGTAAGCAGGTCCAGGACTGGAAAAGCTGCTCAGTGCTGCTCTACATGCGCCAATCAATACGCGCGGGAGCTAGATGGGAGCCTGCTTCACGGCTCACCAACGGTGCTGTCAGCCAGGTCTGTATCCGCAGAGCATGGCCTGGACAATCAGCGATAAAATCAATGGAAAGCCACTGGAAGTACTGGGGTTTCTCAACGGCATTAGCCATAAAAATTATTTTTCATGTTACCGTTGAAAAAACGAACACGGAACCTCGCATTGCGCCTTAAATTCTAAAAAATAAAGACAAATCTCCAACTTGCGCCTTCAAGCTCTCCCTTTTCTGCCGCGCGCGTGTGCTGCCGAATTCCCTCTTACCTGAGTGAAGCTCCTTCACCAGCGACGACATGGTGTTGGTGATGGAATCGGCGGCTACCAGCAGGTCATTGCGGAGGTTCCTCCTCGTACCTGGGAGCGGAGCAGACACACAAACACCGGGAGTCGCACGCGCCGCACTGCCACTGCCCGACCTCCCCGCACCACGATGCTCGGCCACGCGTCCCTCCCAGGTCCCCACCAGGGTCCCCCTCCCCACCTCGGGACAGCCCGGCGTACGGGCCCCATCAAAGCAGCTCGGCTTGGCCAGAGGTGGTGATTTACTCTGGGTGTTGCAGTTCTGCTTGGCTGCTTGATGGCCTGTCTGGCTAATTAGCTATCCCCCCCGCTCTCCTCCTTGACAAGGGCAGTGCTCGCACGGCAGCTCAAGGGCAGACGCTCCTCTCGCCGAGACGGGAGTCGCTGGATGCTGGCCGCGGCGCAGCTCATCCGCGCTCTTCGGAGTCGTTACCGCTGCCGGCTTCCCCGTTGCGATCGACATCGCTGAGGTTTGGAGGGAACACAAAGCGAACCGAATCCTCGCCCTCCGCAGAGCTCTCCTCTTACGTCGCTGGAGGAAGCAATCCTCTTCCTCGCCGTGCCGCGCAGCCGGGGGGAATAGCTCCTTGCTGTCACCCACGGCGACGTCGCCTCGCTCCAGTCTGCGCCCACCCTTGTCTTGTGCCATCCTCTCCTCAAGGGACCCGCTCACCCCGTCAGCCACCCGAGCATCCGCCACCGCTCCACAAGAGCCACCGGGACCGGCGAGGCGTCGCAATCTGCAAAGGCACCGTCGAACCGGCAGCTGCCCAGAAAGGAGACGAGGGAGGGCAGCCGGCGCTGATGGGGATGACGCTTACTGCCTCTTGCTGTCGCTGGGAAGACAACGACCTTCTTCCCCACCTCTTCTGGTGCCCCGCGCTGCTCCCGCCGGCACAGCCAGCCATACTCTCGTGGCGCAGCACCCTGCCGACCACAGCCCCACCTTCCAGCGTCCACAGACGCTGCCGACGTGACTCCCCCTTTTCCTCCGGCACCTTTTTTTTTTTTGCGCTGCGCTGTTTGGGTTTTATTCGGAGGCTTTGATGGCGCGGGGTCACGTTTTCTGCCCCAGCAGGTGGTCGGTAGCCGCAGTCTCTCAGGCTGCGGAGCCGACGGCCCCGAGCTGAAGCTCTGCTGGGAGCAGGTCGCTGTAATGGTTCGCTGGCCCCACCTCAGCCGTCCCCGTGCTTTAACTGCTCCCAGAAAATGGCTTTAGGCGGTCTGTTATCCCAACACAGGCACCAGATGTCTGCACCGGTGCAGGACTCCGGGAGCACCGCTTTGATGCCGAGGGCCTGACAGTGCTCTAGGATCGCGGCGTTTGGCATCTCCTCCTGCCATTTACTCCAGCGAGGGCACGAAGACAACACATGTGGCGTCGCCGGAGACATCTGATGTGACATTTTGCAGCTGTACTGAACCGCGGTAACGACAACTGAACATTACACGTCTACTTTTGTTTGAAGTCGGGTGTCTCTCTCATTCCAGACGTGCTGCTTTAATCTCCCAAATGCTGCGCTGGCTCTTACTCCATCCTTGGCTGGGGTGCCGTCAGAGCGCCTGCTCCTACATTTTGCCTCTGGATTTGTTGTTTCAGAGCTGCCAGAGCGCGCTACCAAGCTGAGGAGCTTTCCATCAGCATCGTTGTCCTCCAGGTTAGGGTGCCAACTGACCAGCACCATGCCCGAGGCGGCAGCGAGGCACTGGGTGCTCCCATGCATGCACAAACAGCATGCGATTCCTGGGAAAAAAGGCAGATTTTGGCCAACGAGTCTGGGGCCCGTGACTTAGGGGACTCCTCTGCATCTCTTACACGACGGAGGCCACTTTACGCAGGTTTCTAGATGTCCTGAGTCCCATCACGGAGCGTGACAGTGAAGCGCGGCCACCGCCCTGCCCGGCGTTACTTTTGGGAGCAAAACGTAAAATTCCAGCCTGTCTCCCCCGGGAAACAGATGAATAATGTTCACGAGCTCATCTGGACAACTACAAGCAGAAACCACCCAAAGCCCTCCTGGCTGGTGGCATTCAATTATTTTATTATATGAAAACACAGAAATTTTATCCTGCTTCCTGTGCTCTCCACTTGCCTTGAATTTGCCTGATTTTGCCTGATTAATATGAAATAGCACTAATTGTGCAGATTGCCTTTCCGGAAGGATCATTCCAGGAAACGTATTATGGAGCCTGTTGACCATTTTTTTCTTGCAAGAGTTTTTCTAGCAGTTGACCGAGCCACCATTGTGGTTATCACGAGAGGAACTTCCACCTTTCTGTGGGCAGCAGTGGATCGCATTTGCATCCCAGGAATCCTGAGGGACTGTTTTCTTCTCTTTCAAGATGATAAACAGCAGCATTAGCTTTCTAATTAGATGGTGGCCTCTGTATCTGAAATTTTTCAAGCAGAATACCATCAGGGCATTTTATTCTAACACCGTACTACTGCGTTCTCCCTCTGGGCAAGTGGAAGATTGAGGGATGACCTGTGGAGGAAACTTATCTAATCTTAAGACTACACGATCAAGATCATTTGGATTCAATTCTTTCAAGGTTTCCTTCTCTAGACCTTTCCTCACTGACAGGGAAGCTCGCAGAAGACTTGTGCCTTGGGATGAGAGACAAGATGTTGGCACCCCCGCCCGCTCCTAGGTCATGGCAGCAAGAGGTGGAGCAGCACCGAGATCTTCCCTTTTCCTCCTCTCTTCTCTGGTTTATAAGAAGCTGGTGTTTTCGCAAAAGTTAGCGAAAAAAATTTAAATGTTTTTGTTAAAAAAAAAAAAGAACATAAAATAAGTGTACTGCAGGCATCGCCTGTAGATATTTTGCTTCACCCCCACCGACACTGAGCTGTTGTTATGCAGCCGCTTCACGAGCCCTTAGCCCAGCCCTGAAAGGTTTTATACAACACCTGGTTCATTGCAACATACATTTGAGATGCTGTCAGGTGTTAAAAACCTAGAAAAAAACAAGTTTTCACTTTGGGCAATATCAACAGGTCCTGACGAAGACTATCCCCTTGTGAACCAGTCATTCAGGTAAAAGGCATGAATGAGCCCTTGATTAATTACGTCAGCTTCTACCGGAGCCAGGAGTTTGAGGAAGAGCGCTCTGGTGATTGTAAACTGTGCAGAGAGAAGTTTGCTTTGTCATGGCTTTTGCCTGTATCTCCGAAGAAAAAAGCAGATGGATGGAGAGCAAATTTGGATGCCAAAGCAGTACTGTAAAATGAAAAAAAATCAAGTAGGACAGTTCATGTACTACTGTAAGCACGTGTTAGTTCCTCCTAGCAGCAGAGAGGAGATCATTTCATCTCTTTGTGCTTTCCTAATGAAAAAAGGAAAGGGGAAAATGATGAAGCAGATAGAGCAGATTTTCCCAGTAACTGGTAGGACTCCTTGTGCTGATGTTCCACTTTATGCAGCCTGGAAAAAGAAAGCCAATCTGCAACGGGGGGAAGGAGAGGCAGCTGCCAAAGAAATCAGTTGAGAGCTCTCGGCTGTACCATCAAACTTGTTGTAGAG
Organism: Leptosomus discolor; assembly: GCF_034619465.1. Classification (NCBI taxonomy): domain Eukaryota; kingdom Metazoa; phylum Chordata; class Aves; order Leptosomiformes; family Leptosomidae; genus Leptosomus; species Leptosomus discolor. The sequence continues at coordinate 126,882,706 of NC_141392.1, forward strand.
ATGAAGAGGAGGCGACTGGACCACCCACAGCAACAGATGGAGTGTTGTGCCTCTGGTATTTGGCATCTTGCCTCCCTGGAAATGCCTGCTTCTGCTGTCGTTTCTGGAAGTGTTTAGAGAGATGAGGAGCTTGTTCCTACCGATGGGATCGGAAAAAGACAGACCCTTCTCATGGAGGAGTTGTAGATACTTGGTGTTTTCAGGCTGGATGTCCTCCATCACCTGACCCTGTTCACTGGCTGAAGCTCTGGAGAACAAGTAACAGCCTTTCCCTCCCTTGAGCATGCTGGGGGCTAAGGGCTTGCAGTCCTTGCTGCAGCGCTCCAGGCATACCAATTGAAAGTATTCCCTGATACTTCCTGCGCCTCTGCTACCATTTTGTAGTCTCTTTCCTCACCTTCTTCTGGCAGCAGCTCGTTTCGGCAAGCACGAAGATTGTTCTAGAAGGATATATCTGATGAGCAGCTGATAAATGCAAATTGTTATTTAAAATCTGTTTGGTTTTGAGAAATATCATCAGTTCTGGGAAGCTTGTTTTCACATTTTCTTCGTTTTGAAAAGCAGGCTGTCCATCCTTCAAAGGTATTGGACACTAATATTCACGATCTTCCCTCCCCAGAATGAGAACACACCACCTCCAGTTTTGTGACTCCGCATGACGCAACTTGTCATCTTCCAAAGAAATAAACAGCCTGGCCTCTGCAACAAGGCAAGGGCTCTTGTTTACTGCAAAGGACCAACACACAAGGGAGGCTGCAGCACCCCGGCACTACAGGCTCTAAGGAGTCCCATACCCGGTGGGATTTCCCATGGAGTACCAAGAGCTCCAGATGAAGAGCTGCTGCCCACAAAGAGGTGAAGTCCTTGCTGGTGCATTAGGGGCAGGTGGATTTTCTGTCCTTCTTTTATTGCCAATAAGAAGACTATAAAATCCGGGTGAATGCCCATCTCCAGAAATGCGTATCGTGTTCAGAAACAGCCTCCGTGTCTGTACTCAGAGGTACCCAGGGGGACCAGGTCCTGCTGCTGTTTTTCTCACAGCTCTACATCCCGGGATGCTTCTGGAGTACTAAAGGTGAAGGGTTCTGGTCCAAAATGGGCAAAAGAGAAGAAAAGAGTGCCTAAACCCCAAGTGACACCACTCCTGTGAAATACAGAGAATGGGCACCCGTTCCTGCTGGGAATGGCTTCCTTCACCACGAGCAGAGTTGAAGTAGGTAGGACTAAAGAATAACAAATTTCCCCCTCCTTTGCAGTGAGATCGTCCCTGAAGGTAAAAAAACATTTGCCAAGTTTCTTGACATCAGACTGACAGTCATGTCTTTGCTTGCTGTCTTCTGACACTGCCAGAGAGTGAAGCCTCTTCAGTATTTGAGGAGAAGGCAGTGGTCTGCATTGAGCTGAACAAGGTCCCATTTCATCTGGTTGTCTTCAAATTTTGGAGCCCTTCTTGAGCCGACAATGGCTTTGACACGGAAAAGTCTGACTTTTCTGAAGCGCGTGACTGTAAAACTTTTTTTTTGAAAAAGCAACAGCAGCTAAGTATAAACTCACACTACCTACAGAAGTTGGGGAATAAAAATATGTATGTCAACTGCTGCCCTGATTTCCTACAGAGCACGATAAGCTGCATTATTCACCAATGGACAGCTCACCCCTGTGATCAAACCACACCGATTTTACCAAAGAACCGGAGGAGAAGGTGGACAGAGAGGAATGCAGCTGAAACTACCTGATAATCCAGCACTTCTTACATCTGCTTATGGAGCAGTTGGCAGCAATGAATTTAGGCCAGCAAGTGGTATCTTTTTCAAACATAGAGGAGAGTAACATGTAGAAAAGTTGCAAAAGAAGCAGCTCTGACTGTTGGAGCAAGAAAACGTTCATTGTCCTGTGTGTCCTTCTGCTTCTTCGTTATGGTCTTCCTCTTCTTTGTTATGGTCTTCCCCTTCTTCTCTTCTCTTCTCTTCTCTTCTCTTCTCTTCTCTTCTCTTCTCTTCTCTTCTCTTCTCTCTCTTCTCTTCTCTTCTCTTCTCTTCTCTTCTCTTCTCTTCTCTTCTCTTCTCTTCTTCTCTTCTCTTCTCTTCTCTTCTCTTCTCTTCTTCTCTTCTCTTCTCTCTTCTCTCTCTTCTCTTCTCTTCTCTTCTCTTCTCTTCTCTTCTCTCTCTTCTCTCTCTCTCTCTCCTCTCCTCTCTTCTCTTCCTCTCTCTCTCTCCTCTCCTCTCCTCTCCTCTCCTCTCTCTCCTCTCTCTCCTCTCCTCTCCTCTCCTCTCCTCTCCTCTCCTCTCCTCTCCTCTCCTCTCCTCTCCTCTCCTCTCCTCTCTCTCCTCTCCTCTCCTCTCCTCTCCTCTCCTCCTCTCCCTCTCCTCTCCTCTCCTCTCCTCTCCTCTCCTCTCCTCTCCTCTCCTCTCTCCTCTCCTCTCCTCTCCTCTCTTCTCCTCTGGCAAGCGAGCCATTCTGCAGATGTGCACGCCAGCCAACCGCTCCGTTAGGAACAGCCTTGAGCTGTGCTGCAGAATTTCAGCTTCCTTTCTGCCTCATGACCAGCAGAGAGGCGAGCAGCTGATAGCTAAAGACTCTGGATAAGAGGGCTGCTTGTTTCCTTGCTTTTGGTCATTAAACTGCTTTTTTTCCTCTTGCAAGTCATAGCCCAGTTCAACCACCAGATTTGTAAATATAACCAGTTCTTAATGTCTCACTGTTAAATTACTTGTGGGCGTAACTTTCTGGATGGAAGATCCCTTCCCTGGAGGGATGATCACCATCACAGAAATAATTTCATTAAGTTGTAAAAAATAAAAACGTGCCCCAATCTCTTTGGTCTAGAGCAAGGAAAGGGGTTCGTAATTATTGCCTCAATATTGGCGAGTTATGCTTCTGCTGTACATAGAAACATCGAATCATAGAGTGGTCTGGGCTGGAGGGAACCTTTACAACTCATCCAGTCCAACTCCCCTGCAGTGAGCAGGGACAACTCTAGCTGGATCAGGTTGCTCCATCCAACCTGACCTTGAAGGCTTCCAGGGATGGGGCTTCTACCACCTCTCTGGGCAGCCTGCACCAGTGCCTCACTGCCCTCAGTGCAAAAAATTCCTTCCTCGTATCTAGTCTGAATCTCCCCTCTCTTACACGATGTCGGCAGGACTAACACCAGATGTGGTTCTGCTCCGTGTGATACTCACCTTGCGTGAAAGCTTCCTGCACGTCTCCCCCGACACCTGCAAGCGAGTCCTGCGGGACATGCGTTGGGGTGGAGCCGGCGGAGGTGGATCTGACGGGCATGGGCATGGGGCGGCTGGCTCCGTGGGTGGGCGAGGAGTGTGCCGAGCCTGCTGCTTGTGCCTGCACGGGAGACATGAGACACAGTTTCCAAATTTTTAACTTATTTTTTGGGTCAACGGCTAAAAATAACTGCAAAAAAATAAAGAGAAACGCATGAGGAAAGACGCTTCACCAAAACACTCATCAATTTGAGTAATGATGTGACGCATGATCGGTGGGAGTTGTGGGAGGACCCTGCGGCGGGGGCACGCCGGGCACAGTGCATCGCACGTTGGGCTGCGGCACCCGAGGTTGGGCTGCACGTGGTACTCACAGCCACGCCGCCCCCGGTGCGGGTTCTGACCCACGGCCGCCGGACCGCGGGCTGACTGCGCCACTGGTCCAACGCCAAGTTGGGGGAAAAAAACCCCAGGAAGGCCCAGAGGGACCTTCCCAGCCCTGTGCTCCAGAAGGACCCGTCGACCGCTTGGCATCTGCTCATCCTTCCCACAGGCAGCGGTGAGGAAACCCCTAGAGCTCCGCGGTGCCACCGAGGCTCTCCATCCCCTTTTAACATTTATTTTTATATGTATTTTATATATTTTTATTTATTACTAGTGGGTTTTTTTAATTTTTATTTTACATTTTTTTCCAGCCAGACCCGCCCCATCTCTGCCGTGCTGCTCCAAGAGCCTCACGACCAGCTCTGCACCGCGGGTGCCGGTGCCTTCCTTGGGAAGGCTTCTGGTGCTCCCCTACGGCTCGCCAGGGTGACGGTCCCAAGGGTCTTTCAGATCCCACCTACTGCTGAATTTCATAGCAAATCACAAGCAAACAGAGAATAATTTTTTCCCTGCGGTTCGAAGGCTTGGAGGAAACTGCTGTGATAGTCACTCGGGCAAAACTCCCACCGGCTTCGAAGAAGAGGCTGCCCCAGCAAAGCCTCCAGAGCACAACCTGAGGTTAGGCACTGGCGTGATGAGCAGGGGAGGGAGAGGGACTGACGAACGTATGAGGAGGAGATAAATATAGGAGACGGCTGACATGCTCTTCTTGGCTCTGTGGTTTCAGAAAAATAATCTCACTTAAGTACTCAGTGTGTGGTGCCAGCAGGAGAGAGAGCAAGGAGGCATTCACCAAGCGATGCACCTTGCTGGGTGTTGGAGGACCTCCGCACCGAGCTCGGTTCCTCATCTCCCTCCTCCAGCCGCTCACGGCGGAGGGTCCAGCCCCCGGTCCCCGGGAGCCGCTCGCTGCCCCAGCATCCATCCTCACCGCCGGGGAGGCAAAGACGTCCCCCTTCCCCCGAGCACCGGCCATTATTTACGAGCGCTTTGAATGTGCACGGTACTACTTTATTGTTAATAATCTGGTTGTTCTCTGCAGCCACTCGTGTCTGTCAACAACCTCTGAACCCTCTTGCTCAACGGCAAAGTTATTAGTGATCGGTTTTGTCTGGCTTTGCTCGCAAGGGTTTATGATCTGTGGCTGCCTTTATATTTCAGCACGGTCCCTGCGCTGCCGTTGATTAAAGGAAAGCCACTCATAAATAATTACACACCGAGGGCATTAAAACCGTACAAGCCCTCTGAGCAAATACCTGGTTTGTTTGTGCTGTTTGGTTTGTCGCCCTTTTATTTTTTCCCTAAAGCCTGTTCATCGTTGGCTCCCTTTGACGTGCATCAGTTACCGGGGCAACCCGGCCGGCGCTCGGTGGTGACACCGCCAGCACCCAGCACAGCGGTGACACCGCCAGCACCCAGCACAGCCCATCCTCGGGCCGCCACGGGGCACAGCAACCATCGCCGGCAGCACCGGTGCTCACACGGAGCGCTGCCCTGCTGCGAGGTCCTGCTTCTGCTCCCAGGAATGGGATGCTGCTCGTGGGGATGGCAGCAACTCCGGCGACTCCCTGCCAGCCCCAAGTTGATGTTCTTATTAAGACGAAAAGCCAGTCATGTGTAAAATTGTCATTTTGAAACTGTATTAATAATAGGGGGATTAAAAGGAGTGAGTAAAATGTCCCCGTGACACGGGTGTCTGCAGGGGAGAGGGCTGCAGCAGGGAAACGGCGTCTTTCGAAGGTAAAATCATTAGAAATGCACATGCCACACCAGCGACTTCACCACCCTGCACCGAAACCTCAAATAAAACCTTAAAAAACCCTGACCTGGAAATACAGAGAAACAGGCAGGAGTGTCTGAATTTGCATAAGTTTGTGGCAAAACATGCCTTCCCCCCCCCCCCCCCCCCCCCCCGCTCAGTGCTCTCGGTCCAGCACGTGAGACATGGCGAGAGTGCCAGTGTTCACCCATCCCACGGCTTTGGCTACAAGAAACCGGCTCGTTCCCTCTCCTCTTCCTGGACCAAGCATCCTTCCGCTCAGACAAGGAGAACCAGCCTGTAAATTAAGCCGAAAAACCAGGAGGAAACCCAGCACCAACACCCCCACCGGAGGCAGAGGCCGGTGAGCTGGGGCTCCCCTTTCCCCAGGAGGGAGCCTGTGGGAATATCGGATGTTTTGAAGCTTGTTCCCCAGGTTGCACCTCGCGTTGCGGGACCTCGGCGCGCGTTCCTGTTAACCACCTGAGACCTACTGGCAGCTGGGAGAGGGATTGCCAATGAAAAGCCACCGAGAGATTTTGTTGTTCGGAAAAGCAGGAGTTCCATCAACGGAGCAAGACCTCACCGCTGACCCCCCTCTCCCCAAAACCTGTTTGCCTAAGCTTGCGAGGGGACAGGGTTGAACCCCACGTGGCAAACGCGACCCATCCCACCCACCTCCACATCTGGCCTCCGGTGGGTTTTGCAGTTGTGCTCGCTCCTTGGACCAAGGGGAGACCTTGAGCCCCAGAAACGCCAGGAGAGCAACACCCACCCTCCACACCCATGGAGACTTCAGCCCCGGAAGGAAGGAAATATTTTTTTTTTTTCCTCCCATCATTTCTCTTTCACACAGGCTGTCTCCATTTATATTCTTAGAGTAAGTGCCCAAGCACTTGAATTATTTTTTTAAATTTTTTTTAACCGCTGGGCACGCAGCTGGGCGATGCCGATTTGCATATTGCAGCCACCGGAGCGGAGGGGCTGGGAATGTCCCTCATCTGCGTGGTGACGCGGTTCCTGGAAACCATCGTGATTTTGAGAACGGCTCGTGAGGCCACGCGCAGACGCCGTTGCCTCGACGGGGAGCAGTTGCAGGGCAGAGCTGCGCCTCCCTGCTGGCCCCGTCCTCGTGCGTGCTCGCGCGGCCATGCCCGGCGACACCAAGGGCTGCACCCCACCGCGCTCAGCACTCGAAGGAGGATCTGAAAGTTTTCGGTTCAGTGAAGGCTTGAAAATCACCTTCGCAAGAAACCCTGCCTGCTGGAAAGGCAGCTGCTGCTCAGGACTGCAGGGCTGCAGTTCCCAGGCTGCTGGTGCTCCCCAAGCTGCACTGGGACCCCATGGGCTCCAGTCGCTGCACGGGTGGGTTGGCCCGAGCCAGCAACCAAGCACCCACCAGCTGCTCGTGCACTCCCCACCAGTGGGATAGGGGGGAGAGAAGTAGAAAAGCAAAAGCCAAAAAAACCTCACGGGTTGAGCTGGAATGGACTTCCTAGCCAAGGAGAGACGCACCTCTCACTCCTGATCTAGAATCACAGGATCATGGAATGGTTGGGGCTGGAAGGAACCTCTGGAGATCTAGTCCAACCCCTCTGCTAGAGCAGGTTGCAAAGAAAATGAATGGAAAAGCAGCTCCTGGCCAACGCCGACACTAAACCTTCGTGTGCAGCGTCTGCCAAAAGGCCGGTAGAAATGCTGTGGTCCGAGCTACGCCCGCGTGTGCACGGCACGGGCAACCCAACAGGGGCTGTTATGAAGCCCTCCAAGTTCACGCCTCTAGGAGGAAAGAAGGAATTGGATCTCCTTATGGACGATTTCTTGGGAGACCTCTCTGAGGCCACAGTCCCCATCAGGTGGCCATCTTTTTCATGAGTGGAGACAACACCTGAACAGGTCTAGAACGGGATAGGAGACCTGCACAAGCCTCTCTGGGCTGCATGAAGAGCCGAATGCCTTTGGGGATGACGATTCCTTTCTGCTCACGGCAGAATCGGACAAAGCCTGAGCATCGGTGGAGTTTTTTCCAGGCCCGTACAGAAACCAGGCATCAAAGACATGAAGAAAAGTAGCAACCACCACTGCAGGACTCAGCCCTGAGGAGCAGAGCTGACATCATGGATGCCACGGACAGAAGCTTTGGGAAGGGAAGGAAGAAAGATCGGAGTCCAAAGTGAATTTGTAACGATGCACTCACCAAATTACAAGGCAATAAACGTCAGTTCAACCTCAGCAACAACCTCAGGGGGTGTGTGTGGGGGTGTTCACTACTGACATGTTTTGGGTAAGACTTTCTGAACACACTCTGCAGGTAACGCTGGAGCAAAACATGCTGTTGTCTCCAGTGGCTGGATGCACTCCCAGCACGAGCACACATGTAAACAAATACCCGCAGGAGAGGGAAGGGGAGCTTTTCAGGGTCAGGGCTGCAGGTGGTTCTCTAGCACCTGGTAATACCTGGTTTTCTGTAATTGCAGGTAAAATAAAATCAAGTAAAATATCTATTTTACATATCGATCTCTCTCCTTGTACCTTATACGGCGCACGTAGTCTTAACATGCTTGTGTGTTTTCCCTCTGCACCGAGCGACGAGTCCCATGGAAAAACGATGCGTGTGGAAGAACGGTCTATGACCTCTCACGGTGATGCACGTACATACAGAAAGCAGAAACAAGAACCTATGAGCTGGTGTTTCCTAACCATCAATGCTGTTTGCACCAGCCCTCAGCCCGTGGCTCTCCGGCAGCGTGTTGCCTGTGGGATCCCAAGGGCATCTTGCAGCCACAAGGAACTCAGAGGCTGACCCAAAGGAAGATGCTTGACGACACAAGCTGAAGCCGAGGACACTGATGGTGACAACGAGCCTCGCTCCCAGCTGGGCTCACACCGCGCAGCATGAAACCAGCCCTGTCCTAGAAAGCACCGTGTCTGCTGCGAAACCAAGACAGACACCTGGGGCGGGCGCAGGGGCAGCACAGAGCCCTGTCACCAAAGGCAGCCACCACACGACTCACGGGTGCTACGGCTCGGGGCAAAGGAAGCTGTGGGAGCACACAGCGGGTGTAGCTGTGCCTCTGCAGACGTGGGAAGTGAACCGGGACAGCCCGGAGGCTGCAGGCGACCGTTAATGGGTACACTGGGAGATGGCTCCCAAGGCTGAACGGGAAGGCATCGCTGCGGGGGCGGTGTCAATAAATCACTCTCACAACCTTCCTTCTCCAGCGGCTGAAGGCAAAGGGAGTGAAGGAAGGAAGGAGGCAAGGTCCAATAAATACTGGAGCCGAGGCTGTTCCCGTGGTATCTGAAGCTGTTAAAGTTCAACATGAGGTTCAGCAAGGCCAAGTGCAAGGTCCTGCACATGGGTCGGGGCAACCCCCGGTATCAGCACAGGCTGGGGGATGAAGGGATGGAGAGCAGCCCTGCCGAGACGGGCTTGGGGGTGCTGGGGGGTGAAAAGCTGGACATGACCCAGTAACGGGCGCTCACAGCCCAGAAATCCAACTGTATCCTGGGCTGCATCCAAAGAATTGTGATCAGCAGGTAGAGGGAGGGGATTGTCCCCCTCTGCTCCGCTCTGGTGAGACCCCCCTGCAGGGCTGCGTCCAGCTCTGGGGGCACCAGCACAAGACAGACACGGACCTGCTTGAGTGGGCCCAGAGGAGGCCACGAAGATGCTGAGGGGCTGGAGCAGCTCCCTGTGAGGACAGGCTGGGAGAGGTGGGGGTGTTCAGCCTGGAGAGGAGAAGGCTCCGGGGAGACCTTAGAATGGCTTCCAGTGCTAAAAGGGGGCTGCAGGAGAGGTGGGGAGGGACTCTGGATCAGGGAGGGGAGTGATAGGGCAAGGCGTTTCAAACTGAAAGAGGGGAGATTTAGACTGGATATTAGGAAGAAATTCTTCCCTGTGAGGGCGGTGAGACCCTGGCCCAGGTTGCCCAGAGCAGCCGTGGCTGCCCCCTCCCTGGCAGGGCTCCAGGCCAGGCTGGATGGGGCTGGGAGCGACCTGGGCTGGTGGGAGGTGTCCCTGCCATGGCAGGGGGGTTGGAACTGGAGGGTCTTTGATATCCCTTCCAACCCAACCCGTTCTGTGATTCTAAGTGAGCCTGCACTGGGGCTGTTGTTTCGGCATCTCTGTCCCCCCAGCACAGGCAAGTGCTTCTGCAGCTTTCCTCGAGAAGGAGGCAGCCCTACTGAGGAGTGTGCATGGTGCTGCTCCTCCACAGCCACCGCTGCAGGGCTCACGGGATGGGAAGCGCTGGGATGCCTTCTGTAAACAGAGCAGAGGCAGATTTGAATAGATTTGTAAACTTCTCCCTGACTCTGTTGGAATTTCAGCCTTAGAAAATCCTGGACATTATCAGCTTGTTGCATGTTCTTCCTAGAAACTGCACCTGGGAGGACACAGAAGATGGATTTCAACTTAGAAAAACAGCGAAGGCAACCTCTGACCCAGCTCCTGAAATGTTTGGGAGCTGACTTATATTTATTGGTCCCAGCTTATCAAGTCCTGTACACAAGAGTTCTGAGGTTTAACCTAAAAACCCCTTAATATTTCCTGAAGAGAAGCAGCAGAGCTCTGGGCTGTGCATCAAAACCGCTTCAACGGAGGCATAGGAAGCAGTGAACATAATAGCCTTTAGCAAGTATACAAAATGCTGATGCACCATCACCTCCCTCGTCCCAGCAGTTTAACTGGACGTCCCCCACCTCTCTGGTGAGCGGCTGTCAAATTTTCTGCAGTCACCATGCAGAGGAGAGTTTTAAAGGAGAATGGGATGAAAGAAGCATTGAAAAATTCAGGTTGGAAGGAGCCTCAGAGGGTACCCAGTCCAACCTCCTCTACTGAGCAAGGTCGACTTCAAAGAGTTGCTCGGGGTCTTCTTCAGCTGATCTTTGAAAATCCCCCCAAAGGGAGATGCCACCTTCCCTCCGGGCAGCCTCCTCCAGAGCTGAACCACTCTCATGGGAATTTCTTTCCCACACCCGGCCAGAACCTTCCCAGTCAATTCTCCATGCACCTCTGGGAAGGCTCTGGCTCTGCTTTCTCCTCGTTAGGAGATGGAAGATGACAAGCTGGATTTCCCTTTTGCTCCTCTTCTCCAGGCTGAACACAACCAGCTCGTGTGTCACCCTGACCGGAGGGTTTTGTAGAACATGGACATTAGGAAAAGCTTCTTCATGGGGAGGTCACCAGCGCGCTAAGGGACCTCCATCCTTAGAGGTTGTCAAAGCTTGGCTACGTGAAGCCAGAACTGAGCCGATCTAGTGCCAGCAGCAGTCCTGCTTCAAGCAGAAAGTTGGGCTAAAGACCCCCAGAAGGCCCTGCATTTCTACGATCTACAGATGTTTGCCAAGAAGCCAAGAAATCTTGCTTCGCAAGAGAATTACATTGGTTTTAATGCATTTTATTATGCAGCATATTCCTACGAACAGATTAAAATAAAAGGGATCTTGTATACATACCAAAGCGAAGAGCTAACTGCTTTTAGATAAGTGATTTAGACAAGTAAACATCTCATCACGCCCCAAATAACTAACTGCAGAAAATACGGCAGGAACAGAACAAAAACGAGAACATGAACACATGGCCTAAACCCTCTTTTTTTGTTCGGCATCTTCGCTGCAGGAGAGCAAGCAAGCCAGAGGATGTCAAATGGCATCCAAGAAAAAGCAGGGGTCTAGAAAGTGAAACGGCAACGGGGTTTTCATGTGCATTATCATGCAGATTCAATGTCTAATTCACATTTACCATGCTTTCCTTCGGCTTTCCTTAAGAATCACGAGATGGCTCTCGAGGCCGGCTTCCTCACGTCAAGTATCGTGGGGCTCAGGCTGAAGAGCTTTTATAACATTCGCTGTAAGTAACTGGAGCTCTTCTCCGTGCTGCAGGGGCTTTCTCGGAAACAAAAGCCCCTCTCTTCTTGCCCAGGGGTTCTCCCCATGTCAAGGGCTGGGGGGGGGGGGGCACACCAAACGGAGCCCCCCGGAGCTGACACTGCCTACGGCTTTCTATGCAGCTTCCTTTTGTTCAGGCCCTCTACATCCCCACGTTTTCGAATACCGTGGACACCACCCCGCTCGAATGGGCAGAGTCACCTCCGCTGATGTTATTGCGTGTACCACGACCACAAAATATGTAGCCGGGAAGAAAACATATGCTTTCTGCATGTTTCATCAAAAAAACTACCAAGGAGGAAATCAAGATATTCTTTCCATGGATGTATACGTCATCTGTCTAGCCTACATCATCTGTGCTCGAAATGTCACGCGCATATACGACCCAAACGCCGCAGTGCCCTTGCGTTCCGCTGCTCGGTTTTGGGGCTGAGCCAACGCAATAAATAGCATCGAGGAGCCTGAAAACAATGAGCCGAGACACTCCTTGCGCTGGGGTTAATTCTGTTTAGAAACGTCTTGAAATACCGGGGAAATTTTTGACTCCTGAAGAGCGCAGGCATGTTACTACACGGAGTACGACAGAGCACCGCAGGCCGGTTGGGCAGCCGGCAATCCCCGGCCAACGACCACTCGAACAAACCAACAAACCCAGAAGTTTGTAGTGACAAGGAATAAACGACAGAAACACAGCGGATGTCGGACGAGTTGGTTTTGCTGAAAAGAGGCCTTGCCAAATAACACTTGATTTCCTTCCTTGAGAAGATTATGAGTTTTATTGACGAGGATAATCACGGAGAAATAGCAGCCTTCACAAGGCATTTGATTTAGTAACGTGTGACTTTCTGCGGAGAAAAGTGAGCCGTAGGCAGCAGCAGCAGCAAAGCGCACGCTGCACGGATTAAGCAAAAGATGACAAAAAAATGTACCACCCAAGGGCACGTCCCATCGAAGGCGATTTGGGTTTGGTCTTCAGACCAATGTGTTGCCCAAGTCCTGCCTGACTCCCCCAGCCACATCCACGTGCTGAGCACCTCCTCCTCCATCCCGACCACTTGCTGGCATCCTTTTCCCCTTTTTTTTTTTTTTTTTTTTTTTTTCAGTTTTCATGCAGACTTCATGTCCTGCCTGTCCCCAGCACTGGAGCAAGAGCAATCCCTTTGTGTTCACGGAGGTACCCAACGGGGATGGGGATCACCTCTTCCGTTAGAGTCTATCGTAGAACCAACATGCCGGAGAGCTGAGGGAACCTATTGCTACTGAAGTCACAAAAATAACTCGTGTTTACTGTCACTGCAGGCACTTTTTCTGCAGTCAAGAGTGGTGGAAGCTGCTGTTTACAAGGGCGAGGTGCAGGGAAAGGACGTTATTTGCTGACGCAGCAATGAGCACCATCATAGGAAAGCGAAGCTGTAAGAAAACACCTCGTCCACCCCCGTGCAGCACAGCTGGATCTGCTCTTCGTAATCCCCTCCTGACAGATGTTTATCTGACATGCTCTTAAAACCCTCTTCCCTCAGATTTTCCTGAAGTCTAAATGAAAATCCTAAATGAAATTTTCAGCAAGTGGAGCCCGTGGCATGGCCCAGCCCCGCGGGGCAAGCACAGCTGCTCTCCCCTCCTCCGCGCAGCGATCCTTTCTGTGTCTGACGCCTCCAGACCTGCTCTCAGTCCTCTCTTCTCCAGGTAAACAGCTCTGGTCCTTCAGCCCTGATGGGTGAGCCGGCGGTTCAGCCAAAAGGAGCTTCCTCACTGACCTCCTCAGGACTTGCCACATCTTTTCGGAGAGCTGCACCCCACAAGTGGACCTCCTGTTTCAGGTGGGACCTCAGCGAGGGTCGGTGGAGTAGGAGGCTAGCCTAGTGAACCCCAAAGTCATCTCTAGTCTTTTTTTTTTTAGTACCATGAGAGCATTGACTCGTGTTTGCTTTGTGACCCACCACGGCCCCAGGTGCTTCTCTGCAGAATGGCTGTCCTTCCAGTTCCTTCGTATTTCATACTCGCTCAGCCGATTTCCCCACACACATACTGCGTACGTTCCTCTCTACATACTGAAATCCATTCCCCCCCCAAATATTCCTGCAATTTTTCAGGATAATTTTGAATTCTCATCCCCTTTTCTAAAGCCCCAGCAATCTTCTCCTGCTGGATGTCAAGAGCAAACCCAAGTCCCTTGAAGGAAGGCTGAATAGTAATTAATTCAGGACAGAAATAATGAACCATAGAGGAATTTCAATTTACACATCTTTCTATTTTAACAGAAAACCCTTGACAACTGATCTCGGAGAAAACTTTCCCAACCAAATTTGTAACTGCTTTGCATGAGGCTCATCTAGCCTACGCTGCTCCGGCTCTCTGGGAGGAAAACAGGAGTTTGCTCTGGAGCGGCTCCGCAAAGGAGAGCCACGAAGGGGATGCTCACTGCTTGCTGCTTTTTCCTCACACACATTCACTCGATTTGCTTTAACCTGTGCTAAAAACTGGAATGCTGTTAAGCCGGTTTGGGGTAAGACAGTTTGATCTTGTCCTTACAGCTTCTGCAGAGGGATCAGGTAGGTGCTGGAAGCACGACCGTGCTGCAGCTCGTGGGTACAAATCCTATTTTCCTGGGACACCACCGGAGCCGTCCTCCTGCTCCACAGCCCCTCGTGCAATGGAATATCGTGACTGCAGTCGCCAGGGCTGTAATTTCCCTGCAAGGTATTTCTCCAGAATTTGGGTCTGTATCGCCATTTTCGGTTTTCCCTTTTTAGTAGCAATTCAAAAATTATTTATGTTAACCAGAAACGGGGGAGAAAAATCCTCTCAGTGCTGCAAATGAAACTATTGCTGTTGCTGCCTGAATAATTCCAGCTCGATCGAAGCGTGTGCTAAAAATAATCCAAACCCCCCACTCTCCCCCACCCCCTGCAAATACTCCTTGAGGAAAACATTTGAATCAGAAAATACGGTCACTAAATCAGAGCCCCCACCAATCGGTCCTGTTAACCTTATTCTTGTAGGAAAATTGAATTTTACTGTCCTCTGCGGCACATCAGCCAGGGCTATCGGCTCCAACAGGCCTCGCGCTGCCTGCCGCCCTTCTCCAGGAACCACGTCCCGGAATACATAAAAGGCTTATTAGTCGGGCAGGCTAATAACCTTTCCGAGGCATTAATAAAATCCCCCGACGAAAACCTAACGCAGGGCTGTTTGCACGGCAACGGAGGGAGAGAGGCACGATGCCTGCTCCCCTGGAGCCCCCCAGTCCCCTCCCAGTGCACCCAGTCTCCCCGAGCAGCCGGCTCGCCTGGGCAAGGACCGCCATCCCTCCCATGGAACACTTCGCGGTCCTGACTCACAGAGGCGCGGGCTGCTCCGAAACATGGCGCGGGAGAAGTGCTCTGCACAGCCCGAGCGTGCTGCTGGCACCTCGACGCCCATCTGCCGGCGTGCGCGCCCATCTATAGAAAATAAACACGCGCATTTATGCACAGAGGGCTCGGGTGGGCGAGGGGGAGATGTGTTACAAATCCACAAACACTGGCCTCCGAACCAAGGCTGCTCTGCTCTGGATCCCCGCTGATGCTGGGCTATTTTTTTGGCGATGCCAGCCCGGCGATGCCAACCACCTGACCCGGCGGAGGTGACACGGGGCTATCGGGCAGCACATTGCCCGCTGCACCGAAAGGTTTGCGTTTAATTGTTCCAAAATCACCTAATTAGATTAGAGACACAAAACCACCCGGCAATACCGCGTGGGCTGTGAGAGAGGCGATCTGGCAGGGAGGCTGGGCGTGCTGGGGTGGGGGGGGGCAGGCAGAGGGGGGGAGAGGGGGCCAAGGCTGCGCCTGGAGCAGCCTTTGTTTTTAAATCACAGCGTTAATTAACAGCTACTTTGCTTGGGAAGAAGGTGGCTCTCCCCTCCTGACCGCAGCTCCAGCCCTCGCTGCAGGTGAGGGCTGCGGACGGGCTGGCGAACCCCCCCCCCGTACCACCCGACCGTCGTGTTGCAGAGACCGAGACCCCCGGGCTGCAACACGGCGATGATTCCTAGCCCTAAATTAAAACTGCTTCGCCAGCATCCCCGCTTCCCCTCCCAAGGGCAGGGCCCTCGTGGCAACTGCCTCCGTCCAGGCAGTGCCCCGGGAGCCGGCAGAGCCCCCAGCAGAGCCGGCAGCTGATCCCGCGGCCGCTGGGCAGGGCTCGGCGCATCCTTCTGCCCAACTGGGAGACCTCAGCGTTATTCCCACCGCTGTTCTGGCAACCGTCCTGTATGACTCAGCTCTTTTGACAATTTGCTTTTTCAGCTTGAATTCTAACACGCGGATCACCCAGGGCTTCGGGACAGCTATTTTATGCAACTTCGCCGGCGCTGCTTTGGGAGGGGAGTGTTTGTTTTCAAGCCGTTCACCCATCGAAGCCGGGGAGCTGCTCCGTGGTGCTGCCGAACGCGCCGGCAGCCCTGGCCTCCCCCCCCCGCGCCTCAGGCAGGGCGAGCCAGACAGCAGAGCCCTGCACGCTCCTGGCAGAATTAAACACCGTGTCCTACGAAGGAGAAGAGCGATGAGGACAATTCTCCCTGGGTTATGATAGAGGAAAGGGGGAGAGAGAGGAGAAAGCTCCGCTTGACTTTTCCATTGGTCAAATTTAGACGAATCCATGTTTTCCAGCAGTTACCACTGAGCAACCAAATCCTTCCCTTATTGGTACAATCAAGCTGAAGATGTGACCAGTATAGGCAGCTCCTGCCTTTTCCACGGCCGTTACCGTCCTGAGGATGCCCTCCCTACGCTGCGCTATCGTTTGGCTTTTTTTGGGGGGGGGGGGGGGGGGGGGAAAGAAAAAAGCAAAGCCTTGTGCTGCCGAGGAGCCCGGCCGCCGCTCCGAGACCCCCACCGAAACAGGTCTGCTCCGTCCCCAGCTCCGCCGAGTGCGAGATAGCTCTTTGAACTCCTCCATTCATGAAACGTTGTTTGTTTTCATTCCTCTCTATCCCCCCAGCTGTGGGATATAGAGCAGGGATCAGGAAACAATAAAATCTTGGTTACCACACAGAATGCCTCCTTTTTCCTAGCTCTTTTCAAAGCCTGACATTTTTGCTTTCATCCGCCATTTCCACAGTTATGGGGCATGTGCTGCCGCCCCTTCCAGCGAGGCCTCACGCGGGGATCCCGTAACTGCGCTCAATATGTACCAGATCGCTCCCCTCCCCAGCATCCAGCCTCGCCTCCCTCCCCGCCGCTCTGCCCCCGCACTGGCCGTGCTTCCCAGGGCTCCTACGGTTTCAATTCCCATCCCATTCCCTGACCGACTTGTATTACAAAGGCTAAAAGCAAGTGTTATCTTTCAAAAATATTCGAGTTTTGCTTTCAGGCTTCTCAGTTGGCACTTTTATCCCTTTAACTCAGCAGCATCGAGCTGGAAAGCTTTCCACCGTCTCTCCGGAGGCGAGCAGAGCTGCTCCCGTGCAGGAGGGCTGGAGGAGCAGCCCCAGGCCCCATCCTGCAGCCCCAGCCCGGTGGGGGTCTGCACTGGGCCAGAGCAAAAGGTTTTAATTCTGGGAGCGCACAGGCCAACCACTGTCTGCAGGGGTGGGTCTGGGATTTCCGTGTTCTGCAGGCATCACTAGGGGACAAGTGAAGTGCCTCAGGTCCGACTCCCCTGCCGTTAAAAAAAAAACAGCTAGAAAAGTTCACCCGAGCGGAGAAGGCAGATCTGCGAAGGCGATCTGGAACTCCGCTTGACTTTCGGCGTGGTTATCCCGCAGCAGCAGCGCAAGGAGCGGACGCCCACCGCAGCCCTTCAGCCAGGAGCCTGGCCAAAGCGCCTCTCGCCATTTGCGGCCTCCTCTGAGAAAGCGGCCACGGACCAGCCCAGCCGCTCCGACGCCGAGCAGCAGGAGGCTCCCCATCTAGAGGCTGCAACAACCAGCGTGTCGTAGCCCAGCGCTCATCTCTGACATCTTGCTGCCCAAGAGCGAGTTCTTTCTCCCTCCGCGCGCGCAGGACTGCTCTCAGAGCGGAGTGCGGCGTTGGGCAGCTCTTGGGCAGGGCGCGGGTACCACGGTGACGGCAGAACCCAATTAAAGAGCTTATGGGATTAGAACCAGAACTAGTGGGTCTCTCAACAGATCCGGCTTTTTAAAGTCACTGATGAAACTCTTCCTTGGTAATAAGAGCACGAAGCTAAAAAGACAGGATACAAACAAGTTTGCACATGAGCTCCTAAGCAGGCAAAGGCATGTGACTCGCAAGAAAGTTGGACGCGAACCATAGCTCTGTCTGACTGCATGACAGATATTGACAACAAAGAAGTACCTCTGTAATCCTGGATGAGCTGTGCTCCCTTTTCACAGGCCAGAAAAATCCCTTCCAAAGCTTGCAGCTTCTGGGGGCCACGCTAGACAAAAAGATACCCATCTAGAAACGGGCGGTTAAACACCGCATCCAAAGGATAAAGGCGTTTTGGTTAGCCCGATGTGATAACCATTGCCAAAGACACAACAAAGGGAACGATAAGGGAAACAAGGGTGCGAGAAGCTGAAAAGATGGATTGTCGACTTGTGACCATGAGACAGGAGCGTGAAATCTTCAAGCCAGAACACAGAATCTCGTTAGATGATGCTCAGAAAATGAACTCCCGAGGAATCTGCCCCAGGCACCACGCAATAACAGGCTACAGGAGATAAACCCGGTATTCGGTTTTGTTCCCTGAAACAGTTGTCAACACGGGTCAAGTCGCAAGGCAGGGTTGTGATTTGTGGCTCTGTACTGCCATAAAAGTGAGAAGAAAATGGGTTCTGCTGAAAGACAACCTGCAGGCTGGAGGATGCGAGAGGAATTCCTGAGGGATCCAGCTATTTAATATTCTAATTACGTGCACAAAAATAACCGCACTCTAATGAAACTTCCTGATGACATAAAGGTTAGGATGAATCATTAATACAGAGGCAGAGCAGAATATTACACATGAAGCTGGAGGCTCAGGAGAACAGAAGTGGCGTGGGGCACACTCACGCACAAGGGCTTCTGACGGCTGGGCATACGGGTGCCCACGGGATAGCGACTGGTTAGCAGGCAAGTTACTAGTTACTAATTCCAAGGTAAGGACTAGTTACCAGGACAGTGGAGCCACCTAAGTAGCCCCAGGGCACACTTGGAAGGTATTGCCGCCATTAATACGTCCTCACCTCTAGTCTAACAGCCACAAAGCCGACGAGACAGCCTGCAGAGTGACACGAACGACCCCGTCAGTCCTGTCACAGGCTGGAAATGGAAAAGGAGAAACCAGGGGGAGACACAAACTCTGTTTCCTGTCCTAGCAAAGTAAAAATATTACTGCTGCTGAAGGACAGCAGTGTTGTGAAACTCAGATATAAAAATATAAAAAGCCCTTTGGGGATCCAAAACTGTGAGTCCAAAGAATCACAGAATTGTTCAGGCTGGAAAAGACGAAGATCATCAAGTCCAATGCCAAAGCAGCAAAATGCCCCAGAAATCACGGGTGAACTGATGGCGCTGACACTGGTCACCAAGAATTCGCGTGCCGGGCGTCTTAAAATCCAACTTCTTCCCGTTTAGGAAAGGTGAAGAACGTAAAGTGGAAAAGATGTGTGTGGGTGGGGGCCCATCTTCTTAAATATTTTTCCTTTAGATATAACGTTAACCCAGAACCCCAGGATCTGGGATGCAACGGATCCGTGAGACAACTGACACGGACGAAGAGTGCTAAGGGAATGAAGTACCACAGCAGATGAGGGGGCAGGATGAGCTCTTCTTGAAGCACCTTCTCGCAAAGCGCAGAAGCGAAGTCGCAGGGGTTTGGAGGATTGAAATGTGAGATGGGTTTGCAAGAGTCCCCCTAGGGACCCTGCTAGTGCTCAGAAAGGTCAGAAATTGGAGTTTTCTTCTACGAAGTGCCCCGTGCCCAACACGAGATTACCACCTGGGCTTCAGCACGGTGCACAAAGCTGGAACAACTGATGCTGGGGAAACTTGTTGTTCTGGGATCACATTTTATGACTTGATTACAGCACAGTATTTCAGTATTCAGCACACTATTCTCTGAAGATACTTATTTTTAAAGGCAGCAGGCTGGATAACTTGAACCTAAGAGTCCCTGAAGAGTTGCTTGAAGAGTTTTTTGGCCTACTGATACCCATTTTTAATAAATCTTGAAGTAAGATGGAAAGGGAAGAAACTGAAGGAAATTGCAGATGGCATATTAGCATTTTCCTGGATAATATTAAAAAGGAAAAGCAGAATGATTGGGCAGCTAACACCAGTTAGCCCAATGTTAAAACCAGGCGAAATAATAGAAAAAGCGGAGAGGAGCTTATCATAGCAAAAAATTAAAGGATTATAACTGGTGACCACCAACAGGAACTTTCTGTGGGCTGCTGTGGCAAAAGAGAAGTGGAGCCAGTAAGTACGGAGGGTGCTAATGGTGATGATACCGGAATACCTGAGCAAAATACTTTTAGAGACCAGGCTGTAAAACAGAGAACGAGGAGAAGAGAAAAAAAAAAAAGGCCAAAGAGAGGCATTAGTTAGAGATTTGAGCAGACCAGGAGACATCTCCCTCCTTAGGTTAGCCAAAAGACAATTAAACGCTGACTTTATAAGCAGATAGATACATTCATGGGATGAAAATACAGAGCCCCAGAGATGTTTAGTCTAGCAATGAGAGGTAAAAATCAAAACCAGCTGAAGCCAGACACATACACCCTGGGATGGAGACGTGCTTTCCAACAGCGTGGGATGCAGCAGGGGGGTAACTCGCAACGCAAACCAACGGATCCTTTGTATCATCATGTTTTCACAATGACACCAGGGACATTTCTGGCTCAACAAGTTAATACAGAACGGACTTTTACTGGATTCAAAATGCAAATGAACCGGGTGAAACGCCCTACGGTAAAAAAGAACGCCAGACTGGCTGGTCACACGGTTGCCCGCCTTCAGGAGTCCATGACCTGCTCGGACTAGTTTCTGAGGTGGACATCTGGACTTTTGGGCAAGAACCTCAAGTGACAAGAGGGAGCCTGTAAGGGTCCACGCCAGTCTGAGAAGAAAGCCGAGTTATGATCACCAACCCTTCCCTAGGGAGCACCACTACACGGTATAGCCAGAGAGCCAAGGGCCTTCCGGAGGGGGGACATCAGGGACCCATGTGACTGAAAAGCTGTGCCCATCCTCCGCCTGCCCAGGGCTTTGAGTAGCTCAGGGCCAGCTCCGGCACAGTGTGGCCGTGCGGGTGGTCACCCATCCTGGTGGGCACGGGCTTGGAAAGGGGAGAGCTCAACCTGCAAGCAAACCCCGATCTCACGCACCTTCTACGTCACGTGTTGCCTATCGTCTCGTCCTTAGGGACCGGCGCGGTGCATTCCCCTAAGAGCATCGGGAAGTCTGTAGGTGCCACGCAATTTTGACATTTCTGAATACTGGAGAACCTTCGCTATGCAAATGTAAATGCCTTCTGAACATAAAAGTATTCACTGAAAAGTGAAGTTCCCAGCCTTGGGGATGCTTTTAAACAAACAAACAAAATGTTTTCTACATTTAGACAACACAAACTTGGAGGAGTGCACAAAAAACAATGGTAGGGGAATGCCTCTTCCCAAGGAATTGAAACATTTCAGCCACTTTAAAAAGGGTGCTTTGAGGAAAACCACCTGCTTCATGGAAAAGACAAATGACAAAAATGCATTAACAGGATATTGTTACTTTCAAAAGAGAAACCAGTTTCTTACAGTACCATGCAATTACTGAAAAATCTGGTTTCTCTGAGCTTGCAACTCTCATGTTATTCAAGAAAGCTTGAAGGAAGCCACCCAGAAAAGAGGCTTCTCAAGTCAAAACTCTTCTTTTAGACGCAATAAACACCTACAATTGCTTCATGGTTTGGATCGGACTTTATCTAACCAGTCCCGACAACAGCATGAGATGCTCCGTGTTGAAGAGCAATACCTCTCTCCAGGAAGACACGTTCCTCTTGATGCACACGAGGTGCCCAACCCCGGGAACGCTGTTCCTCCTGGGCTATTCGTTATACTGCACTTATTTTATATACCACTCGCTACAGGGTAACACTACGTTGAGTCAAGGAACGAATTTGCTATCGGGGAAAAAGCCCAAAGCCGGCCCCCCTGACGCGCTGCCCCTGCCCATCATCACTGCAGAAGGTGCAAGCCAAGGCCCACGGAAGAGGAGTCAGCAGCTGCCTTCACCGCAAAGGCCAACCGCCCCTGGGGTGTGTTAGCAGTCAGCAGAGCCGGGGAAGGGAGCCGTCCTCCCCGCTCAGCACGCGTGGTTGGAGCAACCTGCTCCAGCTCGACCTGCTCCGGGCAGGAGGTTGGACTGTGGACCTCCAGAGATCCCTTCCACCTACAGGGGAATCACTCAGAGGAGATCTTCAGAGCCAGCTCATGAGGGAGGAGGAAGGACCATCAGCAATTTGCAACCGGGATCGCCACTCGCCAGGAGGACTGTGTAAGTCACGGCGTGTACGTGCTTGTAAAGGGACCCACAGTGGCAATGGGGTGAAGGAGGAGAACAGTAATTCTGGTTCCAAATTGAGCCCTCGAGACTTTACTGACGTATGCAGAGGAAAAAAAGGTACAGAGTCATCCCAGGGGGAGACTGATGTGGGGTGGTGATGGAAACAATTACTAACTCTGTCTGAGAATTAATCATTAATTAACAATACAGCTTCAGATGCTGAAAGTGGAGAAAACGCTGGATGGATTTACCAGGTCGTTCATCTGTTGTTTAAATCCGCGGCTGTCATGTCAGAGAGGAAGTGTAAAATCAACCGAGCGCTCAAGGCTTTTGCAGGACCTTAAAAAACGTGGCTCGAGGTTTGAGTTTGTTGGAGAAAAGGAGAGGGAGCCAATGAAGACAGAATGTGGGCGAGCGCAGAAAACTCGGGAAAACATTTAAATTCTTCATGGCTTCCATCATTTCCTGGAACACTCTCCCAATATTTTATGCAGTCCTCAAGGACACTGGAGACTGTGCTTGGGAAGTTCTGCGTTGGTGATGCACACTGCCAACGCAGGTGCTGCTGTAGCCTAACCTGCTGCCAAAATAGCGCAGTCCCGTGTTGTGCCATGGAAATGGCCGAAACAGGCACGATTCACGTAGAAATACGGGCTGTAGGCACACATGCACGTTCCAGTGCTGGCCCCGAAGCAGAGGCACTCGGGCCAGCACGAGCACAGAGCGCACGAAGGCTATGCGATACGCTGCTTGCAGGGCAGGGACTGGGAGCTGCAGGAATGCGAGCAAATACTGCATTATTCACAAGGGAGATGAGCACTCGGTCTGCAACCAACGGCGCTGACAAACTGCAGAGACTCTCCAGGAGCCGAACTGGGAAGGTCACTATGCCTACTTGGGCTCAAACAGCCGAGGCATGCAATAACGGACGCGACGCCCGCGTTGGCCAGCTGTCCCTAGCTGGATCTGTCAACAGTCCTCAAGTCTTACCTTCTGGGGCTCTCTGCATGAAGCTTTATGCAACGGAGACTGCAAGACGTTAACACTGGTGGAGCAGCCAAAGAGTCTCGGTGCTGCTTCGCACGACTGAAGCACAGCCATCAATGTCAGGGTCTGGAGACGACTTCTACAGAGCCCATGAAGGCTGACTGAGAAAAAACACGTGCTCCTTTGGAGTTCCCGAGAACGGCGCTTTTTGCGCAGAAAGGTTTTGCTCTTTCATCCACTCTTCCACTGAAAAGCCTTTACGTGCCGAAAATCAAAAGAAAGATAAAAACTACTTGTCAATGGACTGAGAACAGAAACTCTGCGGAGCGCTGGGGGAGGCAGGGCTTTTTGAGAAGTCTAGTTTTGCTTAGCGGGGCCGACCTCCTGAGGTCATGCTGAAGTCAATGGTGGGAGGCACATCATCCTCTGGAAAGTGATTCAGAGCAGGAGGCTGGTTCAGCCTCTGACGCGCTCTTCGGAGGACCAAGTGATGGCACAGCCACAGAATCACTGAAGCACAGAATGGGTGGGTGGGAAGAGACCTTTAAAGGCCATCTTGTCCAACCCCGCTGCCATGGGCAGGGACGTCTTTAGCTAGAACAAGTTGCTCAGAGCCCTGCTGAACCTGTCCGTGAGTGTTTCCAGGGATGGGGCATCTACCACCTCTCTGAGCAACCTGGGCCTGGGTCTCACCACCCTCAGTGTTTGAGCCCAGTCTCACCCTGAGCTTCTCCCAATCTAAAGACCTAAGTCATCAGAGAGTCATGCTCCAGGTTGTTTTCAGTTGTGAAAACGGTTATAGAGGGCAAAATATCATTCCCCTCTTCCAGGTAAAATGAATTAAGACACGCTCACGGTGCTCTTATCCCTGGCTAATCACAATTCGGTGAGGACCAACCTGCATTTCTCCAAGATGTGGACAGGGAACGGGCTGCACCGAGACCAAACTACAAATACTACGTGAGAGGATAAAGGGCCTAGGAACTGCCAGATGCTGCGTATCTGTCCTAAGCTCCTTCTCCTGCAGTGCCTCAGATGGCTCGACCACCTGAGAACATCCCGCAAAGCGCACGGGTGATGCTCCTGTGGTCGAGCACAAGGACTTGCTCTGAAGGCACGTGAGCAGGGCCACTAATTGCTCCGTGCCAAGGAGCTCAGCAGGGAGAGGACCCTACAGCGTCCTCTTCCAGACACTGCCGCTGCGATGGCTGAGGGCACCGAGCTCTTTTCCAGGCTCTTTTTATTCTGTCCTGTTCCTAGAGGAAGATTTGTCCCTTGACTCTCTACTGCCCAGGACGCTGCTCCCGAAAGACAAGTGTCAAAGGTGGATGGAGCTTACAGGCCACAAAACCGTAAGGAAATCTCTCTGGCCACGAACTCTCTCCAAAAACATTACTTTCATGAAGATAGTGACCATGACAAAATATGAACTAGCCTAAGACCCCACACCTTCAGGTCCTGCACAGTGCCACGGAAGCCAATGCCATCTGACCAAGACGCCGCTCGAGGCCCTGGTCTTCTTCAAAATGAGGTAAGTTTGCTGAACGGTGGTGATCTTTATACACGGCTGATATACACGGCCAAAGCACTACGAAAAATAATTATCAGGAAAACATAACTTTCACTGATATTTTACTCTCAATAAACTTAAATCTAACTACTGAATAATAAAAAATGTACACAGTTTGTTTTCTGAATCCAAGTATTTTCTCTGAACAGCTGTAAAGTGGTTAAAATAGATGAAAAGACAAATGAAGTGTTTGACAGGAAGGATACAACACAACGAGGAACACGGTTTAAGGAAAGCATACCTCACTGCTAGTGTAACATTATGAATTTCTGTAGAAACTGATCAAAGTACGCTCTTTAAACCCGTTTCAGGAAGACAGCGATTGCGAATAAATGTTTATTTTGGGGCTGAGAAAAATTGCTGTGCTATGATGAACTTTGTAGCTCTTCGGATAAATATCTCTGTGGTTTATGCAGAAAATGGAAGGCTCGCAGTGCCCTTAACTAGTCATTTCCACACTCTTTGAAGCCACGGTCTTATAAATTTTCATAGGTAAGTAGCAGCTGGTTACTTAGCAACTTTCCCTACTTTTCTAAAGTGTGCTACCTATAAAATTCTCAAGGATTTGTCATCCTTTTTTAACATACTTGGCTCTTAAAAGAAGCAATAACAAATGCAGATTAGTTGTCTGTAAGGCTTGTCACGCAAGGGTGCTGCAAATACTTTACAAATGAATAACCTCATCAAACGAGCTGCGTGTGAAGTTACTCCTCGGTGTTTGCCTCCACAGGCAATGGCCTACACGAAGAGTAGAAAAGGGGAAGGAGATGACACAGAGCCAGTAAAGCCGCCTAGTCTGCGGTACAAACCTCCTTTCTCCTCCTCCTCCTCCTCCTCCCCCCTGCCCAACCACGCCGGTGATGCTCAGAGCCCCGGCACGCACAGCCACGCACGCAGGGCAGGCAGCCTCCCCAAACGAAGAAGAGGACGGTCACTTACCTGCCGAAAGCGTCGCTTTGGGAGCCTGGCTCTCGGGGTGGGTGTTTGGGCACCTCTCGTGCGCGAGATGGGAGGAATCTTCTCTCTACTCCCCAGGGGTGGGCGCAAGCCCGGGCTCTCTCTGCTCCTCGGCACGGGCATGGCTGCGCCCAGGGCGGCTGAGACACCGCTCCCAGCACGGGGCAGATGCCCGCGTTGGCTGTGCGCTTGGAAAACGAGTGGTGGGAAGGATGCCCATGGGCTTCACGCGGGTTCAACAACCCCCGTGAGGGCAGGGTAAGCACTGGCTCCATTCTTCTGAGCCTGTGGTGGTGCGAATCCCATGAACATGCTTTCCTGGACCGACAAAATATAAACTGGGCTTACACCTCTGGTAAAAGGTGAAAGATTGACTGGATGTAAGAGAAATCCAAGGAAGCAGAATCCACTCTAGATGGACAGGAGGAGCATCAGCTGCTACGTGAATTTGAGGTGGAAGAGCTGCTCTCCCCAAGTTTGCTGAGACCCAAACCCAGGATCGCGTGTTTAGCAAAAGGCAGTAGGTTGCTCCATCGCCTTCCAGCTGCTGGACGCATGTTTTTAAAAGCAAGCTCCTCACGTCCTGGTGAAGCTCCTTTGATCTTTGGAAGGAGTGGCCGATGAGCTAATTAATAACACACGGACACGGAGTATGACGCGTCACGAGAGCCTCTGATGTGATGCCGTGGCCTTTCAGTGAGCTGCAAATAGCCACAAAAGGAAGGGAGATAATCTGAAAGGCTTAGTCCTGTCACTGTAAGACAGTGAGGCAACGGCCCGAACAGCTTCTCTCCTCCCTCTCTGGACTGTGTTTTCTGATGGAAAACTCCCAGGCGGATGATTTAGCTGATCACGCCAAGCACGGCGCGTGTGCTGACGTACCACCCTGTGCCCCACGCACAGAGCATACAGTGATGGCCGGGGTCAAACTGAAGCGCTGTGCTTCTGATTGGGAATTTCTTGCTGATCGAGAGCAGAGAAGTCCCTGTAGATTTTGTTCCCTGCGCTGATAACATGATCTGTCCCTCGCACTTTCCAGGAGCTTACACAGAATAGGGCATGCTCCAGCCATATCCCTTCTGAGCTGGAGCACAGTAAGGAACAAAGCAAGCATTGTCATCCTCAACCTGAGACAGAGGCGCCTTTTTTTCATGCATCTTCTTGGGTCAAGCATCAGAAAAAAAAAAGCTCTCTTTCTTCTTTGAAAGAAAAAAAACAACGCTGGGAATAAAAGCTGTCATTAGCTCCTATCTACAGCAACAAGCATATGCTGTTTGGTAACAAGTTCATGTAGGAAGCATCACTTGAGAGAAGAAGGATCATGAGAAGCACAGGCTGGCACACAAATGGAGGCACAGGCAACCGCTTCTGCCCCTCCGTGTCTGATGCCATGGGCAGAGCAGTGAAGTTTCCTACATTTCATGCTCCCTCGTTCTCAGATGGCTCACGAAAACAGCATCAGATTCACAGAGCTGTCAGCTGAGCAGCACGCACCGCTGCGGATGACACAGACTGATGATCTCTGCTGTATTTTGGGTTTTTCCCTGTGGGAAGAGCAGCAGTTGCCTACGATGCTGCGAGAGCGACTGCTGCCTCGGCTGAGCTGATGGCCCGTGGGGTTTGCAGCGGGGAGCTGAGATGTCGGGCAGGCAGCGCACAGCGCGTGGCAGCACACACAGTCTGCCCCACAAACACCAACTCCTTAAAGCTCCAGACTTCTTCCCTTTTCTAGGGAAACCCCATTCTTGCAGCCTTCACGTTCCACGTCTCCATTCCGTGCTGCTCTTGGTTTCAGAAACGTCTCCTGCTGTCTGACCCAGCCGCCTTGACCACTCCCCTGCATCCCTCAGGACCACCTCAGAGTTTTAAGGGGAAGAGAATCACCCTGCTCCAGTTTAAATAAAAGCTGGGCTTGGCTGCTGTGGTCCGGCAGCTTGCAGGCAGGGAGGCAGAAGAACATGGACCTTTGTAGTCTTTCAGCAAACGAGTTTCCCTGCGGTACTGACACATCCAGGGAGTGAGAACGGGGACGGGGTAAGACACACAAATCCTGGCTGATGGGCTTAGCTCCGATCTCCAGCCATTTGAACGCGGGTGGCTTGAAGGCCAGTACAGCAGCGTGGCTGAACACCATCCACGTTATCAAATCTCTTAAGAGGCTTCACTGATGATGACCAGGGCCACTATCAATAGTCTCTAAAACTCATGAATTCTTCTAATAACCTCCTGTTTTTTAGGGTAGTACAGAGCTGGGAAAGAGTTTCCAGACCTCGAGCCTGATCTCTTCTCACCACGTATAACCACATCAAGTAATGGTGCTACAAACCTACCAAAAGCTTTGGCGATAGCTTCCCTGGTAGGGAGGCTGGACAGGATGGAGCTCAGAGCTCCTGCCTGTTTCCTCCTGATGGCCAAAGGCTACTCCCGCGGTCAAGGAGATGATGATCCCACGAGGCATCTCCTCACGTCACAGGTGACATACTGTCTGTGCCCATTCTTGGCAATGAAAGTAAGACTTTGGATCTGAAACTGATGGTGAAGATTCTGGATATCCTTGATATCAAGATGATGAAGTTCCTGATGTCAGCAGTGGGAGATTCGGGGACCAGAGGCTTCCAGTCTCCCACACTGAGGAAGATGGATGTGTAAAGGGGTACCTGAAGGTACAGGCTGGGCTGGAGTGAACCTGACTGTCAGCATCCAGCTCAATGACGTCAAAGCCAACTACTGAGGCTGTCCATCAATAGATGAGAAAGACTGCAGGAACCTCTGAGAGAAATAATTGGGGCTAAGAATTGGGCAATCTGATCTTGCCCGGGGGGCAGTACCGACCGAGGCCGCTCTGACCACGCGCAGACAGCACGTACCTGACATCTGGATGCGCGGCAACGTGCAGCAGCGCCCGACCTTGACACGCACGAGTGCCAAGAGCATTCATAACGGCGTAACCCAGCTGACAAAATGTAGATCTCCTGGAATTCTGTATTCGATTTAATCTGATGAACTCATTAATGTTGTCAGAAACACAGGATTAAACTGCCAATGATCTGGAGAACGGAGGCTGCTAGAAGCAAACATGTGATGTTTTCCAATGAGAACAGACGATGGGGTCTGACTGCACCGCGGGCGCATGGCTGCTGTGATTTTTCTTCAGTCCCAGGAGGCTCCAGGAATTCAGACCTTTCGTAAAGCGAGCACCCGCCCCTCACCTCCACTTGGTGAATTTATTTCAACAGAGAAAGGTTCAGAGAAAAGAAAATTAATATTCACGTGAGCAGGGGTTTTCCTAAACTACATTACGTAAAATACCGAGATTTTCTACTTCTTTGCCGTTCTCATTCTTTGTGGATTTAAGCACATCTGCTTTAGGCTTGCAAAATTGTAGGGACACTTACAGTAGTCAGACTAAATCACACATACAATACAAGCAATTCTCTCTAAACCCAATTTGGATTACATGATGATTTTAGTAGTTAGAACAAGTTTCATTTCACTTTGATAAATAAAACCCCCAAAAGGTTTCAGTCTGAAAGCATCATGAAAGGCCAAATCTACAGCTGGAACAGATATTTCAATCAGCCTCCTAGGTAAGACTATTTTTATCTAGCACTACGGATAAATTGATTCCAGGTACGGGTTTTTTTTTCATTTCTGTAGTACGGTGTAATATTTACACCAGTGTTTGACTACGTGAAGTATTTTGGGGTTTTTGATAGTTAGGTTGTAAATACGTGTTGTCACCGTGCAGTAGCCATCGCCCTACAAGAGGAAGCTATCACTATAATGGCTAACATAACATCTGAGTAAGCAAATACTGAACCTCACCATTTCTAAGGTCTTGAATTCATAATATTTCTTTAATCCTAAACAGCACTGTATCTGTATTTTCTAGGTTTATCTTACTTCCAGCATGCTTCAAATCTTCTATAACTACCCCCCCCCCCCAAAAAAAAAAAAACCAAAACGTAAAGCACACACACAGCTCAAAGGTTTTACCCTTTCAGGAGCACCACAAATGGTCCCACTTGGCAACTAGCTCCATGGCCGGTGGGGGGGACACCCAGCCACTCTCCAACCTACGAACAAGCTAGGTCAAGCCGTGCAAAGATCTCCTCTTGGCTGCTCAACCTGGGATGCTTTTTAAGGATACCTGAATCAACACCAACGTGACAACAGCGAGGTAAGATGCCCAAACGCAAATCCTTTCTATAGGTGCTGTGTGCTCACCAAAACCAGGCTCACTGGGGCACGCTGTGAAATTAGACTTCAGTGACACGGACGCCGGTTTGAGATGGCACGTCGTGTCGACAATCACGGGGTTGTGCCTTCCCATAGCTCTTTCGTTTGCTCAAAGTCGGAGTGCAAAAGTGTATTTGTGGGCTGGGGAAATAATAAGGAACAAATTGGAGAGAGGCCAATAACCCAGAAGAAACTACCAACTTCAAAAAAGATGAAAGTTTACTACACAGTTAGTAAAACAGTGATTTATGCTCAAAGGGATCATTTTGTTGTATCAGACCATACCTAAACCCTTGTGCTGCACATAACATGCTTTAACAAGATGTTTCAGGACTCCCTTTGAAAAAGACAATCCCTTATAAAGAGACGAGGTGGAAAAAGGGATAGCTCCTTACAAAGGAAAGGGCCAAAATGGAGCAATAAAGTCTGTGTAACAGATGATGAAATGAGCCCCAAATTGCTGCCATCTGTTAGCAACCTTGGCCCAGTGAAATGAATTTCATGTGAGGTCAAGAAATCCCAAACTGCCATTTCCTCATTACTATTAATAAGGGCCAGGTGCCATATAAACCAACACTGGATCCAGATGTCCTTCATGTGGCTTTGATTACCCTTCTAGGCTTGGATAATGACAGGAGGGAAAGTATTACAGATGCACACGCAGAAACACGTTTAATATTAATTTCTCTGCAATCGAATTACTGGGCATTAACAGCATTATACACCTTCCACCCTGCAGGTCGGCTCGGTGGATGGCACTCCTGCAAGGTGTAGAGCAGGCAGTCCTTCAGGATTAAGCTACAGCATCTGCAGATGCAACACGGGCTTCTGCCGTATTTTCCATGATTGTGTATGAGAAGCAATCCTTTCTACAAGTGACAGCCAAGATACAGGCTACGGCGCTCATCTGAATTTCATCAACATCTTGTCTTGAATGTCTAAAAAAGTATCGGTTTTCCCTGTCTCTGAAATGGACACACTCAATTTAATACAGAAAGACGTGAGAAAGTACGGTTCTGTAGTGCGGTTAAGATCAAAATGCCACGGCAAAGCCAAGTATATCCACTATTTACGGCATCAATCGGTTGTATTTGGGTGCCAACCCAGCGCTACAGCACAGTAGAAGGAATTAGGAATTACAGAGAATTAAGCATCACCCTGGGTCGTACCCTGAAGGA
Source organism: Leptosomus discolor (assembly GCF_034619465.1). Classification (NCBI taxonomy): domain Eukaryota; kingdom Metazoa; phylum Chordata; class Aves; order Leptosomiformes; family Leptosomidae; genus Leptosomus; species Leptosomus discolor. The sequence continues at coordinate 126,913,374 of NC_141392.1, forward strand.
GGAGCGTGCGTGCACTGTCTGCACTTACTTAAGCTTATTTACATACCGGAGCAGGTCCTTGACTACAAAGCGAAGAAAACGTTGGTTTAGAAGAGTCAGCGTGGCTGTGAAATTCAGCAGGGAAGCAATAAATACTTCACATCCCGGACTCTACAAGGATAACCATTTAACCACTTACAGCCCATGCTCGAAGACAGTACGGTAAAATAAATTATTCCAGAATTCTGTCTCCTAGCTTTCAGCCTTGCCAAACTCACCATCAGCATCACATTTCTTAGGGACTAAACAAACATCAAGTAAAATCAGATCTTGCCAAAACAAATGCAAATCCTTGTAGTACATCTCTCCAGTCATCTTCACGCCATCTCCTCGATGGAAACACAACATCTGTAGGCTCATGAATATCTGTCCCCAAATGTGGCAACAACTGCTAGGGTGGAAACACCTACCTGAAATGAAAAATACCACCAATGCACCGTAGTGAATTCTCACGAGCAAGTGAGAAAGGACAGAAACACCCACGTAGACTGAGAATAACTTCAACAAAAAACCCCCCACTCTGACCTTGCATATGAGATCTCTAATGGTGGCCGCTGAAGTATTCCTATAGGATAAACCTAAAAATAACCACTGACTCTGGAAAGACTTCGCTCGTCAGCCTTTATAACCCTCTTCCCGATCTGCCGTCACACAAACTATCCTCGTCTCTTACTGCTCCCAAGGGGCACGCACCTTACCCTGTCCCTGCTGCCACGCTTTCCCCGACCCACCGGTGCTCACTCCCTCTTTTCTGCCAAGGAGCTTAAATGACTGACACAAAAAGATCAATCTCGGGAACTGCACCCAGCCCTTTCCCCTTTGGATCAGTATCTCTCAAAGACCTGACGCCAGGTCAGTGAAGGCGCAGTTACGAGAGCCCCTGGCTTCACCTTTTCTCTAGGAAGGCTGTTTGTACACAGGATGTTTTCAGCGCTCTGATTTGTAGCACGACCCCTCAAAAACTGCATGACCGTAACTGCTGGGGCAGTGAACACTGGCACAGAAAAAGGAATGTTTCAAGCTGACTTTGCCGTCAAAGACAGATCATTGTAAAGCTGAACCCTGGGCACCCGACAAATCTATCTGGGCATTCGAAAAATATTACTAAGCTGCCAAGAAGTAGAATTTCTCATATAAGTGACGTGCAGAATAAAGCCGTTGTTGGTACACCCTGAATGGACAGCCCATGCCCGGACACCGCCCGGACACTGTTCTTAATCTGGGGTCTCTGGGGCATCATCTGGACTACAGCTTGTTCATGTCAAGAAGCTGCAGAGACAGCTCAGAACCAGTGGTGGTTATTAGCTCAAGCACTGCTCCCACGCGCCTCTACCTCCAAGGTAAGTTTAGGCTTGAAGACACGAAGCTCTTGTGTGCTGACTGCTGCTCTGGCACAACATGGTGACCCCCCGCTAATGGATGCTGTTGGATCCAGCTTGGGCACCCCGGCGCTGAGCTCCCAGAAGCGGGTGCTCTGCGACAGCGCTTGTGGGTCTGGGGCGATTGTTAGTCCCAGCAGGTCACGCTCAGGGTAAGTCTGAGCAAAGCCATCGTTTCTGCAGCAGTTCCCCCGATGCCCACACCTATTCGCTGGGGCACATCGTGATGCCTGATCTGGCTCTGTGCTATGCTGGTGCTCAGGGAGCCCCTGAGACCCTGGGGAGTGCAGGAGCGCCCCACCAGATCTCATGAGACGCCCCCCCCCTGCAGGGCTGCGTCCAGCTCTGGGGCCCCCAGCACAGGACAGACATGGACCTGCCTGAGCGGGTCCAGAGGAGGCCACGAAGGTTCTGAGGGGGCTGGAGGGAAATAACGTAAGGGCAACAAATAATATAAGGGAAATAAAATAAGGGAAAACCAGGTGTATTTAACCATCCTGAAAAGACCTACCAAAAAGGCGCTACATTATATATTACATCCAGCTCTCACACGCTTTCCTCCATACACCCTCCCTCCAAAGCTGTGCCCCTCACCCCCACTCCTCAGGGCAGGGTGTCTCTTGGGAAGGGATGTCCCTACAACTTCTGCAATGACCCAGGAGCCTGCGGGTGGGAACTGCCCCCAAAGCGGTGTGTGAACCAGAGTCTCGGTCATTCCACCCAGGCAAAAGGCATCTCAAGACCTTCCCTTCCACCACAGCCAGCCGGCAGCCCAGCCAGCGAGCAGCAGAGCTGCCGTGATGTGCCTTCGCAAAGTGAGGACGCTCCTCTCCTGCAGCTGCTGTTTCAAGTTTAACATCAAAATGGGACATCAGAAGGAGGGGGAGAAGAGGCTGAATACAGAAATAAGCTCTCAGGGCTCTTGGAGCCCCTCTGACACACGTGGCACATGACCGAGCCTTGACTTTCCATACAACTGCCCACAATAAATCTATAGGAACTGCTGCGTGCGAGTGCTGCACGTCCTGGTGTAAACGCTCTAACACCGTTTCGTGTCTAATCCTCTTTCCACAAACAACACGCATGAATACAAGAAAAGCATGTAAATAAACAGAAACCTCTAGAAGACAAAAACGGAAACATTTTCATGCTGGGCAGCCTCTTGAGAGAGAATCTGTTTAGAAAACACAGCCACCCCCTTCAGCTGGTTTTGAAGGACATTAGAACGAATAAGCGTGGCTTTCCCCCGCAAAAGTCAAAAGCAAGTGTAGCCGCCACGCTTTCTGCACAGAGCTTTGTTAAAAATGGTAGCGGCTTAAGAGTTGGAAATTGGCACACGTGTCTTTCTCAGCGAAGGCAGGACTTGGAAGATGAGAAACCGAACAAACTCCTGCCTGTTTCTAGCTGTGCAATCCAAAACGTGATTAAGTACAGAGGAATGCGATTCAGGGAAGGCATGAATGGAGCGGGACTCTGCAGAAACCGTTCTGCCTCATGGCTCTTACCTCTTCATGGGACAGCGGGAGCACTGGAAAAACCACACTTCTCCCTGGCAACTTCCTCAACTGCTATTTTGGAAAAAACCTCTGGTTACTACAATTCAGGACTAAAAACATCTAAAAGTGCTCTCTGCTGTTCTAGTTGGTGTTTGACAGCACTTACTCCCTCGTGCTGTTTGTGTCCAAACCGGGACAGAATGACTAGATCCCCTCTGGACCGACAGCAGCAGGCCATCAAGCCCCCAGTTGAGCGTCAGGAGAGGCTCTTGCACCTCTTCCTTGCTCCCCTCCAGCAGCTGGTTTATGCAAAGCCACCAGACCCAACCACTGCAGGTCTGCGTTTCCTCGGGAAGGTTCTGGCAGACTTCTGCTGCGTTTGGCCTCCGCCATCCGCTAGACCCAGCACTGGAAAGAAAAGCAGCAACCCCCTTTCCTCTGCCGCTGGGCGAGCCGCGATGCTCAGCACTCTTAGCTCTGCCTGCTGCGCTCGGCACGGACAGCAAGAGGCGGCGTGAGCCCCAAGAGCCTCGGTGACGCTTCGCTAGCATGGGGAGAGGGATTTTCTTTGCCTTCAGACAGAAACCAGGTCTTCTGCAGGCATCAGCTCCACACCTCAGTCTACACTTCATTCCCGCTGGGATAGGAAGCACTGCCACGTTGTTCAGGGATTTGTCACTTACCTGGCACTCAACCACCACAGGACAGCGTGACCCATCAGAGCAACAGACTTCCAAGATAGTAATCCTGATGCGCATCCATGGCGATTCCCTGCCAAGCCTTCCTCCTCATATCCGAAAAAGTCATCTGCTAGGGGCAGTGCTGCCAACTAACGGGCAGGGTAAGGTCTTCTTCACCTCCAGTGCCTGATGTCTGGGGTCCAGCATAGACCCAGCCTTACTTTCCGAAATGGCTGATGAACTCCACAGGTCTGGTTCCCTACATGACTTTAAATCTTTAATGGCGCTCTCAGGAGCCTGTCTAGGTTTGGTACCCTCCAGGAGGCCCATGAACATGGCTCTTCGTGTGGAGGCACCAAGTCAAAGCTTATTCTAAAGCTCTGTCTGTCTATATTAGTGAGTTGAACCATACGCAGGAGTGTTTCTGGCACCCGAACAAGATAATTTACAGCCTGAGTGTTAGAACGCTCCCTGGCAGGTTTGTGACACATTTCAGCTAGCACATTCCCCGGCAGTTCCCAGGCACACCGTTCCCAACACGCCATGCAGCCACCAGGTCTTGGAGGCGAAGCAAATCACGGAGGCAGGCATCTTCCTGCCAGTTGCCCTCAGTGTCAGAGACTTCTCCCGTGTGCATTTACTAGCACAGACAGAGCCTGCACGCTGCAAAACTTGTCAGCTTAACCAGAGAAGGCATTTAAGGCTGCCAGCGTGGTGGGTAACCAGATTTGGTGCTTTCCCTAAATTTATCCCAAATAGGCAGTTTTGTCTTGTTCTACATTATGCTACTTGGACTGCAGTGCACTCCTACCCTCCAGAAGGTGGTCTTCCACTTATTTCAGAAAAGTTTTTTCAGTTATGAGTGTAAATAAATGTCATTCAAGCAAGCTGGGTCATGTTAGCTGTAGAGCTGGCAGACATAATCCATCCGTGCTCCACGGAGACCAGAGGCACACCCTGCAGATGAACGAGGCCACGCAGTGTAAGAAGCTGACTTGCAGCGTTGAGGCATTCGGAGGAATTCTTCGCAGTTTTGTTAAAATGCATCAGTGATCCACCCCGGAGAGGGCTACAGGACCTTTGGCTGCTGGAAAAATGGATGCAGAACTGGACAACAGTCTCAGATTTGTCTGTCAACATGACGAGACTTCTTCAGCTGTTGCAGGGCTCTTCCAAGGTCAGGAATTCACAGAACCACAGAATGGTGGGGGTTGGAAGGGACCTCTGGAGATCACCTAGTCCCACCCCCTGCTAAAGCAGGATCGCCTAGAGCGGGTTGCACGGGATGAATTCCCTGCTCCCAGGTTTCTACATCTCCTGGGAAAGGATGCAGGCATCATCCTAGCTTGGTGTCTGGGCTCAGCTCTGCTGTAGCCATCGGTCAAGAAGGTTCACCTCACTGAAGGTATGTGTACTGCTGCCCTTGCGCTGCTCAAGCTGACTGAAAGGTATCATCTATATACTCCAAATCTGAACGATGGGAGGAAAACGGGAACTCCTGACTCCCTCTCCATGGGGTTAAGGATCAACCCTCCCACGATTTCCACGACTTCAGGAGGACTGACGGGCAAGAGCACGTCCACTTTTCCTGATTGGTAACACAGCCCTGAAATTCATGAGCCCTGTCTGCTCTGCTATGCTGTATGGTTCCCACCATCTTCTGAAGGGAAAAGATTTCCATTCCAGTGTTTAAATAGTCCCATGTGAGCTCCTCTGCTGTGAAGCCACTTCTGTGCCTGTTTGGCATTAAAGAAGTTCTCTTGTGTTGGGAGCACAAGCGCTCGGTGCTCCTCTGGATTTGTTGTGTGAATTGTATTACACGCCAAAGACATCATACATGTGATGTACATCTCTGTGAACTCCTTTAACGTTCTTCTGAATATTGAACAGTACAGCTCCAATGGCTGTTCATTTGACTATAAAACAAAGCGGTTCTAATATTTAGCAGATTATTCAAGCCTCTCACCAGCTGTGACATGAAAATGGTCCTGTTGTAAATTAGGATCTAAGCTGGCAAAGATCTTTATTAGCTGGGACACAACAGTCTTAGCAGTAGTAGAGAACAGTGTGGTGGACTATGAATACCATGTGGCCTAATATCCAATTACTGGGATAATATCTCTGCACAATGCACTGTTCCTCAAGGGCGCGACCAGGACTGGCCCCATCGATTCCAAGGAGCAATCCTGCAAAGTACAGAAACTTTCAAAATCTTGATAGGAGATCAGCTCTGAACATGGGGCACAGAAGTTATTGGACTTCCCTGTAAATACCAGGACCAGAAACAGTGGCTCTTTCCTGACACAAACTCCTTATAGCTTGCCATGATTTTCTGACCAAGACTGGCCAAGAGACACAGTAGCTTCTAGGCCTTCTGAGGACATTGCTGGACCGGAGTTTGGTCTCTCAGATGTCACTGTGCTCACTTAGTCTTTTGCTGGAGACTAATGCCAGTCACCACAGTCTGCTGTAGGCACTTGGTGGTAACCTCAGCAGCCAAGTAACTTCTTACCAGCCACCCAGGAACAGCAAAGGTGCTTAGACATGCAACCACCCTGGCTGCAAGCAGTTGAACAAACTGCCCCACCAGGGTCTTGTTGTGCGAGGTGGAATGCTGGCTCATCATGACAGTCAAGCCATTCAAACCGGCCACGCTAACCTGGGCACCTTCAGCCCCTGGAATGCAACGCACATTGTCTCAGTTAAATGCAGCATGCTCAGGAAGACACGATGTTTGCCAAGCAACGTGCTTGGACATAGCCAAGCAAGCTGATCCTCCTTCACCCGTCTCTGTAAATCTTACCAGCAACATGGAGAAGGCAGAATGGGACTTGCAGCCTTAGCAGTGAAGGGAGATCAGAGATTCCTGAAGTTGCTGCTGATGTTACTGCTCTTCTCCTGTGCTGCCAGTCCTGAACCAGCAATCGTTATTCTTCCTGTTATTTACCTCAACTCTTCATGTAAATTCATGTTGCCACCGCATAATCGATCCATCTCATCATGGGTTGAGAGGATCGTCGCTTTAGATCACTAAGACACTTGTGCCTTCTCTTCCACAGCACCCAGATGGTGCTCCACATTTTCCCTCATATGTGGTCCTGCTGTTTCTGGACTAGTTTGCAGACCTTTGTGAGGTACCAACCAGACGAGGCTCTTCTCTTCTAACTTGTTTTTCCAAGACACATGCCTGTGGACACCAGGATGGGGCTGGCTGAGCACACAGCAGACTGGTACCCCTTCCTAGCTACTGTAGGGTTTTCCACACATGTAGAGAGAAGATGCGACTCTAAAGACACCAAAACTGGTAGAGAGCCTAAAGCATAGTGGGATGTTTGATAATAATGTTAAAGTTCTTCAGTTGCTGTGTTTCTTCAACCCACACTCTCACAGACAGTCAGCCCTTTATTCAAGTATTTCTTTTACTGGAGTACAAGGACAACCATGAGGTCCTGAAGACATCTGGAAGCCAGTGTATGGTCCAATGAGCTCTTCTGGACTTCAGCCTGGAGATATGCCATTACCTCCCTTCAAGAACAGTGCAGATGCCAACACCGTGTGTGATGTGTAGGGTTGTTATCAGCCACATGAAGTCCAGCTGGAGGCCAGTTACCAGTGGTGTGCCTCAAGGTTTGAGACTGGAGCCAGTACTGTTTAATTTCTTCAGTAATTGCCTAAATGATAGGACAGCACGCACCCTCAACAAGCTTGCAGATACTGCCAAACTGGGAGCAATGGCTGATACACCAGACAGTCGTTCTACCATTCAGAGGGACCTTGAAAAGCTGGAGAAATGGGCAGACAGGGACCTCATCAAGTTCAACACAGGCTGCAAAGACTTGCCTCTGGGAAGGAATAACCCTGTGCCTCAAGTGCACTCTGGAGGCAGACTGGCTGGAAAGCAGCTTGGCAGAAAAAGATGGGGTCCTGCAGAGACGCTGAACATGAGCCAGCAAGGTACCCTTCCAGCAAGGAAAGTCAACAGCATCCTGGGCTGCGCTGGGAAGAGTGTTGGCAGCAGGTGGAGGGAGGTGAACCTTCCCCTCAGCTCAGCACTGGTGAGGCTGCATCTGGAGTGCTGCGTGCAGTTCTGGACAACTCAGTATAAGAAAGGTTTGGCGCAAGCCTGGATCAAGTCCAAGAAAGAGCCCAAGAGATGATTAAGGAACCAGTGTACCCGCCATATGAGGAGAGTCTGAAGGAGCTGGAACTGTTTAGCTCCAAGAAGAGAAGGCTCAGGGGGATGCATACAACTCCCTAATGGAAGAAAGTAAAGAAAACAAGAGCTGTGGTATCCACTGAAAGGACCAGAGGCAATGGAATGGAAGTACAGGCACAAACGGAAATATAGGAAATTCCATTTCGAAATAAAGAAAAAACTTCCTTATGGTGAAGGGCACTGAAGCACTAGAACCGGTTGCCCAGAGATGTTGTGGAGTCTCCATCTTTGGAGATACTCAAAGCATGTTGGGACATACTCCTGAGCAGCCTGCTCTAGCTGACCCTGCTTTGAGCACGGGGGGTGGACTAGATGATCTCCAGAGCTGCCTTTCCACCTCAGCTCTTCTGTGATTTCTGTGTGTTTCGCAGCCAAGTGGAGCATTGCATCCTGGGATTTCCAGCTTTTCCAGGCTGTTCCTTTACAGTCAAGAGGAGAGCATTTCAAGCTACTTCAGTCCATGCAAAGGTAAGGATGTAAAGTTTCAATTCCTGCAGATGAGCAATGTGTCCTTTGGCTGGCCAAAATCTGCGTTTTGAGTTTCAAATCCTTTTTGGCTCATTCATCATTGATTCCAACAGAATGGGACTGGACAGAACGTCAATGTGTTGACATTATTTTAGCAGTCGGTTTTGGCTCTCTTATCCTCTTCCTAACAGCGTTCCAGGGAAAGAAGGGAGGTAAAATTGGGCAATTTCTTCCTTTAATCTCGTATTTACCCTTTTTCTATATCCATAATCCAGACGAACAGCACAGGAAAAACGAGCTAACGTACTGTTGCTATTCCATGCAGATGATTATTCCTAGCAGTGACGCTGGGTGAGAGAATGACATAAGACACAGCATTCCACTTGCGCAGTCAGAATCTGCAGGACAGGGATGGTGGTGTCTTGGTTGTTTTCCTTCCTCCCGAAAATTCCTTGAAGATCGCTGCCACATGCTGCAATCTGGTCCCTTCATTAAGCCAAAGAATTTCTGCAAGGTGCCTCAGCAAACCCAGGGATAAATGTTCACTGGCAGCATCCACTAAAGATGAACAGGGCTCCACCAGAAGGTGCACACTTACCACCATCTTCTTTTTAAACTGACGACAGAACTTTAATAAAGGGCCACCCAGGAGTGACCAAAAGCCAATTTCACCACATGCAGAACTGAAGCGTTCTCAGCAACAGAAGGTACCCAGAAATATATATTACTTACAAAAATAAGTCACCAGAATTTCTAGTTCATGTACCAAATATCCAGTTTGGGTATCTGATAAACAACACATAAAACCCCCCAACAGTGGGAACCACAGGATTAATCTTCATTAAAGCTTTGTGTATAAAGAAAACCATGTTTGAAAAAGCTGAAAATTTGTTCTAGTGGAGAGAAGACATTGAACATCTGGCTATTCCCGAGAAAAGCAAAAGGGCTCCCTCTGGAGTGGATTCCGAAATTAACACAGGATTCAGATTTTAATAGGCGGGCAGAGAAAACGAAAATCAGTAACAAAGCAAATGCATTCTTGTCTCCTGTTAGTTTACTCATCCTGTTTACAATGAGCATACTGGGAATAATTCAAGGAGAATATATCATGACTGAATGATATGGATCCATGCCCAGAATATTAAGTCATTAATTAGTTTTCATGCGTGGACTTGTATGTGGCAAAGAGGCAAATTAAAGGATTCCTGAAGAGACAAGAAAGCTTTCTTAGCATGTAAATTACTCCAAAGCAAATCCAACAAAATAAATTATGAAGCCAGCTGAGAATCCACATTTTCAACCCTCATGCACAATTCTACAACAGCCTAATGAATACAGCCACCGGTTGTGTACCCATGGCAATAAACTTCATTTGAAAGGCAGAGAGGAATAAGTTTAAGGACATAGACAAAAACATGCTCTACTGGAAACTGGTGAAGGCTGCTTTTAAATTTACAAGTGAGAAAGACCCCACATTCCCATGGTTTATTTGCATACAAGCCAATTAACAGAAAATTGTTTTCATGCAGAAAGAAAAAAAGAGTTAAGATCACCTACAAAGTGAAGTCAACTTACTGCCTGCTTTTGCTCTTCTTCCTATAAACGTTGGCAAAAGAAAAAGGTGAAGAGAGAAACAGGGTAGGTTAATTATCGCATGAAAAGGAAACACACACACACACAAAATGCACAGCAGACCCCATGGAAGAACAGAACGTGGCAAATTGTAGAAACATCTGCAGACATGAAAGGGAACAAGGAGGGTAGACACAACAGCCGTGGCGGGAAAGCAAAGGTGCCATTTGTTCCATTCTCAACAGAAGACTCTTGCCTAAAATGGCCTTCAGCGTTGGCGAAAGTCAAATACACGGGATGGCTATCACAGTGCGGGTATCTTGGATATCCAATGGATACCTTTCCTCTTACACAGAACCTGTACTGGCTTCTCTTCCTACCCTGGACTCGGAAACGCCTCTCTAGGTGTCCTCAAGGCAAGAAATATCAGACTACCACCAACTAAAGTCTGGAAATACCATCTTGAGCCTGCCACCGCTGCACGGCGTTCAGTTCCCTGCGTGCACAAATCTGCCATGACAGAGACCTAAACTGCCAGAGCCCGAGAGGCAAAATATCACCTTTTCAGTCAGAGAGCGCCTGTCACCACGGGGCTGCAGGGACCTCTGCAGATGGGATCCAAAAGGGCAAATTAATGAGTGGCTGGAAACTGGGTCCAGAATGGGAGGGGAGAAACCGGGAGGCAAAAGCACCAAAGATGTGGACTAAGGACAAAGATGCAGAGAAAACAATCCCTGTGCGGCCACACAACGCTTGTCAGTATGGATCACTACTAATTTGAAAGACCAGAAAAGGTGAAATATGGATGAATTTATTCTCTTTTGAAGCAGAGAAAGGCACACTGTGACCCTGCTGGGCCAGTGGGGTCCCATTCTGACTTCAACTATTCCTGGAAATGAGGAAAATATCAGTTTCTGTCGTAATTCAAAAGTTTATCGGATTTTGTCCTCGCACACGTAACAACCGTTACGAGCCCTGCGGCCCGTGGCCGGCGGGCGGGTTGCGTGGAGCAGCCCGGCGGTTGTGGTGCGGGTAGCAACCCTGTGCCTCGAAAGAAAAGCTGGCACCGTGGTTGGGATGACTCTCATCTGCGCAGAAATAGCAACTGCAGCTTTTTCAGGGCAACAGTGTGTGCTCCCTCCAAGGGTGGCTTTGCACGGACTGCCAGTGCAGAGGGCAGCAGGGCCACCACTCTCCTCAGAAATTCAGGTCATGGAATTAAAATTCATGGAATAAAAGCTCCTTCTGGCCTGGAAATCCATGAACCCATTTATCCACCTTCCCTCATTTATTTCCCATCTGAGCAGGATTAACCAGACCCTTAATTCAGAGCAGCTTCTCCCCGACCACTGCGCTGAAAGATGTTTTCCTAACCGCGCACTGAGGGCCCTGCAGAGATACCAGGGAACGACTGCGGCGAACTCCCCATTTCTGAGCAGATACTTTTGGGTTTTTTCTTCCCAAGGCTTGGGGTTCTTTCAGGTGTGTATTCAAACACTGATGCAGCAGATGTGGGGTATGGTTCCACTCAATCACGGACCAACATGAGCAGTGGAGGCCAGTGCTGCCCTCCCCACATTCCCACATGTTTCCAGTTGTTCCTCCTATCAGCACTGGGACTCGCAGGACCAGATGGTGAGCCAGGTCAGGGAAAAGATCTTAAACGATCTCCACTCTACAAAAAAGCTGTTAGTTTGAAAAACAAGGCTCAGGATTCACTACAGATGTGGACAAAAAAAAAGTCTCAAGAGGCATGGAGCTTTGCTAGAAGGACTGAGCGGTTATTAGATAAATCATCAGATCAGCTAGTGAGGAAATTACCATTGCGGAAATGGAAGAAGCGGAATGGGATATGTCTGCTGAATATCCGTGTAGCTGAAAGCAAAAGCCTGGCAAGAAGGCAGACAGTCATCACTGCGGGCTGCTTATTAGAAAGGTGCCAGCTAATGGGACTAGGTGATTACAGAAGGCTTCAGGAAAAAAGGGAAAGCTAAGCCAGCGGCCTGGATGAGGAAAAGATGATGAAAAATACTGGAAGAAAGTCGCTGATGACCGTACTGACAGGTCACTGGCCACCGTTCAGCCCAGACTGGCTGCAACAGCCAGGGGGACACGAGGCCAGCAGGCAATGGGGAGTCCTGCGGTGGCCACTGCAGCAGCCCTGCAGACTCGGAGGCTCTGGCAGCAAACGAAACGGTGCAACTGTTCTCCGGCGTGCTCCGCACACAACCATGCTGCTAAGATCCCTTGACACCCCAACTGGGGTGGCCTTATTCAAATCGCCCCCCGGGAATGGGTCCGGGCACCTGATAACCTCTAGATGGCGGCTGGAGATGGTTTGGGGAAGCACTGGTAGCTCTGACCCAAAGGCACGTCAGCGACCGCAGCAACAGCAGAGCGGGGAGGTGAGTCCTGTCCGAGGAACGCTGCGTCTGGCACCACCGAGCTCCCCCCGGACAGACCCAGCCGGCGTCTCCCAAGCGCGTGGGACGACCCAGCAGAAGACGCCAACGACAGCACTTTGTGAAGAGCTGAAGGGCCAGAACTTCTCCTTCGGGGAAAACCACCAACAAATTCCTGCAACTGAAACCTCCACAGGAGGAGACGAGATGTGGAAGGAAACGCAATGCAAACCCCAACCTTAACCTTAAACTGCAGCGGCGTGGGGAGGGCACTGTGCGGGCTCATAAACACCACGGCGGGACACCAACCGCGGGGTTTTGGTTATCTCTGTGCTAGCAATCAAAATGGCCGAGGGCTCTTCTCTGCTCTGCGGCCCACTAGCACAGCATGGCTCGCCGTGGGAGAATGGATGAACCTCCAGAGAACAGCTATGTCCTTCCAAATCTAGGCTTTCCTCCTCTCTCTCCGTTTTTACCGAGGGAGTTGAGGCACCAAACTTTCACATAACCCGAGCTAGGGAAGCTGAATCCAGCTCTAAATGGTGAAATGAAGGCAGCATTAAAAATGTAAAAAATACTGCATAAGAAAATGGAAAAAAACCATAAAAGCTTAACAGCTGATGTAAATTATAAATGAAAATTTTTGAAGTGCACCAAATGATCAGAGAAGCGAAAACCTTGCAGGAAAAATTCACGTCTGGCAGGGCTAAAAGCACCAAAAAGGAGACTTTGAAATGAACACAACTACCAGAAACAAAACGAAGCCTTGAGGTGGTGTATACTGCTTCTTGAGAGTCACGGTAAAATTCTTCATATGGAGAGAGGAATTAGTATTTCTGTTCTGCGTTTGACTAATAAGTACTTTCCCCTCGTAGTTTCTGTCAGCAAACAGCGAAGCACTTTCCACTAATAACGAGAAAAGGTGTTAAAAAGTATTTACTAGAAATAATAATATTTTTAGATCAGCAGGCCTGAGCAGCTTGCGGCTGGGATGCTTAACGTAACAACATGAGGCATTATCTGGTCCAGGGGAGGTAATTTTTAATAGATCTTGGAATACCCAGGACTGGAATATGCTGAGTTGCACTGATACTCTACAAGGGAGGTAAGGCGACTTAAATAAGCACAAACATCTTACCCTGTCATTAATTTATTCAAAGCAACAGAAATGCTGATACAAGACTCAGCTAGTAAGTAATATAGGAAGCATTATAACTTCGTGGAAAAGAGATGTTGCCAAATAAATCTGATTTTGTTATTTGAATATATTACAAGTTTGGCTTCTAAAGGAACCGCACAGATGTAATATATTTTCATATCTGCAATTCCTTTAGAGGCCAAACTTGGAATACATTGTCATTAACCAGTTAGCACAATACAAAATAAATAAAGCCCTTTACAGGGAGCAGGATCTGGGTAACTGACAGCTTTCGAAAAGCACTCACTGGTGCAGAAAGGCACAAAAAAAGGGAAATAGTGATGAAGGGTAATGAAACTCCTCCTGTAACTTTCTGCATAGTGCTGCTAAGACTCAGAGAAGAATTCAAAATACAGTTTGTTTTTTTCCCAATTAAAAAAATGATATTAAAAATCTGGAGAAGGCAAAGAAATCAACCATAAAAAATGCTGCAGTACAGTACTGTGAGGAGCTCAGAAAAGCTCTACTTGTTTAACTCATTTAAAAAAGAAGATTGAGAAGTGCCTTCACGGAGATGAGTAAGTATGTGCGTAGGAAAAAACCAGGGGTGCTAAAGTACTCCTTAATTTAATGGAGGGAGAACCACATGTACCAAAGCCAACGGGTGTAAACTGAAGCTAAATACATTAAAACTGAAAATGAGGCATAAATTTTTAACCGTGCAAGCAAATTTGCATTGGCAGTGATTTTTCCCTTTTTGATTTCTTCAGCTCAAGAACAGATGTCTTTCTAGAAGATGCTTTAATCAATGAGAAGCTGCCAGGCTCCATAGAAAGCGAAGAAGGGGAAATGCAAAGAACTGTATTATGCAAGAACCAAATAATTCCCACAGCCACAGGCTCGCAGGATATTTCGGGTTGGAAGGGACCTCAGGAGGTCTCTAGTCCAGCCCCCTGCTCAGAACGGTGACAATTTAATCTTAGAGCCCTACCCAGTTGGGTCTTGAAAGCCTCCAAGGATGGAGGCAGCAAAACCTCTCTGGGCCCCTGCGCCACTGCTTGAACATCCTCGTCGGGAAGGAGTTTCTCCTCATCACAGAATCACTGGCTCACAGAATGGTGGGGGCTGGAAGGGATTGCTGGAAGGGATCACTGGATAACACCTAGTCCAACCCCCCTGCTAAAGCAGGTCCAGTCCTACTATATAGATATCCAGTCCTATTACATAGATATCCAGTCCTATTATATATATATATCTCCAGTCCTATTTGCCCTTATAGTTTTTAAACAACTTTGGGAACTGGGGGAATTAATTAAAAGACACCTGATGTATAAATGAAAAGCCTAGTAAAAGCCAGCTTCTAAAGTAACCTTCTGCATAATACAGCCTAGAAGATGTCATTAAAGTTCCCGTCACGCTCATAACTGAACTGCATGATTCAACTTAATGAATGGGCCCTAAAAACATCAAGTTTATCAACCGTGAGTCAGTTACGGTTCCCTTCCCTCTTCTGCAACCTTCCTTCCTCCCTCCTGCCTCTCCCCAGCTGCGCCACCTGCCACTCCTGCCCTCCTCCCTCTGCAATACCCTGCGGGACCCTCCGGGCTCTCCTCGGCGGCGGGTCACCGACACCCATCTCTGCTGCTCCGCACCACGCCGCGGTCCCGTGCCCAAGCAGTCGGGCGAGAGGAAACACACCCTGTTTGGAGAGGAGAGCGCCCCGGGCAGGCAGGCAGAGGGGGCAGGCGTGCTGCCTGCCCGCTGCGCCCCGCCGCGGGCGGGCAAAGCCCCGCAGGTTGCTCCGGGGGCGGCGCATCGCGCGGGTTCCGAGCGGTGCGTTCGAGGAGGCCAGTCCCGCTGGCCTCCAAGGCTTTTGAGGCGGCAGAGCAGAAGGTCAGGCGAGCCGACAGCACAGCCCTCCGCCCTAACGAGGTGGCGGCGTTTACATCAGGGTGTGTTTGGGAGAATTCATTTGCGAAGGCTTACGAGTGCTTTGAAAATAACGGGGGCTACAGGAAACTCTCACCCGAGCTCGTCACCACGCTAAAGCAGATATCCAAACTGATTTTGTCACCAAGAGGCTCCTCAAACGCGTGCAAGAAAACCGCTCGGGCTGCCATCACCTGAACCACAAAGAATCAAACCGGTTCTGCCGCAACAGCTTTTTACACTTTCCTAAATCCGTGGTTCAGTTTTTGATGACCATTTTCACACCTCAGCTTACAAAGGTTTAGGGTCTGAAGAAATCGAGGTGAATTTAGCAAGTGATTGTCTTCAATATTGCTTGAAGGCAGACATCGACAGGCTGAACAGGAAAAAAACCACAGTGTGCAGAACCACTGACTTCTTAAAAAAAGAATTACTTCCCAAATATTAACACTAACCATGTGTTCACCTACACAGGGAAACTAAACACCACCCTCTGAAGAGGACCTGACCACAGCCTCTCCTACATCCATTGCTGTTCCAGAGCACAAGCCCGATCTGAAGAGCGGCTGCACGTCAGGTCTACAGACGCCGCGAATTCATTATCACCTCCAGGCACAGACAAGCTCTACATTTTTCTGGAACTATCAAGATGTGCCTGTAGCTAATCCATCAGCCCTGTGCTGCTCCTGTCTGCGCTGCCGTCGCCCTCCCGCTCCTTCCACTGCCTGCAGGATCTTTGTTGCACCTTGTTCTAGACCCCCTTTGAGTTAAGGACGATGTTTTGCCGTTCCCTTCGCAGAGGCTCTTGCCCAAAGGAAAGAACGGAAAGAATAAACGTGTCAATGTATTCTGGACTGCAGCATCAACTCTGAGCTCAACTCCAGCAGGATGCCACAGAAAATAACAACGGACCCTCATCAGAAATCCAGCCACAACCTGGGTTACAGCTCAGAGCCAGCACCATCGCGCTCTGAGGCAAAAAACCCCCGTGGCCATTGTGGGGTTACCGGACCATTGTGCCACCGGGGAGTCCTACTCTGTACCGCAGTAACTACAGCTTCCAGTTTATTTTCCTGTTAAAGCTGGAAGAACTGAACTGGTACCCAGAACAGCATGCAGTTGATTACCGAATCTACTATTTCCTTAAAGCTTTCCAAATCTTACAGGTTCTTGACATTTTAACCAAAGCAGCAGCGTATGAACCCGAAAGCCCATCAGCCATCTGCACCAGCACACAGAGCCAGCATGGAAATGACTTTTTGCAAATTCCTTCTATTCCTCAAGAGGTGTTCAGCATGATACGACAGCAAAGCAGGAATCTCAGAGCAGCCAGACCTGGGGAAGAGAAGGAGGCTCTGCATTTCTGACAGGAGATGGCTTACTTTGAGCAGTTTCATCAGCCCTTCGAGCTGCACCATCAGTTCTCTTCTGCTTTCTTGAAGCGCAGACATTCTCTGTTCCAATTCATCCTTTCTCTGTCTGTTCCAGTTACATGAAAGAAAAGAGTCAGAAAATAAACTTTGGTTATTTCAAAACCACTTCAGGAAATTCACCCACATAACTGTGTCTTCCGTTTCCAACACTCCCCCCCTGCTTCCAATTCAAAACAACAGAGCAAAGCGCAGTACAATGACCATGAAACCTATATATAACGATTGGGTTTTTCACTGAAAATCCAGAAATCTGCACTCAGCACCTCGGTAGTAGGAAGCCCTTTTCAAGAGCGTTGTGAGGAAAAAAAAGCCCGCTTAAAAGCCTCTCTGAACGTCAGACCCAGGCATCCTGCAGAGCTTTCAGACAAGCAAGAAGGAACGAGGGGAGGACAGACAGAGACAAAAAAAAGAGGAGAAAAGGCTGCAGATGTTCGGAGAGGAAAAGCTGCCGCCCGTCTGGCGGGCGCCTCGGCAGGGCTGCTTCTGTCCACCAGCGCGACGTGCCAGCTTTGACATGTCTGCTGTACCAGAGCCCAGGTAACAGGAAAAGGAGACAACGAGTGACCTTCCCTCTCCTTGGCATCAGAAAGCCCCTGTATTGCTACAGATGCCTATTTGGGAGATCTTTAAGGAAATATGACTGTCTGGTTTTATTTTATACTTAAAAAAATAAAGAAGTGACCAATATAAGGAGAAATTCAAAGAAGACGAACGTCAGCACGTCAGAAGTTCAGTATCTTACATGATTTAAGAAATGCTTAAATCCCAAGCGTAGGTAACAATAACTAACTCTAAGAAGAAAAAACCCCACAGATTATTTATTCATCTACAGTTATTTCTGTGGACATCATAATGTCTTAATTCAAAGTTAAAGGCATCACATGTTATAGACTGAATTTTAAAATGCCTCAGAATGTCCCTGTGTTCTCAGGTGATCCACTACGGCTAAGTCATTCTGGGAATTTTAACAACCAACTAGTTTTAGAAACACCAATTGGGCATCAGAATCTGGAAAAGAAACAGGCCGTTTACTTGGACGGAACAAATCTGCTGGCTATGGCTTGCTTGCGTCACGGTGACGGTGAAGGTGGCGTTACCGTAAGCGCACACCCCAACCAGAAAACTGCTCAGGCCACGTAACAGAATTAACTGGTTTCTACACCAGTTCTTGAAAGGACAGGAGACCGTGACGCGTTAACTGCCCTGGGTACTTCTTTCAACACCTTTTTGTATTTTGAAGAAGGTGTTTATTAAATGCTGAGACTATCACGAAAATAAGGCAGTAAAGAGAAGATCACACACGCCTGGTCACCTCGAACGTGTGAAAACCCCACCACAGACGTGGCTTTATCTGTCTACACGGTCCTTTTTCTCTCTCTGGGTCAGTTCAAAGTCTGTAGCTTTTATTCTAGAGTTATTTAAGGTAACATTCTGGTTAACAACTACAAATACTGCAAAAATCAACACATTAAATAAGCATGGCTCTCCAAATGTTAATGAAGAACCACCATCAATGTGTATGTCTCATTCTGGCTGATGTTATTCAATTTCTTTTTCACTGGCCCCCCGGGACGGAAGAGGGGGTACAGTTGGTCAGTGAGAAAGGGTGTTAAATGCTTAAAACCCAAAAGACGGGTCAGCCTCTAGGGACAGGTGGAGAGATGCAGTTTGGGGCAAACAGGTCCTTGGCACCTGGGTTGAATAGGGCTCCCGGGGACTTGCAAGGGAAGCAGCCAAGCACCCCTGCTCCGCCAGGCGAGGAGCTGTAAGGACGAGGGATCCAGCCGCGCTTCTCCCAAGGCTGCACTTGCCGCCAGCGTGGCAGGGCTGACTCAGCTCTCCGGGCCGTGGCGGCTGCAGGTCTTTAAACCCGGGACACGCTGGTTTTCCACGGATCACCTTCCTCGTGCTTCCACAGCCTCCATCGCCAGCAGCAGCGGAGATCATCTGGTAACACGTGCTTACAGCAAGGCAGGGGCCAGGTCGCCACGCGGCGCTCCCAGGCTTGGGGAACGCCTCCTCATCAGCCGAGACTTCGTGAAGTGCTTTCCCACCACGGACAACCTGCTAATTGCGGGCTCCCAGCGCGACGCCGCGCACTCCGGACGATTTCATGGGCACGTTGAACTTATTGGGGCGAGTGCTGTTTGGCGGTAGGGAAGCCAAGGCCAGCCCGAGCTACAGCAGCGGCGAGACAATGCACGAGGCACCGCAGCCAGCACGCTCAGCTTGGGCACGGGAGAGCCGCAGAGGACCCAGCGAGAGCTCGACAGCAAGCTGAAGGGATCGCTGGAGCTCTGGCAAACCTGCTTCACGGAGAAACCAAAGCAGCTCAAGCTATTTACACAGGATGAGGGTAAGAGAGGAGGGAACCAAACTCTCTAAGCACCCGCACGCACAGAGGAATTTTGAAAACGACCTTTTTGGCCCAGTAGGCCAAGGAGGGGGAAAGGGAAGGTTTGGAAAACGGCACGAGGCTCACGCAGGTCAGAGCCAAGGAGCGTGCTCTTCGTCCGCTGAGCGCAGACAAGGCACCGAAACTCACTGATGATCCGCTAACGGTATCGGGGGTCGTGGTGTTCCTTCCCTCTCCGAAACGAAAGCTTGAAGGTCTGCAGTGTGGGAGGGCAGGGAGGGATTTCAAAGGCCAGCCTGGACAGTCTCGATGACCTGACAGGCTTTCCAGGCTGAATTCAACCTTTTTTCTTTCTTTCTTCCGTAACTCTTCTATTGGCCGGCAGCGTTTACACATTTGAAGGCCAGAAATGGCCACGATGATCATCCAGCTTTTTTTTTCCTTTAGCAAAATACAGGCCGTCTGATTCCTCTCAGTTAGCTCTGCTTTGTTCCCAATAACCCGTATTTTTGGAAAAAAACTCTTCACAAAAGACACCTAGGGACTGAAAACTCTATTGCGGCTCTGGAGAGTACTGCCTCGCTTGGAAAAGCACGCGCTGAATTTGTGGTCTGAAGGTGGCTGCTTTCCAGTTTAAAAAGCTGCTTTCCAGTTTTCCAGCTCTTGGTTCTTGGGTCCAACAGCACACCGAGTTGCCCCTCAATCTCTTTTTTCTCCACCTCTTGCATAACACTGGTGGGTATCTTCTGCATCCAGTTTTTTAAACACTTTAAAAAAATACCCATAGCTACGTAAAGCGTAAAGCTAGAAAACCCACGAGCTATTATCATTAGGTAATAGAATGAAAAATACCAGTGAGATACCAAAACGTACTACGATGTAGCAAATTCTGTATGAAAAAGCCACGAAAGAAGTTGAAAGCCCTCAATTTTGCAATACAGGGCTGGATGCTACCTTGCAGACACCGCCCGCAGTCGCAGCAGCTCCATCCCGAGAGCACTGCGGTTTGTGGAAAACCCTTAAAGGTTCCTGGGAAGCCCAACAACTGCGGGCAGGAGAAGTTTACCCCAATGGATAAAACACCATGCAGTTTGCAAAGAGCTGCTGCTGCCAAGAGCTCAAATTTTAGGACCTACTTCAGATTACAGGAGGCACTTTTGAAGGTTGAGCTCTGAATTAACGAGTAATAGAAGATGAAATAAAATATAGCCAGAGAATGACCTTGTGACTACCCAAACTATGAAACACTTTATTCTATAAATACTGACAATTTTCCCCTGTCACTTCAGAATGCAAACTTAATCAAAGAGGCTTTGAAGACTGTCCTCCAACGTTGGATGTACATCTGACTATCTGCGGGTACGAACTTTCGGAGTTTCACTGACTAATCACATAACTGACATCTATCTTCAGCTCCACTCCTTTGGACAATAAATGACAAGCTGTTGATGCCATTCCTGCTAGCTTCTCCTACCAGTTTCCTCTTCACAGTTTTCTGACTACACTAACAGAATTAATTTTAAGAGACATTCCTATTTACTTCTAAATCCACTTAAAAAAAAAAAAAGCAAATTGCAATATGCCGTCAGTCTTCAGAATTCTGCAGTTTAAAACAACACTTTAAGGCCACTGAAGATACACTGATATTACCCTTCCCCCCCCACAGCCAGTGCCACCGAGCAGAGCCCACGGGCTGACCGGCCCAGGCACCGAACGCCCACGAGCTTTCGACAGTTCTTTTACCGTAGAAGCCTGAGTTCGGCCAATAAAGTTGGGTTCTGCTGGGCTTTCTCAGGGGTGGGCTGAGAGGCTTGTTCGTGTTCCAGCCTGAGACGCTGAATTTCTTGGAGTATCTCTCTAGAGAAACGAGAGAGGGAAGAAGAAAGAGGAAAAAGGTCAGCCTCTGCGCTGCTCTTAAACACCGCTGGAGCCCTTCAAGCACTCTTTCTGTCGGTCTGCAGCCTAAGTACAGCCACGGGGTTCATGGATGACCGGCACGGATTCAAACCCAAGGCAGGTACGTTAGCACAGTCCTATGAATCACTGTAACACACAGAGAAAATTTATTACTTAATAAGAAGTATGAAATCACTTATGTGCCACACACTGGCGACGTCTCTCCAGAGCCTTTCACGCAGAACGGGCTCAGAGACTGTTCTAAGAGGAAAAAAGTTCCATTCTGAGCACAAGCCGTGTTGCACGCGCTGCAGGACGGGCTCTGAAGCGGCACTGCCAGCATCCACCGCGTGCTGGCATCGCCCGGCTTCCCACTCACCTTTCCAAGGGCTCCTGGCAGGTCAGCAGGAGTAAGGAAAACAACAGCTCATGGTAATAGAGACAAACTCCCGAGGTCTCACAAGGGGAAGGCGATCAGCCAGCAGCCCAATTAAGGCCGCTGGGTTCTGTTCTGCGTAGCTGGAGGTGAGGGAACATAAGGGAATGTAGCACTGAGAGCCAAGGAGTCACTCATTGAAATGGAAATGAAATCCTTCTGGGAGTGAAGATTATCATCTCTGACTCTCCCTGCCCTGCTCTTTTTAAAAGAGCAGAGCTGCTCTCCTGCAGGGTTTCATACCGGCACCGATTGAGATCTCCCTTATCTGCGATCTCCAGGAATAATTTCAAATACCTGCGAGGTCTCTTGGTAGCATATCGATGGTTACCTGCTGCAAGGATGGAGCTGTTCCCGTGCTCTCCAGGAACCGGTTCTCCTCCAAACTAACCTTAAGAAGTATTTTTACCTGGTGTGCCGAGGGTGCCTCGGCAAGGGGCCGTGCAGGCAGCAAGCTCGTGCACGCCAGCTGAGATGCAGTCGGAGCACGGGGAGAGCCGAGCGCGGCTACGAGGACAGCAGAGCACCGGGCACCCGCAGAGGCTCCGTAGGTAACCCACGGGCTGCCTGTGCTGGACAGCACACGGGGTTTGCAGCTGCTTGACCACCGAATCACTGAATCATTAAAGTTGGAAAAGACCTCTAAGATCACCAAGTCAAACCGTCAACCCAACCCCACCGTGCCCACTAAACCATGTCCCAAAGTGCCACATCTACACGTTTTTTTGAACACCTCCTCAACGGCTTGCTCTTCAGAGCCGCACCCTCTTTGTGCCTTTTAGCCAGAGAAACATGAACTCAAGATGCAGGTGCTGAAAAAGCAGGTAAGTGCAAATGCAATATTATGATAAAAACAGAGTGATGTCATCTTAACAGTCCCTCTGAAGCAAAACGACACAGAATCACAGCAGGGTTTGGGTTGGAAGGGACATTGAAGACCACCCAGTCCCACCCCCCTGCCATGGGCAGGGACACCTCCCACCAGACCAGGTTGCTCCCAGCCCCATCCAGCCTGGCCTTGAGCCCTGCCAGGGAGGGGGCAGCCACAGCTGCTCTGGGCAGCCTGGGCCAGTGTCTCACTACCCTCACAGGGAAGAACTTCTTCCTAATATCCAGTCTAAATCTCCCCTCTTTCAGTTTGAAACCATTATCCCTCATCCTATCACTACACCCCCTGATCTGAAGCCCCTCCCCACCTCTCCTGCAGCCCCTTTCAGCCCTGCCAGGCCGCTCTAAGGTCTCCCCGGAGCCTTCTCCTCTCCAGGCTGAACACCCCCACCTCTCCCAGCCTGTCCTCACAGGGAGCTGCTCCAGCCCCTCAGCATCTTCGTGGCCTCCTCTGGACCCGCTCGAGCAGGTCCGTGTCTGTCTTGTGCTGGTGCCCCCAGAGCTGGACGCAGCCCTGCAGGGGGGTCTCACCAGAGCGGAGCAGAGGGGCAGAATCCCCTCCCTCGACCTGCTGCCCACGCTGCTCTGGATGCAGCCCAGGAGGCGGGTGGCCACCTGGGCTGCGAGCGCAAATTGCCAGCTCATGTCCAGAAGAAACAAACCATCTCCTATGACCTATCCCCTGGTTCTTCCAGGCCTCCCAGTTTCTTCAGACTTCTTTTGTCTTCCAAGCAAAAGGAAAAAAACCCCACTCATTCTTCTCAAGCTGACTTGACCCACCCCAGCCTTCCAACCTGCTCGCTCCACTACGTTGCAGCCCAGTTCTTCTCCTGCTGCCACCTGGATGGCTTTCCCCGCTGCGAGCAGTTTGCGGGGTTGGCAGGCAGCGAGACAAGTTCGCGACGCAGCTCCTGACGCTCAGCATCAGTTAAGAAGGTTTTAAGAAGATCAGTGAAGAAGATCAGCCCGCTCCCTGGGGAACACGGGCACCGCAGCGGCATCCGCACTGAGCTAATTGGTTAACGAGGCAGCTACAGCTTTCAACAAAAGATCTGGGAAAACGAGCTGGTTAACACAACACAAAAGGTTAAAAACAACAAAGCGCAAGGACTAAAGGCTTTTCTCTCCTCAAATGTTGTTCCCAAAACAATACTGATCAAAGCTTGCGTTTTACCTGTTTTTGTTTTCCAGTTCTGCTATCAGCTGTCTCTGTTGTTTATTGGCATCAAAGCTGAAACTCAGGTCTGTTGGTGGGCGAGGCTGGTGGATGAAGAATAGAGAAAAATTAGACAAATTATTCATTACCTGTTACCACACATGACACGGTTTGGATCCAGCCCCGTGTTGCCTGAATGCCGTGGTACGACCCCTACAGCCCAGGCTGCAAAAGAGCTGGGCTGAGATGGACCACGGGGGCACATCAAAATGTGGTTTTATGGCTGACGTGGTCTGATCTCAGGGTGGGCCGCTGCCGAAAGGGTGACCTGGCTCATCGTCCTCACTATCTGCCTGAAGAATTTTATTTGCCTTTTTTTTTTCAAAAGACCTTCAGAAAAAAATACGCCATGCCTTTCTGTTCCTAAAGCACCGACAGGCTTCCCTGGGAAGCGATGCAGCTGCACCTTTTATCACAAAGCGTTCCAGTGAAATGCTGGCCTTCCCCTATGTCAGCTAGTGAGAAAAGTGAGAATAACTTACAGCGTATCATCGAATCCCAGAACAGTTTGGGTTGGAAGAGACCTTAAACCAGGGGTTCCAACCTGGTTCCATGGGCAGGGACACCTCCCACCAGACCAGGTTGCTCCCAGCCGCATCCAGCCTGGCATGGAGCCCTGCCAGGGAGGGGGCAGCCATGGCTGCTCTGGGCAACCTGGGCCAGGGTCTCACCGCCCTCATAATGAAGAATTTCTTTCTGACATCTAATCTAATTCTACCCTCTTTCATTTTAAAGCCATTACCCCTCGTCCTTTCAAATCCTTATGAACAGGATTATTCACAGACATCAAGTTTAAGCACAGTCACTGCCTCTGCAAAATCTAATTCTTCTCAACCCCTCAAAAGCATCGGCTGAAGGGAGGTTGCTGAATAAACGCATTTTCCCAGTGAGTCCTGACCATTGCGATCCTTGCGTTTGGCACTTTTCACCAGTGGCCACCACTACTGAGGAAAGGACTGGGCAATTAAACAAGAATCTGCAGGTTCTGGGAGAACCTGTTGGCAGCTGGGCTGGATGGTGAAGAAGTCACTTATATGGACCAAGAAGAGAGAGAGAGAAAAATGACAAGGTCTCACACTTGTTCAGCGCATTTTTTCCAGTGGAATCCTAAGATGCTGTTTAGGAGGTCTGGTATGACTCAAAACTATCCTCCTGGCCATCAGGCAGAAGAAGTTGTCCACCTGGAGCGGGGGAGACATCTTTTATCATGGACAGGTCTCCCTGGCTAAGAAATGCCCGAGGAATGAGATGGTATGTAGGGTCTGCTTCTAACACCACGTCATTACAGAACCACAGAATGGTTGAGGTTGGAAAGGACCCCACGAGGTCGTCCGCTCAAACAGGGCCACCCAGAGCCGGTTGCCCAGGACTGTGTCCAGACAGCTTCTGAGTATCTCCAAGGTGGGACACTCCACAACCTCCCTGGGCAATCTGTGCCAGTGCTCAGGTACCCTCACCCTGAGGGGTGTTTCCTGACGTTGAGAGGGAACCTCCTGTGGTCCAGTTTGTGCCCATTGCCTCTAGTCCTGGCAGCGGGCACCACTGGGAAGAGCCTGGCTCTGTCGTCTTTGCACCTTCCCTGTAGGTATTTGTAGGCAACGACGAGATCCCTCCGAGCCCTCCCGGCTCCAGGCTGAGCCGTTGCATCTCCCTCAGCCTCTCCTCATAGCAGAGTCCCTAAATTAGCTTTCCTTATTCTGCGGGCTTTGGGTCCTGTACAGAGAGGGTGTGCTCTTACTGGCAGTGCAGATGATTAAGGCCACGGTGCCTCCGCCTGTCACCGTGTACTTGAGAAACGGGGTGTCTTCTGACACAGCCGAGCACTTCTGTGGTCTGCTTCTGCCTTTTTGTTTTCACCCGATCTCAACATTGCACAGATTTTTACCACAACGCTTTCAGAAGGACCTCAGAGCGGGATCCTGGTTTGAGAAGACACTTTCACAACCATTTTCGGAAACTATTTGGGTAGAAAAACGGAAGTCGGATGGAAGAGCTTGGTGTCCACCAGTGCTCCTGGAGACAGGGTGGAGAGTGACAGATCCAGGACGAAGGGGACAGACACCGCTAGGGTCTCAGTTTTGTTTTGCTGTGGGTATCTAGAGCCAACTCTGACTGGAGTTAGGCTTGACAGGCAGATAGCATTTCTCTTCTTCGGGCAAAACCCACACGGCGGGTGGGTTCGCACGTGGCAAACGAGCCTTGCTTGACTGACACACCTACAAGCTGGTCTTCCGTGTCCTCCTGGGTGATCTGATGGCCGCTTCAGGAGTCTCCTAATGATGTGGAAATTTCCTGTGTAGAAGCTGCTTGGTAAGGCAGGTCCCAGGCAAGAAGAAACAAAACAGCTTGGGAGTTAAAATGAACAGTGTGAAAAATAAAAATAAATCAACCCAGAAACTGAAGTGCAGAAACACCGTTCATTGCAGAAGGGTCAGAAAAAGCCCCTCTTACCCCAGGGAGTGGGGAGGAGCTGACGGCACAGGGTGGGCTCTGCTCTCACAGTAAGGAACAGGGTTGGTGTGGGCGAGGAGCTGGGAGGACCTGCCGATACACCGGGGGCAAAACCCCAGTTTGCACATCTCATCTCATCTCATCTCATCTCATCTCATCTCATCTCATCTCATCTCATCTCATCTCATCTCATCTCATCTCATCTCATCTCATCTCATCTCATCTCATCTCATCTCATCTTGCCTCACCTCGATGTTCGGGGCAGGTGCGCGGTGCAGGCAGCAGCACTGCCACCACTTTTTCCATCTTGGGGTGACCTGAACAGTCTTGGTGTAGACAACACTGATATGACCTATGGGTTCCCCTGACACAGTGTGTCACTAAGCCGGGGTCCCGTGGTCCCTTCTCCCTGCAGGCTACAAGGACAAGAGCAGGTGACCTGTTTCACCTGGGGCTCTTGGGGCTCCACCCGAACCACACGAACTGCTGCAAAGCACGACTGTGCCTATAAAAGCACAATCTTGTCCTTAATCCCCTTCTTCAGAATTCCTGCCCAAAGCCTGAAATCACCCTCATGACCTAAAGTACTCGAGTCCTCAGGAGCAAAGACAGCACTGCGGGGAACTTAGAGGAGACACATCCCTCATGCTGCTCGCTTTCAAACATGGTTCATCGAGAGGTCTTTTGGAGCCGTACAGTGCCTGTTGTATGGCGTTCTCTTATTTGTTCTATCGCTTTCAAGAGCCCATTTAATTTTTTATCATAACTCAGAATCACAGAGTCGTTGGGGTTGCAAATGACCTTTCGAGATGGTCTAATCCAAACCCCTGCTCAAAGCAATGTCAGCTACAGCGGGCTGCTGAGGACGTTGTCCAGCTGAGTTCTGAGCACCTCCAAGGACAAAGACTCCACAGCCTACTGGGGCGACCTGTTCCAGTGTTTGAGCACTTACACCATAAGAAAGTTTTTTTCTCCTGTTCAAATGGAAGTGAGCTAGTGCCCATTGCCTCTTGTTCCGTCACAGCACCGCTGAAGAGAGTCTGGCTCCATCGACTTCCTTGCAACTATCATCTATTAATACATTAATACACAAAAAAGACACCCACAAGTCTTCTCAAGGCTAAATAATCCCAGAAAAAAGATTCAGGCTGCTGATTCTCCACCAACATCTAAACCTTCCAGGTTCTTAAACCTCAAATGCATCTGATGCTCAGCCCAAGAGTTTGCCAAGGGGATGCCTACGCTGGTGAAACGAAAAGTGCCAGGCAGAGGCATTGGAACTGGATCACCCATGTTGTGAGACATTTACTACGGCTTCTGCCTTATTTTTAGCCCAGACTAACCATCTCTCTCAAGCAATTCTCGGCATGGTTTGGGATTTACCTCAAGCCAAGAACTACTGCTGCGCTGTTCTGGACGGTGAGAGCGCTCGATAGTAGAGATGTGGGCACCAGAAGTGTTTAATGATGGCTACACACAAAGCCCAAGCGTCTATCATACACGTGGCTGCTGCAAAATAGTGCCTATCCATCTCTCACCTAGCCTGTACTACGAGTCAGGAGGTGTCTGAACTTCCTGCGTACTCAAAAGCGCATCAGAGAGTCACCTGAGAGCGCGTCGAGCCCGCTGAAAACACAGCAGATGCACGTGTCTAATTGCTACTGCACTTGGCCAGAAAATACCTGACACCAGTTCTAGAGACACCTGACCTTGAACGGGCGGTAAGAGTAAGACACAGCTCCTGCGCCACATTCCCCAGCAAACAGGCCCCCTGGGAGGCGGCAGGCTCCAGCCCTCCTGCCGATGCCCAGCCACGGGCAGCAGCGCAAGATGAGCGCTGGTCAGGAGGTGGCCTCGGGATTCTAATTCACAGCTCTCTGGGTTAGGTTTTACTAAAAAAACCCCAACGGTGGTCTAATAATAAAAAATATTAACTTCCCAGGACATGGAATTTACAGCCGTGGGGTAAAAACTCAGATTAGAAAAGAGAAAACAGCCCGAAGACAAGATAGACAGATGTTTCGAGGAAATTCATCAGAGTACTTAGATCTTGGGACCTCAATAAACCTGAGGCAATCTCAGAGCTTTTGTGTTCATCTCTGAAAGCGCCAAGTTGCCTAAGGTGACACTCCAGGCGCTAGAAGAGGCTGTCCATAAAGCTTACACCCAGAAACAACGTGAGAAGGAACTAACAACTATAGACTAGTCAGCTTAGCCTCAGTTCTTGGGGAAAAAGCACAAAATAAAACCACTTGTAAACATGGAGAAGACAGGCCAAGTAACAGCCTACATGGAGTTTTTAAGAACAAATCATGCCAAACCAAACTACTTTCCTTCCACAGTGAAAAATCAAATCCTATGTATTGGAGAGAAACTATTAACAGAACACACTTTCACCTCAGCAATGCTTTTGACATCCTCTTGTGGGGTTTTATGGCTTTTCTCTTAGATTTAGTACCATTCAATCTTTTCATTAATATCACAGTTGACAGAATAAAGTATTTACTTCTTACACCTGCAGACTGTATCACACTGTGGAGAGCTCCTACACTTTATAGAGCAAGATAAAATATAAAATATACTAAAATACAAAATTAGTTGAGAAATTGGAGAAATAGTTTGAAAAAATAGGTTGCATCCTATGAAGACATGATCAAACTCTCATATTGACTTTTGAGACATCAACTACACAAACACCCACGGGACAAGGCAGCAGTTCTGCATAAACAGATCTGCAAATGAGTTGAGCTCACAACCCAAACACGAGCCAGCACCCTCAGGCTGCTGTAGCATCCAGGAACGGGCTGTCTGAGGCAGGGCACGGTACGTACTACAGCCCAGGACTCAGCGCTGCTCTCTGCCCTGGCTGAGCTACTGCTTACAGCCTGAGCAGGACAACTTAAAAAAAGCGAAGGGTCAACTGGAGAAAGGGGGTGAATGACCAGAGGTCTGTGAATCACAACCATGAGGAAAGACTGAAAGAATTAAGGCAATAAAAGAATGAAGGAAGACAACATAAGAAACTTCAAATATACAACACTCGTGGCAAAGAGGCAAGTAACACATCGCTCCCCATATCCCCCAAGAGAGGGGAACGAGTAGTGGGGTCGAATCGAGCAAGGAAGCATTATGTTAGCGTTCAGGGAAAACTTTTTAATGGCAGATTTACACATTGGAACAAGTTTCCATGATGGACTCCATCTGGAGTGGACTCCATCCACTGAGGGTTTTTTTTTTAATGTAATTTGGATAAGCATCTGACCAAGAACGGTTTATGCTTAACTGAGCTGCCCTGCCATGGAAAATGC
The DNA here is from genome assembly GCF_034619465.1 of Leptosomus discolor. Lineage (NCBI taxonomy): Eukaryota > Metazoa > Chordata > Aves > Leptosomiformes > Leptosomidae > Leptosomus > Leptosomus discolor. The sequence continues at coordinate 126,942,677 of NC_141392.1, forward strand.
CTGTAGGCAGGTCCTAGCTGGCCTGTCGTTATTCAGGGAAGCCACCAGACCATCAGGGCACTCCAGCTTTGGTAAGACCAGGCTGGATGGGGCTTTGAGCAGCCTGGTCTAGTGGAAGGTGTCCCTCCCCATGGCAGGGGGTGGGAACTGGATGAGCTTTAAGGTCCCTTCCAGCCCAAAGCGTTCTGCGATTCCATGAATGCGGGAGCAGGCTGCACGCAGAGTGCCTACATTTCTACCAATCTGTGACTTGCAAAAAGGCAACGTATATGATCAGATATTCAAAAGCAACGGCCAACTGTAATTTTCACACCGCAGAGAGCAATGTGGCTTGTTTGGCCACTTCCAGCCTGTGTCGATTCCTCACAGGTCACTGCTCCCTGTCAAAAAACGTCAGGGAAAACCTTCCTCAAACCGACAAACGAAGCCAGGTGCTTTCTTCTCTCTGTTTAGATCCCATGTGGAAACACGTCACCTTCTGGTTCTGCAGCTGAAACCTTCCCTGAACATCGTGTCCTGTGGCATGGCAAGCAGGAATGTCTCAGAACAGTTCACCCCCCGCCCTCCTCCTCCTCCTAGCTTTTAAAAAACTTTCCTCTAAAGTACCCTCAGAATGTCCTGTAACTCGCATTTCTATCAAATCTAAAGAGATTAGAGATCTTCACGTTTTTCAGGCTTGTGAACCAGATACATAATCATTTGAATCAACGTCTTCCCATCTCTTCTCTTTTGATTGAAGGAATTTTTTCCTTTATCCTTTAAAGCCCCAAAAATCTGACTCCCAGACACCTTTCTGCTCCCATCACTTCTCAAGCTCTTTGACTAAGTTTTCGCTATCGCTCTTCCTTTTCTCTTTCATCCTTCTTGTTGTTCAAAGCATTCATACTGCTTTATAAACCTCTAGAGACCGGTGAGAAAAAACACAGTACTTCATAGAAACTAATGAAGTAACTGACCGTCACATTCTCAGCAACAAAGAAGTAAGATCAACCGAGAAGTCGGATCTTACTCTTTTCCAGTTCTTTTGTTGATGGGAAGAAGTCTTTGTGTGTATGTTGCATTTTCAGGTGGCTTTTCTAATAGTTCAAGCATTGCATTTATTTCAAACTGCTTTTTTTTCTCCAACCACAAGAGCCTGGTAGTCTTACACAGCACAGTTGTGCAGCACTTGTACAAAACCCGACATTCTGCCCTCAAAACCACACCTGAGTTTCAAGCATCCAGCACGCTGGGCATCTGTACTCACTTCTTCTCACAAATGGGAAGTCATTGAAGTAACTGAAAATTCCTTATCAGTTACTCTGCTCACAGGATCAGTAGCTTTAACCCGTCCTTGATTGATCGTTGACCAATAATCCCCCAAGTTCCTTTACAACCCAGCTGTGAGATGTGACTGTTTTCTCTGGGACAGGCAAGTATCTTGCTGCAGCCTGTATAAAAATACGACGTAGTGAAAGAGTTTACAACAGACACCTGGACCTGAAAAAGCTTGCTGCTGCCTTTCCGAAGCCTAGATGATGGCAGGGCGTTTTATGGCATTTAACGAACCCTGGTTCATCCTTTGCAGCCGTCTCAGGATGGCCTTACTCTTCTGAAAACGTCAGATTTCATGGGTAAGAAGCATCACTCACAGTAAAAGGATTCTGAAGAATAACTGAGAAGCTGGTGGACACGGTGTGGGATCTGTTCTTGATCTAAGGGTTTCAAATTAAAATCATATGGGTATCGCATTACCCCTTGTCGATGTATTTCAAATACATCTAAGTACAACTGTTAGGAGACAATTATAAAATATGAGGTATCATTCAAATGTGCAGATACCATTCTGGGCTTCAGTTGGACACGGGTAGGACAGCCCGTGTTTCTTTAGTGAATGACCTCCTCTGGAACACACGGAAGGAATCCAAACTGCAGTCGCTGCTCTCACTTCTGCCCAGCATTTGATTAACACCAAATTCTTACTGTCATCGCTACCGGAAGACTGTTGGGTATACGGTACAGGATTTCGATGGCAAATGCTGTTCTTCTCGTAAATCCGGGGAGACAGAATTTGCATTCACTGTGCTGAGAGGTACCTGTCCTCTCTGTGAAGCTACACGTGGATCTTAAAACCTCTGCACTTAAAAGAAAAAAGAAACAACCGAAACCATTCGTTTACTAGTCAGCACTCTCATGTTTGCACTCCATCTTACCGGACAGGTACAAACGACTTGTGTCTGCCAAGATTTATTACGGTAACTCCTTTCTTTGAAAAGCCTGGCGGGTTCAGCTCCCTACCTGCTCAGCAGCTCTGAGCACCAGGGACATATCCCCTTCCTTCTTGAAAAGCCTTCTGCTACAAACAGAGAGCAAAGACCTGGTGGGAATCTACAGCGGAAGATGCAAGGCCTTCAAAATTACTGCCAACCCCCCCCCCCCCCCCCAAACTCAATTTTTGCATGTGCATGACACAATGAACAGAGTTTATATTATTTTGTCCTCTGTAGCTTTCCTTCTCAGTAAGGAGTAAATATCTCAGGAAGAGAACAGTCCTAACTATTAGGGGATAGAAGCAATGTGGAGATCTTCTCTCGGCCCTATTGGATGCAGCTCCCAATTTTCTGACAATAATGTAGCATAATCAAACCCCAAAACATTATAGATCCCTGCAGAAACAACCTATGGAGTTTATCCAGCGTAAATGGATTTTGAAGTATGGTGGAGCTTGAAAAGAAAATAGACTTTTTGATGTGAATTGTAACATAGGTCTCTCGTTTTATATCAAACAGCAGCAAGACCAAAGCTGAAGCTTTTCAAGCTGAGGACTAACGTTTTGAAAGTTAAAAAAAGTTTAAAAGCTGAGCAAACTCTCCAACCCAGCTGAAGGTACGATTACCATTGTCTTCTGCTCTCCTGGTGCTCAGCAGGAGTGCTGAAGCTTCAGCAGTTCTGAGAAGATCATCCAAATGGGAAGCCCCATTTTCTCTCAGCAAGAAAATTCATAAGATGATCACAAAAGCTACTTAAAATCCTTGATACCACAGAGGATCAGTAACACCTTCTAGCACGGTAATTTAGTTTTCCTATGAATACGCCATTAAATGTGACAGAGCTGGAACTTCAAGTCATAGAATCACAGACTATCTCAAGTTGGAAGGGGCCCAGCTCCCTGTCAGACCAGTATTTGTAATAACAAGCATTCAGGCCTTACCTACAGTATCCCTTTTTTTTGGATGACAGAAGAGGATTTAATGACAGTGTTTAATCAAGCCCCAAAAAGCCAGTTTGGCAAGACGTCGCGCTCCTCCATCACCCTGACTTGGAAGAAACTGTCAAAGACCAGTAAAGCTTGCACCTCATGGGCATCAGATTCCAGGTTCCTTGGTGCAAGGACCTCATGGTGTCACGTAAAGTCTGAAACAGTACTTCAGCTGGCCATCACTGCAGTATCACGTGTTCTTTAAGATCGACAGACCAAGAAGAAGAGGAAAGAAATGACAGAAATGGTTCAAATAACTGGGGTATCCAGGAGGAGAAGAAATGATCCAAGAACCAAGCTGCAGATTTATCCTGCGAAGATGTACAACAGGAAATCTGGGTTACTTGTTCTTTGTTAATTTAAAACATATTTATTAAATAACGCCTAAAGTCTAAAAGAAAAGTTACACGAAGGGAATATTACAAATATTACTTAGGCTGTAGGTAAAAAAAACCCAAAAAAACCCAAGATGAGACGGTGATAGGCTTCTAGCAGTGCTTGGTGTCGAGGGAAGAGCAGCAACCACACTCTTTTCAAAAAGGGCAACGTGGGCAAGAACCTAATTATTGTAACTCATCCATATAACTCAACCTAATTGTCCACTCATCTGTAACTGAGTATTATCTCATATTTATTAGGTACTCGTGCTTTTCCTGGCAGCAAGGCTGCACAGGTCAGCCGAGTCCTGCCAAGAGTGCACGGTCCCTGTGGACCTCTGCTCCTGCCATGTGCCACAGGCCGCTGCCTGCCACAGTGCGTCCCTCTCCACCAGAAGGCCCCGGGAAGCAGCAGGCACGTCTGGCTCACAGTCCAGACACCGAGCTCCGCTTGTCCGAATCAGCCTGCCCAGGTGTACCAGGGGGATCTGGGGTGCAAGCAGCAGAAAACAGGGAAAAACCAGAGCTGAGGTGGAGCAGGTGGGAGAGGAGAGAAAGGAAGAACTGGCTTGGAGAAGGTGAGGTGTTGTGTAGGGCCTAGGGCTGCTTTGTAGGTATGGCTGTACGCACATAAATTCACCGAAAATACATGGAATCAGCCCTTCTCCTAAAAATATGCAGTCACTCTCCAGGCAGGATTTGCTGTGTTCAAGCAATAGGGTGGGATCTGGGACGTATGTGGAAGGGCTTTTGGAAGGGAAAGCAGGCAAGGGGGCTGGGGACACAGCGCTTGCAGTCCCCGCTTTTATCAAAAAGGATGATGCTTGACAGGAAATACTATTTCTTACCTCAGGCTGATAATCTGATCAGCAGAGGGAGACGAACAGATGAAGTTGTGATCTTGAAAGCTGTGATTTAAACAAACTTTGGCTTGCTTTCCATTGATCTCTCTGCTTTATTCACCTAGTCACCTTCTGCTTTCCTCTCTCTTGCTTTTGAGCGAACGGGTCCGGCGCAGCCAGCCAACAGCTATTTTAGGGCACAGCCCTCTGCTGGGACCAAACCGGCAGGCCAAGCATAGCCCTGAGCAACTTAAATTCAATAACAGGGATTTTTGTCTTCAGAAGAAAACAAGAGTAGCCCAGTCAGAGCTTGTCTGAGCAAACACAGACTACGCTGCTGTCGAGCAGGGCGTAGCTGCGCTGGTCGCAGGCCATTGGCCTCTTCTGCGCTGCTGAGCGATTCCCATGCATCAAGGGACAAACGATGCATTCTCCTGTCTTCTCCTCCCTCCCCATTTATTTTTCTTCTTTAAGAAGAAACAGACTTGGATTTCAAGAATTAACTCTGAGATCTGCCTCAAATTATTTTGTCCCAGTAAGACTTCAAGCAAAGGCATTTCCCCTAAAAATGTTAATGAATGTATTTGCATTCATATGGCGAGTGACATTTATTATAGCAACAAGCCTGCAGAAGGCAGTTCTAACATTTTATCTAATTTGAGAAAAAGCAGAAACGGATGGACTGAGTCAGATCCATTGCCACATAGCCCCATGTACAATTTCCAGCAGTGACCACTGCTAACTACTTGAAAGAAAAGAGTAAGAAACTTTGCATTAGGCTGGGACTCTCTTAATTTGCAGCAGTTAGAGCCTGTTGAAAAATAAAGCACATTACATCCAAGAGGTAGGGCTGGAGAGGACATCAAGAAATAATTCTGTTAACATCAACCTCTCTCAAGTATTCCCAGCAGATACTGGTCTATCTTGGTTTTAAAATCTCCACTGACAAATATCCCGTAATTCCTTTATGGTAGTTTGTTTCCATTCTGTGCTTTCCCTGAGGTCCAGATTCATAGAAAAAAATAGGTGGGAAGGAACCTCTGGAGGCTTCTAGTCCATGCGTCGCTCAAAGCAGGGCCAATTCACAGCTGGTTGCTCAGGAACCTGTCTAGCTGAGCTCTGAATGTCTCCAAGGAGGAGGATTCCAGTTCTTCTCCGGACAACCTCTTGGACAACATTATTGGACCATTATCATAGCGAAAAAGTTTTTCTTAATATATAGTTGGAATGTCCCTTCTTGCAACTTCTGTCTGTTTCCGTGGCTTCTTGCTCTTTCACTGCGCACCTCTGGTGCGTTGACCTTGGCTGGCCGACAGGTCCCCATGTGTCTGGCTCACCAGGTACCTGCAGACAGCGGTAAGAACCTCCTTTGCTTTCTCTTCTCCATCCTGAACATACCCAGCTCTCTCCAGCCTCTCCTCCTATGTCATGGACTACAGCCACCAACCATCTTAGTGGTCTCTGCTGAGCTTGCTCCACTATGCCCACGCCTTTCTCGCGCTGTGGAGCCCCACACCAGACACGTACTGCTGATGTGGCCTCACCAGCTCCGAACAGAGGAGGAAAGGCACTTCCCACCAGGATGCCAAGGTCCTCTACTGCAAAGCCGCCTTCTAGCCCGCGGGCGCTCAGCCCGCACGGCTGCACGGTGTTACCCTGTCCCGGAGGCACCGTTGGCGTTGGGCTACGTCGAACCGCGTGGTAATTACCAGCTCATTTCTCCCGCCTGTCAAGGACCCTCGGGTCACGCCACGCAGCTGCGGTGACTCGCTGACTGACGTGGTACCTGTTCACAAGTTCCTGTCTTAGTTATTTTGAACTGATCTGACTCCTCCAACTTATCTGCTGTAAAGAACACGTCACATGATGCACCTTCACCAGTAAAGACTGATGCAAACAACCCACCGGGCTTCTTTCCTACAGTCCTTTCCTTCCTGACCACTCCCTTGTACATCTTGTCACCAAAAAGCCGTATTGATTCCCTGGTTAGATTCCTGCTTTTGATGATAGTGAAAATCTTATTACCATGGACTTCCGCACCCCTTGTGAAGAGCTCTGCAAATTCTTTTCCCATCTCTGAATGTCCTGTTAACATTTAACCAGCCATGTTTACAGGCTTGCTTGTTCCTTCCATTTGGGCAAGCTCTCCATTTCTTGAATGCCGTCCTTGCCTCGGGACATCCTCCTTGGCTTTCTTATTGACCCATGAAAAGAGGCTTTTTGTACGGTTTTGTTTTCTTTTTGAATTTTGACACACAGATTTCCTGAGCTTCTAATACAGCATTTTTAACAGCCTCCAGGCAGCTTACAGGCTTCCTGCTTTTTGGACTGAGCCTTTTAGGATTTTTTCCAATAGTTTCATTTTTACACAGTCCCCTTTCTTGAAACTGAGTACCTACGTACTGGATTTACCTACATACTGGATTTACTTGTGTGCTCTCTCCTGCTGTTAAAGCAAGGTGTGCGATGGTTACTGCTACACATCACCTACCGGAGTTAGCACCACTCAAACTCCTGGTCCTGGTGCACCCCTCAGGACCAAACCCAGGATTCTAAAACCAGTTGTTCAAAGCAGCATCATTTATTGCGTTCCAAAGCGTTTCTGCATCTCCCTCTGAAAAGGCATTGATTTAGTCTCCATGTGGGCAGCTGAAATCCCCCACTGTTACTTACCTGGCCTAAACTCGCACCTTATCTTACCTCACTGAACATCTCCTGATCACGACCACCATCTAATCAGGGGGTCAGTACTTCTTTTTTATTATTAAGAATTTGGAATTTGAACCCACAAGGATTCTGCAGTTCTTCTCTTTTTCTGTGATGTGTTTTTGCTGTTACACTACTCCCTTCAGGTACCGTACCGTTCCGCGCCTACACATCCTGGAAAGCTGCTGGCCTGGCCACCGTATACCCAACGAGCATCTTTCTCCTACTGCATCTCTGAGCTGTTTTGAGATGTTTACTCTACTGGGGTTTTCATCTGATGTTCCCCATGGGAAGAAAAAATGGTTCCTTTTTTTTCTTTTGTTTCCTCAAATTTCCCAGCCTCTAATTTACTCCTGTCTCTCTGTTTTAATGTTATAAGGAAAGTATTAAAAAAAAAGGACTGTGGCTGACAAATCTCAGCCATTCCATTTCCCACCGACAGCGACCCCTCAGAAGCGAGCCCCGCAGACATGGCACGCCGTCCCAGGGCTCAGCGGGATGTTCCTCCACCACGCTGCGGTGGCCAACTTGGACGCTAGTCATACACAGCGCTGGCTTGGGAAGGGGGATCTCCTGTTGGCAAGAAATAATTAGAACCTGCCATGAAGCCAAGCACTTGAAACTCGGATTCCTTCAGAATATGAAAGATATGTCCATCTCAGCCGACGAGTATTTCTGGACCGTGAATAAACAGTGACTAACCTTCAGATTCTTTGCTGCTGAGCTTCGGTCGCAATGGAAACCCACTGTTATTACTCTTGCAGCCCTTCTCTACCACGCCTCAACCCCTGGCAGCACTGTGACATCCACCCCACCATGTAACTTATGTGGATGAAAAGAAAGCAGTGATTTGTCAGAGGTCTTTGAAAAGTCTCAGTAAACTCTAAATGCCGCTGTCTCTACGTCCAAATAAGTTGGTTCATTTCTGACCTCCTCCAGAACTACAAAGTACACAGAAACAGGTTGAGGTGATTTACACATTTTTAAACAATCAGGTTCTTTCAGAACCGACATTGTGACTCTTCAGTTTTCGTAATACTTCGTTATTACCAGTAGAAAAAGTCAAGTCATGAGTGAGACCCTTTCACCATCTTCCAGAGTGAAACTGATTCAGCACTCACTGTCTCAACAACTTCATATGAAGATAACACAGAAATCTCCTCCTTTTCCATCTAAACCAGAAAGTTTGCACTGAATCGCTTGAATATTCAACACAAACACAGTCCTAGCGAAGACTTCAGAGATGCGAACACACCGTTTGACAGAGATAACGCGAACTGACAGTTAAAAATGTTTAAAGCATAATTCTTTTTTATTCAAGTTTCACGAAAGGGAAATATCTGGTCCCATCCATGTCACAAAGTGACATTATTGGCTGAACACACGCTGAAGGAAATCACGAGGAGGCACACGCCTACCTTGCCGGAAAGGACTTGGAAGCGTTTACACGACAAACACGTACTGGAAAGGTGACTGCGGACCCTGGCGTTGAGATGGGCTCTGGTCACACCAACGCGTGGCAGGACACGCGCTCTGTGGCAGACAGGGGCTGCGCCTGAAACGGCACGTGGGTAAGGACACGTCCTGCAGCAGCCGTCACGGAGAGGGGCAGGGCGGGAGAGGCCTCGGGGCAGCCTGTTGGGAGCTGCTCGAGCAGGCCTGGGACCCGCGCCTTCGGCGGGCGGGCAGAGCCGCTGGGCTTTGGAGGATGCGCCAAGCCAAGCCGCTCCTAAGTGGCGCGCTCGGTGGGAATGTGGTAAAATGCGGCAAAACGGCGGCCGAGACTCGAGGGAGACTCCCTGCCGCTCCACAGTGTGGCCCATCGCTCCTGCCAGCACCGCTCTCCTTTCGGATGGGTACCACGGCGAGGACAGGTATCGCCCCACCCAGCTGGACACCAAGTATCCTGTGGAGTTTCAGTAACTGCCGTGATCTCCTACAGCAATTTTCTGCTAAAGCTGTATTTACTTTCACCAATTTAAATTTGGTCGGGTGTTTCCTTTCGTTTCCTCTATTGTAAGAGACCGCAAACATAAGAAATACCTTCTCTGCTCTCTCTCAGGCTCCCTCCCTCTGGAATAAACATATTCCATAACGTTTGTTCCACGATTTGTTTTCCTCAGGTATCTCCGTATTCATCTCTTCTCTAGACTAAGTAGGACTAATCTGCTTATTCTCTTGTCTCCTCTGACCTCATTTCTAATAATTTGTGTGGTTGCTCTGCTCCGTTCCCCTGCTCTTCCCCCGCTGCCTGAGAACGAGGAAAGCGCGCTGCCTGCTCGCCTCAGCCCGATAAACAAACCCCAACGATCTCACGCAGCTATTAGCATTCAGCTAGTCATCAGACTCCAAAAAACACCTTCCACACTCCGCGGTCGGTAAAGAGGGATGAATATTCACTTACTGCATTTCCAGCTTCGGCAGCCAGCCGGGCGGCGTATCTGGCGATCAGCCTGTGCTCCTCGTCCAGCCTGCCGGGGCTGTCCAGGACACTGCCGGGGAAAAGCCAAAACACCCTGTCAGTATCTGCCGCCTCTAGATATTACTCATACCCGGGGGATGACGGAGAAAAGGATGCATTATTGCATAGAGACAGCGATGGGAAACAGAAGAGTCACACTGGAAATAATCTAGACCATTTTCACTCTGCTTCCAAAGCGGGGACTGCTCTCAAGGCTTCCTGCCTAGTAGCATTTTTCTCCAGGATTCACATATTCCAGTTTTAAATGATTAAAATAACTTGTTTGCAACAATTCATAAAGAGGCATCAATGAGGAACAAACTCAACTTGTTTCTGAGGAGGTTTCCTGCAAACCTTTCTGGTTCACTCGAGGTAAAAAAAGGGGCAAATGGCTGAATGACGAAGGAGAAAAGCTTTGTCCTCAGGAGATGTGGGATGACAAGCGTCAAAGGCAGGATGAATTCCCGGAGGAGAAGTGGGGGGAACCATGCTGACCTGAGCAGAATGGACTCTGTCACTGAACAACAGCAACTTAAATGCAAATAGTACTTTGTGCAAGTCAGCCTGACTCACACCTGACTTCCTACTGCCTTACAACACCCAAACGTGCAAAATGTGGTACTGTGACACTCGGTCCTTCACACCTCAGCCAGCAGCGGATGAAACAGCTCCAGCTGCCTCGTGTTGCCTCACGTGGACAGGCTGCGGCTGGCTTGGAAATGGTGCCGAAAGAGGGATTAAAAAATATTTCCGATAATCATCAGCCACAGCGACAGCACCAGGAGGTGACAGAGGAGAGGAGAAAAGGACACTGCAGTTTGGAACAAGTAGAGGCAGCAAATGGGAGAGATCCCCAGGGTTAGGCAGTGAAAGGCAGCACCTGGATCCTTCCCACTTTTAACAGCAGCATCGTCCCCTCTGTGCGTATTCATCACTAAACGTGACTAATCTAGCCTGGTAACCCAGTTAGGGCCTAGAGTGCTGAATCTACTACTATAGTATCTACTATTATGGGGTCTACTACTATAGGATCCACTACTACAGCATCTACTACTACAGTATCTACTATTCACTAGTAACTGTCTTTTTAACTACAAACAAAAAGAGGTGCAAACGATAATTTCCAGGTGGTATTAACGGAATGAAACCAGTCAGTGTCACGACCTATTCCCAGCTCAGTTTTGGTGGCACAGTGGCCTTGCCACAACGGCTCAGCACGGGAAAGCCGACCGAAAGAGCCACTTTTGAGGTCAACACCCAACCCAACTGTTCCGCGGTTGGGCATTGCCTTGCTGCTGCCCGGAGCTCTCCCTTTCCGAGCGAAGCCGCTGCCGCAGCCGAAGAACCCAAACCGTTATTAACTGAAAACAACCAGGAGTAACGCGGGAACGAGCAGCGTGCCTCGCGCTGCACCGCAGCCTTCCGCACGCCGTCCCCACGTCCCGCGTGGGAGTCCCGAACCCCACCACCAGCGCTGCCCCTGCACGTGCTCAGGGCGACGATCAGGGTCAGGCTCAGGCCACAGGCAGCAGCGAAGGAACAGGGACACGCAGCCAGTGCACGGCAAAAGGTACTTTCGGTCCACGTGACCCCTTCGCAAGACAATTGACATTTCTTTAATTTCGCGGATTTGCAGTTACGTTATTTAAACCCACAAATCTCTATTGCATCCATTATGGTGATTTTAAAATGTAGATTTTTTTGTAATGCCGAATTTAACACCTTGATCTCTTTCAAGACTCCGAAAGTGCCAGATGCCGCGTTGGAGATGGCAGAGAAACACTGCACTGAATTCAACAGACGTACGACTACAGTTTACAGAGATGGGTCTACGATGAGTGCGAATTGCACTGTTATGCCTCTGCGTTTGGCCTGCCAGATTAAGACCTGAGGATATTCAACTAAACAGCGCAAAGGAAGTTGCTGGCAAAAGGTGAGCTAAAACAGCGAGAAAAAAGATTTAAGAGAAGAAAACCCAGAGTCTTTACACTGGGCTTGATGAACTTCTCGCACGCCTTCGTGCTAATTCATTTTCTGATTTTTTTTTTTTTGTTGTTGAAGGAGAACAACCTTTCTCATCCTGCTTTCTGAATTTGATATTGGCTTGGTTTATCTTTCCTCTGCAATTTTGTCAGCACAAGGTTTTTTCTGCTTTTATAGGAATGCAGATCATTCCACCCCTTCCACCCTTTCCAGAATCCGGTATCTCCTAATACCTCTCCCAGCTCCTGGAACCATTACCTCTTCCTACCTAAGTCAATTAGAAAATAGTTCCATTTCTCACTTTCTTGAAGAAAAACTGTAATTTAAATAAAACCCCCCAAAACCTTTTTGCATTTGCTTTTAGAAATACTTTCAGATGGAGGAAGCGGTTCAAGTCCATCTCCTGGCCCTCCTGAATACTCTCGATTCTAAAACAGTTTGAACAAATGAACCACTACTGCAACCCTCAGCGCTGTCGGCTTGGCACAGAGGGCATTAAACACAACCTACAAAACCCCACGGAATTCTTCACGAAGGAAAACTCACTCCTTCGTAGTTGCCATTTCTGTGCAGACATTGCAAAGGGCTCCTACCCTGAACACCCTTCCGTGTCGGCAGCCCTGCGGAGCTCCCTGTCCCCCCCACCTAAAGGTGTCCTGTCGGTACCCAGGGCTGCCTGTGCCAAAAGGTCCCGGAGCGAAAACCCACGCACAAAGCAGAGGACGGCAGCTCGAGGAGAGCAGGAAAGGCAGCAAAGGGGAAGACTAAGCCCGGCTTAAGCCCAGCGCTCAGCAGCGAGGAGGGTGCGTGAGTGAGCGTCCAGAGATATCCACAGCAGCAGCCTTTTGGAAAGGTAATAGTATAGATTCCCCTATCTTAAAAATACCGTGCCGGGTGGTTTGGTTCTATTTTGACAATGTTGTGCTACTTGCACCGCACCGATGAGTCAATCCGTGAGCTCTCCCACCCCTTTGAAGACGCTGGGGCGTGGGTAACCCCGCGGGAAAGGTCTGACTAGGGGAGGCTTTGACATCCACCAGGCAGCGTCACCCTCGGGACAGCCTGGCTCTGCCGCAGGGGCACGGAGACAACGGAACCGCCTGGAGCCGCAGAGCACGAGCACCCCGAGGGGAGACAGGGAGGGCGAAGTGACGCTGGTTTTTAGGTGCCGATGGAAACGTTTGAGAACACGTGACAAACGCACACAGCGTTGCTCCTGCAGCCGCTTTGCTCTGCCCCAAGCGCGCGCAGGCACCGAGAGGGATATTCGCCACCTCCACGGGGCAAGGCGCCGTGCCAGCGAAGGAAATTAAATTGGCTTCAGACTGGCCTCTTCCAAAACAATCACTCGTTTTCTGCCAGGGCAGTTCCCTGAGCCAGCGCAGCCGGTTCTGCCCGAACGCGGGAGCGAGCACAAAGGCGAGAGCAGGTGCGCCGGCAGGGGGAGGAAGGGGAAAAATCAGCTCTTCTGCTGGCTCGAGGCTTCCGCGGAACCACGTCCAGCAAAACGGGGGCACATGCGGTCTGTAAAGAGAAAGCTGCCCCGCCAGCGCCCTGCTGTCAAACGCTGCCACAACGGTGAGCTTGGACAACCAAAGCATTGGCGAGGGACGGGTGACCAGTAAAGGATGGAAGAGAAGATGATACATCGTGGGGGGAGGTTTGTGATCTTCGTCCTCTTCCAAAGCTGCTTAGGAATTCATGATGCTGCGGAGTGGCAGAGGACAGCAAAGGAAGGCATGGCTTATTCTTCTGCACTGACCTGAAGGGCCACACATCCCAGGTGTCGGCTGATGTGAGCCAAGGGTAAGGACTTGGGGACAGAATATCTTTAAGAAAAGTGACTTTTTCCCTGTCCTTCTCCTTTAAAACCAGGAGTGCTGCAGGCAGTTGCAGTTTCAGAGAGTCAGGAAGTTAAAGGAAGCTGAACCAGACCAGCCAAGCAGCTAACCACCCATCCCTCCACCTCGATCAACCGACCAAAGGTAAAACACACAAACCCTGTGGCCAGCTGTCTTCTGCAGGAGAGGCAGAATTCATAATACATCAAAATAATGACATTCCGGGTAGGGCTACTTAGTTCTTCTGGTGCAAAGTGGAGCTGAAACAGAGGCTTCACGGGGAGCAGGGAAAGGCAGGCTTGCTGCATGATGTGGAATGTAAGTTAGGAATGCTCAGTTTAAGAAATAGGTAACAAACACCTGCCCAAGGAATGAAGCACAGCCCATCAGCTCCGCCAGCTTTACAACTCGCTGCACTCTGCAGCTGTCTCTGCCTGCAGCACGTCCTTTAGGGTGGGGATTTTCTGTTAGTTCTTCAAAAAGCACCTAACCGACTTGGCTTGCCACCACAATAGGACAGTAGGTAAACCAAAAGAAAAATACATTATTGTGAGATAAGTGAAGTCCACTGAGCTCTGTTTGCTACATTCCTCACGCAGCTTGGATGGACTTTTTGGTTGGAGGACATCAGTGAATTAAATGATTTTTAATATGTGATGAAAAATCTCAGGGACCCAGCTAGCCATGGTTTAAAGGCTCTCAAAGTTTGGCTGAAAGACACGAAGAGAGGCTGGGCGATAAAGAGCGAAGGTAAGTATGCACAAACTCAGTGACTGGAAGAAAGATAAGTTCAAATTTGAAGTAGGGCCCTTTGTTAAAGCAGTCAGCACAATTAATCACTGGGGCAGGCTGTCAATGAAACGAGCGGCTTCTCCATCACGGTGATCTCTGGAAGCTACAGCTTTAGCGAGACAAGGGATTAGGTTCAGCACAGGGATGAACAGGGGTGACGGTTTTAAACTAGAAGAGGGTGGCTCCAGGCTAGATACCAGGAGGACATTTTTTGCACTGAGGGTGCTGAGGCACTGGCACAGGCTGCCCAGAGAGGTGGTCGATGCCCCGTCCCTGGAACATTCAAGGCCAGGTTGGACGGGGCTCTGAGCACCCTGATCTCATTGGAGATGTCCCTGCTCATGGCAGGGGGGTTGGACTGGATGAGCTTTAAAGGTCCCTTCCAGCCCAAATTGTTCTATGAGGAGAGGAGAGGAGAGGAGAGGAGAGGAGAGGAGAGGAGAGGAGAGGAGAGGAGAGGAGAGGAGAGGAGAGGAGAGGAGAGGAGAGGAGAGGAGAGGAGAGGAGAGGAGAGGAGAGGAGAGGAGAGGAGAGGAGAGGAGAGGAGAGGAGAGGAGAGGAGAGGAGAGGAGAGGAGAGGAGAGGAGAGGAGAGGAGAGGAGAGAAGACGAGACGAGACGAGACGAGACGAGACGAGACGAGACGAGACGAGACGAGACGAGACGAGAGGAGAGGAGAGATTTCAGTTGAAAAGGACCTACAACAATCATCTAGTTTAACTTCCTGATCACTTCAGGGCTGACCAAAAGTTAAGGTATGTTATTATGGGCATTGTCCAAATGCCTCTTAAATGTCCAAACTCCTGGACACTGGCGTGAGACAACAGGGAAGATGCTCTGATGGTCTCTTCTGGTCCCAAAGGCCTGACAGGAGAGGGGCCACGAGGAGCATAAGAACAGCGGCGGGGCCAGACCGGCAGTGCTGTCCCTTGTCTCCAAGAGCAGCCCAGAGCAGATGCAAACAGGGAGCAGAAGTGATGGCCATCACAGGAAAAGCTGCAACACTCTTCTCTGATTTACTGGTGCCTCAGTCAGAAACAGAGGCTGTCTGCAAGGGCTGCCTGGAGTCCGCTGAGGATCTCCCCGCAGCCTGCCAGCAGCAGGATACAGCCTTGTATGAGAATTTGGGGGGTGAGGGGTGAAGACCTAAAGAAGTGACAATGGAGCACACAGTTCATCAGTCTCCTGATTGGAAGACACTCCCATGCACAATGAAACTAAGGTTTAAATCATTTTCTTTGCACCTCCTTCTTGGTGTACTCTGGTAACAGCACCAAGTGACTTTTTTTTTTTAATTTAAAGACCTAAAAGACCGAGAACGTCTACTCCAACTGGTTGTACCATGGCAGCACGAGCTACAAACAGTATTTCAATCTGTCATATACTCTTCAAGATGCACTCTTTGTACCTCAAAACCCTATGATTACAGTAATTGAGAGAAGGTGAGAGTCTGAAATTCCTTGGGTTTTACTGTCTTGCGGACAATATTACGGGCTTCCAGTTCATAGCAGGTGACAGCAGACAACAGTGATTCACTACCAAGAAAAAACCCCTGACTTTCCCCAGAGATCTAGCCAGCCAGAACGCACTTCATCCATACAGCAGCAGAATACAAATTTCGACATGACAGAGCGATGAAACAGGACTCTCAACGTATTATTCAGGGATAGTGCAAGGCCTTTACATATAGCCTGCAGGTCACTAAACCTCCTTTTCCGTTCCAGCACAGCTCTGGCTCTGTAAAGGCATAATTTAATTAGGTCCAAAAGTGGAATACAAAAAACCTTCCGGCTATGTCCTGTGATGAAATGGGAGCTGCATTTTGGGGCTTTAGGGTAAAATTTCTCTACATAGACACAGACATGAAATATAAATGTGCACAGATACTACAGCTGAGATAAAAGAAATTAATTCTTCAAAGCATTAGCATTTTTTAGAAAGGCACAGAAAGCAACAGCCATGTTAAGCAGGTCATGTTGATGGGACTGAAAGAGCTTGCTTGCTTAGCCCAGGCAACAAAGATGATGACAGGACAGGACATCTGTCTGTGACTGTGTTTGGGGTGGGAAGGTGAAAGCCGTAGGGAGAACAGTTAAGAGTTATAGGACAGTGCTGGCACAAGAACTGAGGGGTATGAGCTGGCTGTGAAAAAATTTAAGGTGGAAGACCGTGGACACCAGTGATGAGTGACATTCCTCGGGAGTCGGTATTGGGACAGGTGCTGTTTAACACCTCTGTTGGTGACATGGACAGTGGGATCGAGTGCCCCCTCAGCAGGTTTGCTGATGACACCAAGGTGTGTGGTGCGGTGGACACACCGGAGGGAAGGGCGGCCATCCAGAGGCTCCTGGATAGGCTGGAGAGGTGGGACCGTGCAAACCTCATGGAGTTCAACAAGGCCAAGTGCAAGGTCCTGCCCCTGGGTCAGGGCAATCCCAAGCACAGATACAGGCTGGGGGATGCGTGGATGGAGAGCAGCCCTGGGGAGAAGGACTTGGGGTGCTGGTGGGTGAGAAGCTCAACATGACCCAGCAATGGGTGCTCGCAGCCCAGAAATCCAACCGTATCCTGGGCTGCACCCAGAGCAGCGTGGGCAGCAGGTCGAGGGAGGGGATTCTGCCCCTCTGCTCCGCTCTGGTGAGACCCCCCTGCAGGGCTGCGTCCAGCTCTGGGGGCACCAGCACAAGACAGACACGGACCTGCTCGAGTGGGTCCAGAGGAGGCCACAAAGATGCTGAGGGGCTGGAGCAGCTCCCTGTGAGGACAGGCTGAGAGAGGTGGGGGTGTTCAGCCTGGAGAGGAGAAGGCTTCGGGGAGACCTTAGAGCGGCCTGGCAGGGCTGAAAGGGGCTGCAGGAGAGGTGGGGAGGGACTCTGGATCAGGGAGGGGAGAGATAGGGCAGGGGGCAACAGTTTGGAACAGAAAGAGGGGAGATTTAGATTAGAGATTAGGAAGAAATTCTTCCCTGTGAGGGTGGCGAGACCCTGGCCCAGGTTGCCCAGAGGGGCTGTGGCTGCCCCCTCCCTGGCAGGGCTCCAGGCCAGGCTGGATGGGGCTGGGAGCAGCCTGGTCTGGTGGGAGGTGTCCCTGCCCATGGCTGGGGGGTGGAATTGGATGGTCCTTAAGGTCCCTTCCAACCCAAACCCTTCTGTGATTCTATGAAAACAGACAGTCTCCTGCCAGTAAAAGAGGAAATTCCAGAATGGTCATGGAGAGAGAAATTCCCTAACCCGTTTGGGGGGATGGAATCAGTTCATGAGAGGGCTGCTGCAACGGAGCGAAGGCGATAGGGTGGGAACGGCCACACATCAATCCCTCCCTATCCGATGTTCCCCCTGCGCCTGCCTGTGAGCGCAGGCACGCACACGTACATATTTGTGCGTTTTCAGAAGATTTCAGAGAACGCTAAATACGTTTCCCTCTATCTGCCAAGGGAGGCCGAATACCTTGGATGGGAACATCAGTCCCCAGAGGAAGCAGCGTTCCTGTACCCGTCCCTGCTCCAGGCCCGCTCCCCTAACACTAACCGTGCCCCGCTCTGCAGCCGGTTCACGTAGGTTGCTATCAGTGCGTGCTCGTCAGCCACGCGGCCGGCAGTGTCCGGGTTGCACTGTAACCTAGTGGCAATGAAGGCAAAAGAGAGCAAACAAAACAGAACATAAATAACAAAGCAAATAAATCATCAATGAATGTTAACGAAACAAACAGTCAAAAAATGAAAACAAAGAGATGAGTAATTAAAACTGAAATTTGTTTCCGTGAGTCACGTGGAAAGGACACCGCCTGCAGTTACAGATGAAAACACAGATTAGGGAAACATTTGGGTACCCAGACACGCAAGGAGCACAGCTGCGGAGCCCCCCCCCAGCCCGCTGTCCCTCGGGGGGAGCGGGGCCGCCCTGAACATCACACCCACAGCACCGGGCAGGCTCCGGCGGCAGCGGTGACGGTCCCACCGGGATCCGCGGCCTGCAGGGAGCCCCTGGGACCAGCCTGCCATGGCGGCTGGGGGCACTGGAGCCCCCAGCCGGGGCAGAACTTACCCTTCTGCTGTCAAACCGCTCCGAAAAGACCCCAGACCGCCTGGGGCTGCCGCTTGGTTACCATGCCTACAAGCAGAACTGAAAGCGTCCAGTCTCTTCTCTTTCATAAGGCAGGTCCAGCAGACAAAAATACGAGGAAAGTGATAAAAAACCCTAAAAAATCAGTGGCTGGTATCAACAGAATTACCCTCTAACAGGGATTCATTAAAAAAACATTTTTTTTTGTTTCGAGGCTCATAAAAGGAAAGCCAGTATAGTTTTGAGTATTTCTGTGAATAGAGATGGAATGCAAGGAATATTTGTCAGCGGCAATCCCACATAAACAACTATTTCTTTATATGGTCCAATTAAAATGTGCTGGTTTCTACCACGCTTGTGACAGCAGCATCCCCCAAACCCTGAGAGAATACAGCAACACGCTTCTTTTTTCATCGCGGGCGCTGCGCACAAAGGCAGCAACATTTTCTTCTCCAGCCCCAGAGAGCGGCACGCCAGCTCTGCTATGCTACATTTCCTCCGTGTTCACGTCAAGTTTTGCCTCCAGGACTCCAGGCTGCTGTTCCGCCACACGACATGGTGCAGGCGTAGAGAAAACACCGCGCTCTGCTGGGAGATGAAAAGTCCCGTGCAGGTATGAGATCAGGCTGTTACCTAAAAAATGATTCTCGAACATATTTCAGCATAATATGCATTTCTTCCTAAAACACAAGTGTGCAAGAAACGGCGTTTTTCATCCCTCTGTCAGGTACTCAAGCTGCTCTTTCAATTTATAACCTGCAGTTAATTCCGTCTCCACACACGTCCAGGAAGTATTTGCTTCGGAAGCTTTTGGAAACTTGGCGTTTATTGCTCTCAGCATCAATAGCCTGATACTATGAAAACAGAGTTCACATTTTTTAGACATACAAACTTTTTTCTTCTCTCTTATGCGCAGCAACATGTCAGAGAAGTTTGCCAGAAGCAGAATAAGACCTTATGAAAAAGAGGTAAAACGGAATTACCCACGTCAGCCCCTCTGGGCAAGGAGCAACCTTTGTAATGATGGGTTTGTAATAAGAAAGAGACTTAACATTAACCACTGCACAGAGGAATTTTTAAGCAATCTGCACTTCGTGAAGCCTGACTACTGGCAAGTGCTGAAAAGCTTTATTTTAGATACGCTAAAATTGCGTGGCATCGCACTGCTGCAACCACAACAATTAAGATTCCAGGACCTTTCTCATTATCACTCATTATGAATGCTCTTTCGAAAAGGAAAAAGCCCAGCAGAAACGACCACGCTTTTAACTCAAAGTGGCAACAGCTTTAACAACGATTAGCATTCCTGGTTTGGGAAGAAAAAGAACACAGGCAAGCTCTCCCGGTGGGACCCCAGCCCCCTCCAGGACACTGCTCAGCAGCCTCCAAACCTCCAAAAACCCACAAACCGCAGAATTCAGGGACATGCTGGCGGCCTCCTCTCTGCCTCCCGCCAGGATGGCTCCGAGCTAGCAGGAACCCCTCCGGCTGCCTTCCTTCGTGAGGGGCAGCGGCACGGGACAACGGGAAGAGCAAAGATACAGTCGGATCGGGATTCTGATCTAGAGGAGAGCTGGAGAAAGAGGGTCACGGGCAGGGAAGGCCACGGCTCCTGATCAGCCTGTCCCCAAAGGAAGCAGATGCATCAGTCCACCGCCGGGTTTGGCGGGCTGTGTCAACTCCGGGTATTTCCTCGTCGAGGAGAACGCCCAAGCGTGGCGGGCAGGAGAGAGCGGAGGGCTCGGTGGCACTCTGGGGCTTGCAGCGGGGTATTGTGCAAATCTTGGAGGTACACGTGGTGCTTTCACAGAGCACAAGCAGCATTAAAACGTATAAAAGCAAGTGCAGCTAATCCTGATCTGCAAAACTCGCGTAAACACAAGCTTCATGGTTCAAAGAAAAGGCATTACGCTGGTCTCCACTGTCCCAGTACCTTCCTGGCTGAACGTGCTGCTCTATTCGCAGAAAGCAGACGGCGCTTGTCCCCTAAAGCAGAGCCACGGCGGCAGTGCTGGCTCATGGCTCCAAGACAGCAGAGCTCAGGTTCTGCTGACACGCACCTCTAACTTGGCCTTGCCTTCTACTGAACGCAGCTCCTCTGGGAAAGCCTGAGAGAACTCTAGACAAGCTTAATTCTCTGTGAGCTGTGCCAGTGTAATGCCTCCTGGATGTTTGCAGAGCAGCCCGTGCGCGCTCCCAGCAGCCGTAGCACACTCATTTACAGCTAAGCAGCAGCAAAAAGTAGAAGCAATACACGACAGCGCTACTGACAGGGTAGGGAAAGAAATCACAAACCCAGCCTATACACCCATATCTTCAAAATTCATTTCATGCTGGCCTCAGTTAAGGTGCACAGCGGTTTGGTGGGTCCCTCTGCTTCCCCACCCCACCCAGCAATGCTCCCTGCTGCACGTAACCCAACCTGCAATGCCCCCAGCCTGCCTCCTCTCGCTGTCCTGCAGCAACCGGTGCCTCAGGAACACCCCTGCACCCGCACCGCTCCCGGTGCCGCCCGCTGCTGCGCGCCCCGCTTCGCCAGCAGGGGTTTGCTGCACGGCCACGGACACGCTGGGAACACTGGGCAAGGTGTGTGACCTTCTGGACTGAGCTGGGCACCGCCTGGGCTGAGCTGGGCACCGCCTGGGCTGAGCTGGGCATCACTTGGCCTGAGTTGGGCATCGCCTGGGCTGAGCTGGGCATCGCCTGGGCCGAGCTGGGCATCGCTTGGGCTGAGCTGGGCATCTCCTGGGCTGAGCTGGGCATCGCCTGGGCTGAGCTGGGCATCACTTGGGCTGAGCCGGGGAGGAGATCGCTGCCTCCCTGCTCCCAGACGGTTTCTCGTCTCTCCACATCACACCCCAAGGCTGCTGACTCGCCTCCTTCCCTCTCCCCACCCCATCCTCAGGCTGTATTCCCTTCCTTTCAGAGGTTTAAATGTGTATAACCCTTAACCCATACATTTCTGGTGTTTTGAGGTTTAAGTGCGGGCATTCCGTATTTCGGAAGGCTATCAGATACCCTGGGTTAGCATTGACTTAAACCTGTCCTGAGGCATTTCACGTCTTTGGAGGAGAAAAAGCCCTGTCATACCTCTGCTTGCTCATCACAGCCCAGCTCCATCCTTCTTCATCCCCCCTGGCTCCTTGCTGAACGCCACATCTCACCAGACCCGAGCTTCACCCAGCCCTGCGGCACCACACAACCATGACACAGCTCTTGGTCATCAGCCACCGAGTAACAGCTCCCAAGGACGCTCTCAAAATTGCATGTACTGATTAGAACAAATTCTCCTCTCTGGCCTTGACAGGTGCAGTTCTGACCCTCACTTCTCTATTCTTTATTTTTCCCAGTGAATCACTCGTACGTGGCAAAAGGCAATTTTGGAGTAGCCCAAAGCCAATCGTGAATTTGGATGAGTCTGTTAAATCATTTTAAGCAAAATGAAAACAAAGAAAACTTCGGAATCGCTTCTCCATGTTGCTCAAGCCATGTTGCTAGTGAACAGCACGTGGGTGTTCAGTCTCCTGTTGAAGTTGTTTCCTTTAACACACTGAGATGTGTGTTAAATTAAAGAAAATCAGACCGGCTCTACGGCCTGGTAATTAATTCATTAGAACTGTGACATGGAAAGGACCTCAGAGGTCTCCAGCCCACGCCTCTCCTCAAAGGGGATCAAACGGATGAGACAGCAGGCGTCTCCCCAAACGGTTCTCAGAAAGCGCCCCGCTGTACGGCGTCACCTGGCCCGAAACGGAGCCCCGGCACTTAACAAGCCTCTAGCCCGACAGTTTCCACCACTCACCTGAAACGCCCGGTGCTGAGAACCCAACCTGGTGCTTCTCCTCCCCGCTCCCCGGGCGGACGCCGAGTCCTCTCACCAAGCCCTGGCCCCCAGGGACAGCTGTAAGAGTCCCGCCAGAGCAGAAGACCCTCCTTCTCCGCAAGGTCAAGCTCTCAGTACCATCACCTGCTTCTGGATTCGCAATCTGCCTACAGCCTTCTCCGCTCTGCTGCCCGACAGGCAAGCGAGCACCTCGGGTGGAGGCCACCGCTACCGAGTCACTGCTGGAGCTGTCCCGGACACGGCGCTCCAGCGACGACAACCCCCAAGCGCGTCACCATCTCCTTTGGTGGGGGAGCTTTGTGGATTTGCATTCAGCTCCTAACCCGCTCCCCTTCCCCAGACACTCTTCAGCAACAGGCCCGTCTGGTCGGTCATTCTCTACGACTTATTCCTGCCTTTTACTTTATTTTCTGCCGCGCGAAGCTGTCTTTATGAATTTCACCTCATTGATGTACAGGACACTTCTGAATCAGGGGTGTGCCCTCTGGAGAACCTCCCTTGCACCGCGCCAGTACGACCTTCACGTGCGCCTGCTGCCTATTTCATTGCGCAAGACATCAACCCCGTAACGCTCAACTGGGAACTGACCCCCTGGGATCCCACCTGGCATGTGCTCCCTCTTTGGTGGGAAAATATTGATAATTTTCTTTCTCTGACTGCAATTCTTCTACTGGTGTTGCACCCACGTAACAGTAGTTTCAACCAGTCCACATTTACCTAGTTTATTTATGAAAATACCATATGGGGTAGTGTCAAAAGCTTTATGAGTCAATACATTTTAAATTAGTGCTTCCCCCTCCTTCACGAGGCCACCCACCCAGGCAGAACCACCCAATTTCCATTCTTTGACATGATTTGTTCTCCACATAGACGTGTCAGATATTTTTATCCCCTACCCCTCTACGTGGGTACGGACCGATTGTTTTATAACATATTTGGGAATCTGAAGGTATCCCTTTGATTTTCAGACACGTATTGCAGCAAAAATACTTCTTTATATAGCCTGAGAGCAGAGGAACAGCAACGTTGCCTCTTGACACCCCAACGCCACCCCCTCTCCTTTCTCCTTTCTTTTTTTACGTGAGTAGAACATCAGCATTAAAACATAATTTTGCCGTATGTTTCCCACGCTTTCCACCTAACAACAGCCACCATGTGCAAAACCAGGCCACGCCGTGCAGAGCAACAGTCAAAAGACAGCAAGAAGTAACGTGAACCACGCTCCTTCTGAGGGAAGAAGGGAAGCAATATTAAGTGGGAAGAGAAGAATGAGGTCAGAGGAATTGGCACGGAGCTGCACGACACTCGCCCTTGTCCCAGGGGTGACGGTTTGGGTCTGGGTGCTCAGTCAGCTGGGGCTCTAACACGAAACTGCACGTCAGTCAGAGCGGGGTTTGAAAGGTTCATTGGCTCCTGCCCCAAATTTTACACACCAAGACTTGGCTCTGCAGCTTTATAAGCAACTCAATACATTACTAAAGTATTTAAATGGTGCTTTTGGTGTCTTAAACGAATTTCTGTTCCGAAAATCTACCAGGAAAGCCAAGTAAAATAGACAATTTATTTTAAATCCTGTAATTTACAGCAAGAAATCCCTGCAAACTTCTATTATGCTGGCTTACAACTTTGTGAATCTTTACAGAATTGCATGCTGCTGCTCTGGCTACTGAGAAGGGAGAGAGCTTCTGAAAGAGCTGCCAGGATGTCATCTAGAGGGCTCTCTTGTTTTCTGTCACATTACTCTCCCCCATGACGGATTTAAATAGATGTTAAGGTCAAAAAAGGGTGATTACCACCAATCGCTGCATAATACAGACGATGAAATTTAGCACAGTCATTTCTGAATCAAAGCTCTGCCCCTGGCTGACCAGCAGCGCTCTGTTCAGCCAGTGATGGAATCCGACCTAAAGACACAAAGTCATGGGGAAGCCAGCACATGCCTTGAACGCTCTAACCAACCTTTTCACTTCTCCAGACCCCTACCTCCAGCTATCACACGCAGGGAAGATGACAGGGCATACGTCCAAGCTGAAAATCACACAGTATGATTATACAGGGAAATGTCATCAGTCCAACAGCAGCAGCGTGCCGGACAGTCTCATTAAAGCAGAGAATACAGGGAAAAAACAGGATCTCGTAACACTTGAATTTAAAGCAGACACAGGACAGGGAGGAATGAGGAGCCAGGAAAGGGGCTGCAGAAGGACAGCAGTGATAAAACCTGAGCTTGAGTATCGATTGTATTGTATTGAGCTGTGATAAAAGCTAAATTTGCATGTGTCTATGTATGCTGCTGCTAAGTTACTTTAAAAACCCATCAAAATCTCAATCAGGAAACTTATACCAAACATGTGGAAGTCTGAAAACGCTCGACTTGAACAAAACTGAAAGTGTCAGCATCATGGTGTTGCCAGCAGGCTGAGGGAGGGGAACCTTCCCCTCTGCTCAGCACTGGTGAGGCCACCCCTGGAGTGATGGGTCCAGTTCTCCCCAGTCCAAGAGAGACGTGGGCAGACTGGAGAGAGTCTCCAGCCAGGGGCCACCAAGATGCTGAAGGACTGGAGTGTCTCTGCTATGGGAGCTGCGGGAGCTGGGACGGCTCAGCCTGGAGCAGAGAGGGCTCAGGGGGATCACTAAATCCGTGTCCCTAAGTGCCCGCAGGGAGGGAATGAAGAGGGAACCCGGCTCTTCTCAGCGGTGCCCAGCGACAGGACCAGCGGCAACGGGCACAAAATCAGCAATCCCTCCTGAATACAACCCCCCACTTTTTTACAGTGAGGGTGGTCAAACACTGGCACAGGTTGCCCAGAGAGGCTGCAGAGCCTCCCTCTGTGGAGATACTAAAAACCCAACTGGGCATGGTCCTGGGCAGCCTCCTCCAGCTGACCCTGCCTGAGCAGGGCTTGGAGCAGATGATCTCAAGAGGTCCCTTCCAACCTGAGCAGGTCTGTGATTTCTGTGACTTTGTAGGACAAACACTGAGGTGAACTAGGCTGAGAAATCTTGGAGAAGACAAAGATCAGGCAGCTAGGGAAAAAAAAAAAAGTGTAGGTAAAATGGAGTGAAAAAGAAACTAAGTGTTTGAATGTGATGAGAAAGGTGATCGAGAGCAAATCCGAACCCTCTGAGCTCTGCTCTGCCTGCAGGGTGCTGCTGACGGACTGTCTTCCTCCCCATCCCCTGCCCCTCCGGCATGGCGTTGTTATCACCACTGCTCTGCTGGACCCAGCCGTCCTGCGGCAGCAGTTGGGCTGCAACAAAGCTATTGGAAAACCCACCATGAACTGGGACGAAAGAGAGCGATGACTTCAGTGGCAGCACACACAAGGCAACCTGAAGCAGCACTACCGGAGAAAGCAAAAAACCGCAGCAGAGGTGAGAGCAGCTGATGTGAGAAGTGGTGTAAAGGTAGAGCGAAGCTTCCACAACACAGATCGGTTCGGAGAGGCCATCAAAGCAGCGTCAGGATTAAGCACAGATCTCTTGCCCGCAGGTCCCGTGCCTCGTGCTCCCACCCAGCAGTCCCACGAGGCGCAGGGTGAGCGCAGGGCGCGGGCCCAGCACACCCGCCAAGGTCAGCACTGGCCCGAGAGCATCAGCAAGAGAGAGACGCCTTTCACAGCCAGGTTCCAAACCCAAGATTTCTTTTATATTTTATTCAAGTATTTTCCTCTTGATCTTGAATTTTATAGCCACTTGAGCAGTGTATAAAGGTCCCAGCTATTCCCCTTGCAGATGCTTTCTGACCGTTTTCTCCTCCCCATCAAACTCTCCACACTCTCACCTAACGCATCTTCCTCGTAACCCACATCCCACAGACATACAATTGCACCCAGAGGATTTGAAACTACAGGTTAAAAAGAAATACCTACAGGCATCTAGGTATCAGTCTAAATAATGGGTACCGAAACACAGATTTTTCGTTTGAAATCGTAAGACTGATGCATTATGCAGGCCCTCGTCCTCACCCTTCCTTCCTCCTTGCTGTCCCTTTCTCTTCCCATCTTGCTGTGAAGTATTGTCACATCTTCACTGAGCAAGGTTCATGTGAGCTGGGATCTCTCTTGTCTCTAGACAAAGAGGTATTTTTATCCCTTTTCTAGAAAGACAGCCTATTTGGGTATGACGTAGCCATACATAAGGTATTGTGGTGCAAACACGCCTAACCGCCCCGGCTGTATCTCGAACAGCAATTCAGACAGCGCCAACATCCACCCAGGCTCATGCCATTGAACTCTTTTCCCCAAAACCTTTTTTGTGGCTGAAACTATGGCTAAAATGGATCTAGGATCTCTAGAGGTCACACGGGTCTAAGAAGCAGGAGATAAGAAAACAAATGTACTCCACCTGCGTCAAAGAAACATGGCAGAGCGGACAATAACTGTAGTTTCAGTCACTTTCAGGTGGAATTGGTGACTGGGCAGCTAGAAGGAAATGTCAGAGAGATGAATGTGGACATGGGAACAAAGGAGAAAAAAGGCACATTGGAAATTGTCAGAAGATAAATCAAGGTAGGCAAGCAAATAAAAATCACTCTGGGTTATAGAACTTAAAAAAACCAAGGGCCAGCATCAATGACACAGATATGAAATACATCAACGCGGAGCAGATGGCAGAGGGAAGTTTCTGGAGGTCTCATCAAAAAGCTGGAAAGTACCCAGTTGCGCATCCATTTGCAACCCCAGAGAAGGACAGAACTCAGGGGGGTAAATCAATGGCACTGGAGACAGCAGAGTTAAACGAGGACAAACAAAAATAAAGGCAGCAGGAGTACGAGGGACTGGAAAGTCAGGTAACCCGTGACCTTAGGGGCAGGAGACTGAAAAAAATCCAAGCCAGTGTTAGTGCAAATAAAACGTCTCAGATAGGAAAAAAGAAGGCTTTTGAATGTTGTCAGGGCAGGTGACATCGTATCCCTCTCAACTTCAGTTCTCAAGTTGCAAATAATTTTCTTTTTAGGCTGCAAGAACACGTTTTGCCTGACCAAACGCAACGTCTACAGTCCGCAGGCTCCTTAGAAATCAGAGAATGCAATATTTTGTTGTGTTATAGGTAGGAAATATGGTGACTGCTTTTACAGGCGGGGTTGTTAAAAAGGATTTCGATTTTAAAGACCCTTCTCAGTGCAAACGAGGACCTTCTGCCTCCCTAAGCACACATTGCTGGGGGCTTCTTAGCACGAGCTAGCTGTCTGCACCGCCTTTACGTCAACGGGAAAGAAAAATGGCATTGCCAGACTGTTCTTGTCTTAAAGTGCTTGGACGGCTAAATCGGGTCTGCTCTGTCACCCTGCAGGAGGGTTGATTTGTGCACACCAAGTGCGGAGGGAGCCTACTGCAGCGAGCTTGGGAGAAATCGTCTCCGCTGTAGGCAGCGGAGCGGTCGAGATGGTTGTCACTCTTAACACATTTATAGGGCAACAGAGACATGTACGAGTCTTTTAGGAAAAAACACAGAATGATCCATCCATCTTTTCCCACAGTCTATACGTTAACAAGACTGATGGGAAATGTTTATTTAAATGCTACCATGGATCCGCAATGTAAAAGCTGCTGTACGACCCACAGGCTGACCAGGGCTGCTGGGAACACAAGCGATGCAGAAGGGTATTCAAAGAGGGAAGTGCAGGTCATTAACCTAACTGTGGACAGGTTGGCGTTGGGAACAGAATCACTGAAAGAAGAACAGTGCGCGTCGACCACAACAGAAAGAAATAAAAAAATCTGTTCCTGAAGTAATTTAAAATAAATCAGCTGAAACAAATAACATTTAATGGGCTTGGCCTAGTCTCGCAGAAGAGACGCAACCATCTCCATTTATTTAGAAAGGCTCCTTGGCTGGAAAGGTCAGAGAAATACTGTGTTTTGTTGTATCATAGGCAGCAAATACAGGCAAGGTTGCACTGAAATTTCCTCCTGGTAAATGGCTCCATAAATGTACGGAACATTGGTCTCCCACATCTGACACACCACCATCAAATGCAAACATGCCACTGAATCAATCGGCTGTTTCGTTTGGAAGCTTAAGTTTTGCAAGATGAAAAATACCGGAATTGTAATGTTACATACGTAAACGCGAAAAAAATCCACAGCTGAGCGTGGCCGCAGCTACGCTTCTGTGCCCAGAACTCTCTGCTTACTAGAAAAAAACTTTTTCTGACCTCATTCTGTCTACAGCATTTTAGAGACGACGGAAAGCTCCCTGCCTCATGCAAAATACAGTTACTGAAACGGTGGGATCTGAAGGGTTCATTGCCCCTCTGGATATTTTCCCACTGGAACTGGACAATGAGGAGGCTGGAAGCGCTAGAGGTTCCTCTGAGAGATGTGCCCGGGCTGCAGAGGAGCGTTGACGAGGGCTCCTTCGGTTTGTTTCATCTTCACGTTTTAGTTCACAAGAAAAGTGAGCTCAGGCATTAAAATCCTGGTTTTCAGCTCAGCCCTACTCCCAACAAAGCAGCTGTCAAAGGGAGGTTATTTTCATGTTTTTAACAGCAGGAAGTCACAACAAGGGGTTTCCATCCTGAACGGCGGCGCTCATGGCGCCCTGGAGGAGCGAGAAGCTCCAAAGTGCAGCTGGCCCCGTCCTGCCTTTTGGCACCCCCTTTCAGCCCTGCCAGGCTGCTCTAAGGTCTCCCCGGAGCCTTCTCCTCTCCAGGCTGAACACCCCCACCTCTCCCAGCCTGTCCTCACAGGAAGCTGCTCCAGCCCCCTCAGCATCTTCATGTCCCTCCTCTGGACCCGCTCCAGCAGGTCCGTGTCTGTCTTGTGCTGGTGCCCCCAGAGCTGGACGCAGCCCTGCAGGGGGGTCTCACCAGAGCGGAGCAGAGGGGCACAATCCCCTCCCTCGACCTGCTGCCCACAGCCTTTCTTCCCCTGGACTGAGGACTGCCTGCTCACCTCCAGCAGCCAACTCGCTGCCTCGGTTTCTCGAGGCCAGAGCTGTCAAGCAGAAGCAAGAGAAGCCTCTCACTCTCCCACAGCAAGAGTTACTGATTTCAGCCTCTCTTCCACGGGTGAGAACGTATTTTCTGGACACAGGCTGGCTCTCCTCTGTTGGGCAGAGCTCAGTGCGGAGGAGCCGGGGCACAGAGCCCAGCTCTGCACTAGCTCTGGTCGCAGAGAAGCCCAGGGGCGCAGCAGAAAACCCGAGGGCCTCCTAGAGAGACCCAAACCCTTCGCGTGTGCAGCTGTGACGAACCGATTACAACTAGAACAAAGCTGGTTTTCACAAATGATTTAGCGCAATCCACTAAATTGCTTCTCTTGTTAAAAACATTACTAGGAAGGACGTGAAAAAGGCTCTTCAAACTATAGGCACGGACTTCCACTGAGGTTCTGCGGCAGCTATACCTACCCAGGCAGCTGCATTGGGCTCTATATCTATAGGAAGCCCTGTGAACAGCAGCTCCCTAATAGTATGTGGAAGCAATTAAAAAATTGCAGGAGTTCTCTTTTTCCAGCAAACCCATGTATGTTCCTTCCAACTTTGCCCTCAGTGACATCGATCCATATTTGCTCCATCTTCGGGGGAAAGAAAGCAAAGCAGAACAAAAAACCTTCCTCTTGGATCAGTCTACTGGTGGAAGCTGGAATCTGTTAGCCTGAAGGAAGAAAGTGTGATGGAGGCATAAACAAACGTACAATGCTCTTCAGGATGGAAAGGATTCAGGCAGGATACTACCTTTTGCTCCTACTATAATATCACTGTCACAGAAATCAAATTTATTTCTAACAAATGCTATTGGGCTTTGCTGATGCTCTTTCCTTTTCAGCACTGAGGACATTCACAGAAGTGCTGAGCCCTACCCTTCCTGTTTTCAGGATGAATTTGTGTCAGACAGGCAAACGTGTAACTGTTAACATTTTCATCCATCATTTATTCCAGGTATATGAAATACAGTTAACTTTAGGAACAAATTCAAAAAGAAGCCAAGCCACAGAAAAGTGGCCAGTTTGAAGAGCTTTGGCACGTTAAAATGCAGAACCGAACCCCATCCAGGTCCCACAAAGCAAGCCCAGCGACCCTGCTGTCTTTATTCCGCGCTGCCAAGATGTGACGGCGCCTCCAGCCAGGGAAATGAGGCCCTTAATTTTAGTCAGCAATGATCTTTTACATCATGGATTAACCTAGAGCCATAGTAACGGCAATAAATCTTGGGGAAAACACTGTAATCAGACATGTGCGAATGGAGAAAATAGAAATATAAGAAATTTTTAAAGGGGAAAATCCCGATTCTCCTCCGTACCTCACTCCACTACTAGCTCCTGGCACCTGGACATTTTCCAGCTTTAAAGAAACGGAGGATACAAGAAAACACAGACACGTGCCTGTATGCCCTGACAACCTAGATGAGAGACGACCCAAGAATGCTTTGGCGTATTCAGTGGTTCAGCCAGTGCCCTAAAAGTCTCAAAATACTCAGAGACAACATACATGGACGGGCATTTGCTGAGACAGACACAGGGTCTCTTCCAAGCTCAGGTGAGAGACAAGTATTCTAGCTTTTGTGCTTAACCACTAAACCCCCAGATTCTGTAACCACCCAGTCTGACCAGCCGCACGCAGAGCTCACGCAGAGGTTGGAGGGCCTTGCAATGCCCTTCTGGGCATACACCCTTTAGCAAAGCTAACCCCCCTGCTACAGGCTATAATTCCATCTATAAATATTTGTAACCCAGCCATCAAACCACATCTCTGCCGTCCTTAATTAACTAAACAGATAACGCTCCTTTAGCCTTTCCAGCTTTTTGATATTTCTATAGCGCTCTCTTAATTGATTTTGCAGCGTTTCCATATTCTTTTTGAAACATCTATACTCGACCTGAGCCAAAGTTTTAGTAGCATCAAGCAAAGCCTGGTAAAGCAGCATTTCTTTGGTATGCGTGGGCTCAGCCCGATTAAGGTAATCTGTGCTACTTTGAGGTACTTTTCGGTGTAGTTCAGCGCCAGCAGGCCAGCCTCGCAGAGACGGAAACAGCCTGGATCACACAAATGCTGTAATCTGAAGTGGCTTTCACTGATGGCTCCTTGTAGAACCTCAGCTGAGCAGAGCACCTCTGAGGAAGACCTGTATTTCTCATTATGACGTGACTAAAGCCAAACCAACCCTGGTTAGACTCGGACGGGTGTACGTAGCCACCACAACTAGGTGTTTTGCAAAGAACAAAGGCACTGAGCAGAGCCTGAATGACAATAGCTGTCCTGGTCTGGGCTACATCAGAACTAATTCTGTTTTGAGAGATGAGTTTGGGTCCCACTGCGAGCCTCAGGTACATCCCCAGGGGCTTGCTGAGCGGTTATGGAGAAGTATGTGTTCTGCAAGCCGAGAGCCTGAGGAGCTGGAATGACAGAGGCAAACATCACCACCTGAACCTCAGGCAGCCTGTCTGTCCCCCCAGGTCCAGGAAAAGATAAACACCTCTTTCCTTCTTTGGAATAAGCAAGCACAGAGAGAAGCAGACTCCTTCCTTGAACTCGTGCAGAATCTGCTAGATGAGGTAACCTTTCGTAACAGAAATCTGGGAGTGGGATCCTTGAAGAGGGATGAGCCCGGACCTTGGTCAGAGGCGGGTACTAATACAGGTACGGTGACCACAGACGATGACACCTACCGTGTATTCGCTGCCTATGAGTTCTCATGGTGCCTGACTAAAGATGATGCTTGAAAGTAAGGTGATTTCTGGCTTCCTAAAGATCGGTTCTGGACTGGTCTAGTGCCATTCCACACTCCTGCGAACGTCTCGCCTCCCAGGAAGAGCAAACTGTAGACAGAGGATGACACAGCGATCGTTTCGCAGAGTCAGGTTGTTTCTTCGGTGTTTGTTCCGTGTTTATTCCAACTTCTTTTCTTAGCCTTCGCTGGGGATGGTATCTGTAGAGTACACGCGCTGTAGAGGTCTTCCTGAGCTACCTCAGTGCAGCCTTGGCATCGCTGAGGGAACGGCTCGTGCCTCAGAGTACAGAGAAGTTCTGAGCTTTCAAACGGGCAGTGACCCACAGTTACTTGCGTGTTTTTCAAAATACGAGCTGCTTGCAATCAACTGGTACGTTGTTCGCCAGCAACCGTGATCAGGGACCGTCCCCGACGGCTGAAGGAGCCTATCCTGACGTTTCCACTACCATCGAGTCTTTTTTGATGGTCCTGCTCAGCTCCCTTCTACAGATGTACGAGGCCTGAGTTAGCAAGTGAGAACTGATTCTCACGAGGAACTTTTCAAGCAAGTCTTGGCAGCTGACGATTCCAGGGTGCGCAGAGGCAGGTGACGTGCCTCATGTCCAAACAGGTCTGACTTCTCCAAGTCTTTATTCCTGGATTATCTTCGGTCTGCCTGGTCGAGTCCTGGACAACAGACAGCAACAAAGACCTTGCTCCTTTTTAAATACAAAAATGCTCCAAGCCAAAGGGTGTTGCTGACTCCAAAGCCCTGTTGCTGATTCTGTCGTTTTCTCTTTAGTCAAAACGCTAATCTTGGTAGCGCTGTTGAAAAGCTATTTATGTTTCCCTTGATCGCTGCAGTTTCTATATCCAGTATTCCTGGGATTCTTGTGATCAAATCCAGATCTATGCATATCCTTGCCCACATCAGTGAAGAGAAAGATTTCTTTAGTCGTGTGCCTTTGGGACAGTCTCTGCTCACAAGAGGTACGTGGATCCCTGCAGCTCCCGCAGGCAGAAGAGCATGGGACTGGAACACCAAAGTGGGCTCAGATTTGACTATTAGGTGCAGTTCTGGCCATCCCACACCAAAAAGAAATGTTGGAAGAAGGTAAGGACAACGAGCACAAGATACTTGCTGTGGATAATCTTGACTCAAGCTTCACTGCCCCCTTCTTCCAGATCAGACGTGGTTTTTATAGATAATTCAGGAGACCCAAGCTGAGAAAGAAATAAAGCTCTGACTGGAAAGAAGCGGAGGAATGAAGGGTTCCTGGGACTACGTTATTCCATGAGACAAAAAGGCACCTATCATGCCCATGGACCAGCACAGAAACTCATCACATACTGGAAAGAGGTGAAATGCTGGTGAGCCAGAACACGACAGGATGGCACCAGGAAGCTCCCCCTGCCAGACAGCTGAGGTGGTCTTGATGACTGTGGTATTAAGAGATTTTTTAAAATGTGAATAATCCAGTTTGGATTAAGAAAATGGGAAAAGGTGGTTAAACAAAGAAGTAAGAACCAAGGAACTAGGGGATCACCACCCACATTAGCTGTTGCTCCTGGGTCAGAACTGGCAGTCGTTCTGCAAGGCCTTTTACGCCAGAGGATGAAGAAGCTGCAGGAGAACCTGGCAGGCCCTGCTCCTCAGGAAATGTTTCAAGCCTGTGTGCACAGAGGACATCCGTGCCTAAAGCAGGATCTGCTCTGACAGAAATTTGAAGATAATTGTGGTCTGTGCTACAGCAGACAAACTTGGAACCCCAACAGAGGTTAAAAGCAGAGACAATGCAAAAGACCTTGCCCACAAGGTTGCTTGCAACCCAACAAACGAGAAGGTGTTACGGGTCATGTTGCTTAAGGACATGAATGCTCTGTAAAGCACCGGCTTTGGGAGCTGTCTGCTCTGTCAGCCTCTTCACACCTAATGCAGCAAAAGGCCTATTTCATGGAATCACAGCACAGCCCAGGTTGGAAAGGATCTCACAAGATCATCTGGTCCAACCTCTTCATGGGAAGGGGAGCCTGGATAGGATCCCTGGCAGTGCTCAAGGCCAGGCTGGATGGGGCTTTGAGCAACCTGGGCTAGTGGAAGGCGTCCGTGCCCACGGCAGGGGGTTGGACTGGATGGTCTCTAAGGGCCCTTCCAACCCAACCCTTTTTGTGATTCTATGATCTAACACCTTGCCCAATTGTATCTTAAAAAACCGCCCGTGATGAAGACTCCACCACATCCCGTATTTGAAGCCACGCAGTGTATTGCACTTTGTTTGCAGACACTTACAGAATGACTTACAGACAGATTTAGAAAGAACTTTAACACAGCCACTTCAGCCCCGCGTACATAACGGACTGATTTTGCCAAGGAAAGTAGAAAGAAAGCACGCGGAGCTTTGCTCAGCGCTGTTTGAAGGACTGCTGCTGCACACGAGGGACCTGGCTTGCCTCTTGAGTTCCACCTTGTCACTAGAACAGTGACAGTTTGTTTCTCGCTCCCTGCAGGGAACATTTATTCATTCACAGCTCTGGGGAAGTGAATCTCCAGGGCACCACTTTGCTGTTCTCCCTGACGTATCTTAACAAGGAAGGAAAGTGCAAACGCGTGATTCAGCTGGGTTTTTTGCATGTTTACATACGTACAGCCGTACAGTAATTTACATATATATAACTAAGTAAATGTAACCCCAAATTCAACTCAAACCAAAATGCCTCCAGCAGACACGGGCAACTCGAAAGGACTTGGGCAGCGCAGCTGTGCCTGGTGTGGAGAACCAGCGCCAACAACGGCCACGCAGAATCCTCATTCTGTGAAACGGCTGCAGCAGAGCAGAGCAATTGTTTGCGAGCAGAGGAGCCTATGATACAACAAGACCAGCCTTTCTCAGAACAGCTTTGGAAGTAATGCTCTATTTAAAAAGGAAAACAAAAATCTCTTCAGCGCTTTTTAGAGGTTTCCTCAGCCATGCTCACCCAATAACATCTATTCCAACAGAAGAAGATCACTCTTCAGTGAGAACAAAATGAAGCACTGCAACCAACTCTGTACATTCTGAATGCTGCATACACATTTTGAAGTGGTAGCGTTATCTAAAGTACATTAGAAGAGTCCTAATGATACAAAACTCACACTCCATATTTTTTTTACCTCTCACAGAAATAAAACACCAATAGCGCAAGGCAGCGTACCTTTTTGTTGGTGTAGGTGCTCCAGAGGACATGTGGGTCACCATGGTGTCATTCATGTTAGTCAGAGGCCGAGGAGGACTAAAATAGAAATATTTATTCCAGTTAGTGATTTAAAAAAAAAATATCAAAAAACCCAAAAGGAAACAAACCCAACACAAGGAAAAAGGACAGAGCTCTCCTCTGTGACAACACCAGGTCAAAGAGCAGCAGCAGAATTGCTCTGCACAAAGACACTGGAGGAGCTTGGTCTACTCTACAACTGCTGTTCACAGCTCATGTGTCACACTAAAATGAAGATAACACTAACATTTGTGAGCACGTAACTGCCTTTGGTATTGTCCAACAGTACAAGAAAATGTAGGAATCATTCGAATTAGGGCAATTATTTGAAATGTTTAAAGAAATTAAGCAAAGATTTATTATAACAAGTGATCATTTATACAATAACCACATGCACCATCTGTTTGGGTTTTATTTCAATAAGTTAAAGTTAGCTGGAAAAACCCACATTGATAGAGCCTCGTGTTCCTCGCTACATAAATACAACCTATAAAATACAACCACGGACTGATGCTCCCATTATTTGCGTTTTTAAACCCTGAAAGTTTCTCAGTTCCACCCTGCCGCAGCCACCCAAGGCTTCGTGTGCTTGTGGCTGTGCAGGGAGTGGGAGGAACAGGTCACCCAGAGCAGCCGTGGCTGCCCCCTCCCTGGCAGGGCTCCAGGCCAGGCTGGATGGGGCTGGGAGCGACCTGGTCTGGTGGGAGGTGTCCCTGCCCATGGCAGGGGGGTGGGACTGGGTGGTCTTTAAGGTCCCTTCCAACCCAAACCAGTCTATAATTCTATGACATGAGGAGCCACACGGGACTCTGCTGGCGAATTCAAGCTGCTGGGAGAGAAGAACCCCAGCAGCTACTATCACAGAATCAGTATTTGCCTCCGTTAACTGCCAGCGAGATCCAAACACATCCATCACCCTTTAAAATGAGACTGGCAAAAAAGGGCAGGGTCGTCCCGCAGAGTCAAAAGCGGAGTTTGCCCATTAGACCACACAGGAGCTGTGCGGATCACCACGGAGAGAAACACCACGCTTTTCTGCGCGCTTGCAGATTGAATTCTTCACAGGTTTGGATTTGCCATCATGTTTGCATTCACTTTCAGGAAGATCTACTGCAGATAATATGGAGATTAATTCCTGCCAACTTCAGTTTCCCGCAGTGCCGCGGTGCAGAAGGCGTTTGACCCGACAGCGTTGGCGGCTTTTGCCTTTGCTGACTTCCCAGGCACGGAGCCTGCTCCTCTTCCCGATGTGTGAACACCAGGAATTGCCCTAAGACTCACTACCTTGTTTCATTTAACAATTTTCAGAGCCCAGCAATCCAGAGAATCAAACAACCACTAAAAAAAAAAAACCCCGCCTGGATGTCAAACCTACACAATCACACAGAAGATATCCCCTGCTCGCCTCACCGAGCTCCTTCTCCAGGCAGGGTCGGAACGCAAGGGCGCTTCAGTTCTCGCCCAGGACGGATTTGCCCCGAAGTAATTACGCTGCCTGTTTTAAAGTTAGTGTTGTTCTAAATATGGCATTATACCAAGAAATGATTCAGTCACAAGCCATTCACTGAACGTGCTTCTTTAGAAAAGGAACCTCTGGCTGTACAAAGCAGCAGAAAGAGGACGGTAACGCGCTGGAGGGCCGGCAGACGTGCCCCGCCGCGGCACGCTCGCAAGCCATTCATTTTGCTCGTGGACACACAAATACATCCTGCGGCGACGAGCAGTTAATTAACAGCGCTTCCCCTCTGCCCCTTCACCTCCCTGCTTACTTCTCCCTGACCGAATGCAAGGGATGCTCTGTCCACCTCGACACGGCAAAGCTCCCCCTTTTCTCCTGAAGACCCACCCGTCAGCTTTGCTTTCTCCTGCCACGCACAGCGCCAAACTGCAGCGCAGCTGCGAGAGAAGCAGCGACGGCACCCAAACCCTATGTGTTGGCAACGACTGGCTCCGCCGTTCCCGGGTGCGTTAGCGGCGGTTTTTCCTTCGAGGGGGACAAACGCTTTCCCTAAACCCCGTGCCCTCAGACGCAACCGATGCCACCTCGGCTTCCCGACACTTTTTGGGGAGGGGAAGCGAAGCCCGCGGTGCCGCGTGGCAGCGGGGGGACGAGGCAGGCTCGCAGCGGAGCGTGCTGTCGGAGCACAGCGACCGGCGGGGACAGCACGCGCAGACTCACCGTCCACGAGACGCACGCAACAGCACGAGCATTCACAGAATTCGTTCCACTTGAAGTAACAAATTGTACCTGAGGGCGCCTCTTCCACTGTCCCCCAGAAGCTCACCGATGTGGGTCTATTTTGAGTGAAGGGTGATTCTTCCCTTAATTACAATTTTGCTTCTATATGACCCTTCTAACAAGAAAGTGGGTGTAAACCGCCATTTGCCATCTGGTTTTAGTAACATTACGAGACATTGCCACAAGTTCGTTCCAGTTCCGTAAATACCAGTGTCCCCAATTTTCCAGCTAAATCCTTGCTAACAGTGATAAAGGCAAAGAAAAAAAATTAAATGCAAACATCTGGTTAAAAGATGTCTAATAGCACAATTCTGTCTTCTTTATGACGTACAATAAAGCCTTTCCCAGACCAGAGAATTTCTTGAGACCATTTATACATTTTTAGGGAATCTCTTTTCCAAAAACCATACCTCTGTCAAGACAGCTCTGTATTATCTTGTATAACCCTGACAGAAAAATCGTATTGGTCGTGAAACCAGGAGGATGCTGTAACCATGAACACAATTCCACTGGAGTAACAAAGCAGCTTTCATGAGACTTTCAGTGCAGGTCCACCTTATTCACCAAAACGGCTAGTTGAAAAGGAGCGTAACTGAACTCCCCTCCCAAGATGCTCATGATAGCCGGCTTCTGCTACAGCCCATCAGCGTAACAGAAAAGACAACAAATTTTCTTGAATCAGCTACTGGGGAGAGATTTCTCTGCCTTGATAATCTTACCAGAAAACATAACTACCCAGATACCTGAGACAGGAGAAACCCCCAAACCATCATGGGCAGAGAAACTCAGAAGATGCACTCAGAAGTAACTCCTCTCCCACCCACAACGTAGCTGAGAGAGTAAAACACCAAAGGGACTTCAATGTCTATCAGGAAGAGCTAACAACTTCCCTTCAAAACTTCTTCTGTTTTGTTAGGTTAAATTTTTCAAGTTTAACTTATCCAGATAAGTTACACATTTACGGTGTATTCAGTCAGCCTAGGGTGCTCTTGGGAAGAAAAGCACCTAAAACCAAGCAGAGAAATAAGAGAAATCTTTCAGATACCTGGGAGCTGGGACAAACGTGGCAGCCACAGAAGCTGAGAAATCAACCCCCCTAAATCCTCTTTTTTCACGATGCTTATGAAAAGTGACACTAGCCAAGCGGCTGGGATGCCAGAGATCAGCCCACACCAGGGAGCATAAGTCAAGCCATCGGAAAGCTCTACTCCCACTCCGCCCGCGAGGCCCAAGGCGGGCACCGCATAAACTTTTGAGTAGCTTGAAAACCACGACAGCGCCCTTGGCAAAACCAAACCGCGCAGTTACCTGGAACGCGACTGGTTAGCACTGGGCAGGTGCTAACTTACTCAGCCGCGACGTCTGGAGCGCCGCCCCTCTCCGCCTGAGGAGGCCCAGGGGTACCCGAGGTGACAGCAGCACTGTGGGCTCAAAGCCAGGACAAGGACTCGTCCTGACCACCGTACTGGGGAGAAGCCCCTAAGGAGGGGGGCGTCCCTTCGGCCGGGGACACGCAGAAGGAAACTCGCAGCTTTGGGTATTTCTGCTGTCGAGGTCTCCTTGGCTTCAATTCATTCAGCCCCCAACCAGAGAGGGGACACTGTCGGGTACCGAAGCATCGTGCGGCAGCGGCAGACGCCACCAGCACACAAATACCCAGCAGAGGTTTGCGGAGGGCTTGAAAACCGGGATCACGAGAGTCCTCTGCAAACCTGGGAAGGAAGGAATAAAGGCTTCCCAGAACAAGGCAGAGATGCCGTCACTCCAGAGCCATTTGACACGAGTTACTCGCCCACATATTTTATTTTATTATTATCTTTTTTTTTTACACAAATGTCATAAAGTTAATTCTGAAGCTAAAGTACCTTAAGTCACCTCTATGGAAGGTATCACAAGTGTGAGCTTTCCAGCCGTAGCACTTGTTTCTCTTCCTTTATTTTTTTCAAAGCATGTTTAGGTACGAATATCACCTCTGTCATGAGCGACTCCCTCTCCAAGTGTCCAGTTTTGGCCACTACTGGAAACAAGATACTGGGCTAAACAGCTTTTTGGCCCAGCCCAGGACGGATGATACTCTGCTGTTAGATTTTTCCCGTCATTTTCCTAAACATGCTTTTATGGGTAATTGCCATAATTCTAATAAAATCAGCAAAGATCTTGACTTCTCTCTATCACTAGTATTAACTCTTATTAACTCCTGCCTCCTACCTGCAGTAAAACCTATGAGAGCCAGATGTAACCGAAGTTGCTGTCACATCTATTCTCAGCAATCTTGTCTAAATATGAGTAATCTTGTCTAAAAATGAGAAGTAAGAAATAGATTAGTCACTGCTATTTTGTGTCAACAGTTTTCCTAAGTAGGAAAACCAATCAGCAGGCATCCTGAGGAAAAGCACAATTAAACCTAGGTCTAATCACTTGCTCGTCGTCTTTCAGAGTTGGCTGATGAAGGTCTAGAACAAAACCAGGACAATTCTGAGATCTCAGAAGCCTAAAACTTCAATAAATAAAAGGAACTAAATCTGGAGGCTTTTTGCTGTGCTGGACAATCACCCTGTAAAGGGTCCTTTACAAAAAAGCAACGGTAAACAAAATTTACCAAGCTGCTTTCTGCTCTAAACAGTCCTCCTGGCTGAGACTGCTGACGTGCGGCAAAGCAACATCATTTACTGGCTCCCATCAGAGCACAGAGACTCGGAAAACGCAAAGCTCAGGAAAAGCAAGCTGCACTGGAGGGTTAAGGGCTGTCACAGCAGGCAACCGAACAACAAAAAAAAGACAGAAGAAAAAATAAAGAACCAGAAAAAAAAAAGACAGACTGCTCCGTCAGTCAGGTCTGGAAGTGATGAGTCCGGAGCTGAAGCCCGACACCTGAAATTCCAAAATCTGAAAGACTTCCCTGGCCCTCGGGAAGGACAGCTCAGTCGGGGCCGCAGGACACGTGAGGGTCTCCAGCAGCGAAGTTAACAGCGTACCTGTGTCAAAAGCATAACTGGTAACACCTCCCACCCTCCCCCAGTGCTTGCTGGGTAGGGACCAGTGGGCACATCACGTACAACAGAAAAAGACAGTGTTTTTCAGGTGCACTGATGAGCACTGTTATAATCGTCAGTATTTGTTCAATTATCATATAATAATGCCTGGAATTAAGGTACTTTTAATTAGGGAGGGAATTAACAGGGATGACGGCATGATACCCATCCGTCGTCTTTGCTGTTGTTTCTGAGGGGGCACCTGTCGTGTTTACACAGCTCCGCGCTGAACGCGACGCAGTGGCTGACTCTAAAGCTGAGCTTTGCTGCATCACCGGGGAATTTCTAAACTAGTAAGATTTTATATCAGATATCACTGGTCTCTTTGACATTGCTTAGGAACCCCACCAACAGTCCAGCTTGTGTTTCTTTGTGCAAAGAGAACGACAAAGATTTACAGCTGCCACGGGACCGACACATGAAGGTAGGCACGGACCAAAGGCTGTCACACATACATGAAACAGATGAAACTGAAAAATCTTACTGATATCCTGTGACACTGCGCTACAGAGTGGTTGACCACAATCCCTCTGATTATTAATTGTTATTATTACTATTATTATTTTACAGGCATGCTGATGGAATTTTAAGGAGAGATGTAAAGGTCGACAGTTGTGTGGGTGTTTGTAGGCAAAGGTTAACATAAAGCGTTTCTGGGGGCCAGGCAGGCTGGCATCACAGGCAGCAGGCACTGCAGTCAAGACCTTGATGCTCTAAGAGAGATTTGCTTGAAGTAAACCAGAGGGATCGTAACAAAGGAAGAGCAACCAAATCCACAGGGAACCCCGTGTCGGTTTATTAACTGAACCCCCCCCCCCCCCCCAAATGGTAAATAACGGCTGATGAAACACGCCTGCATAAAACTGTAAAATTAAAAACATCCCCCCTGGCCTGACAGTCTTGTCGCTTCTCTCAGATAAGGCATTGACTGGCAAAAGCAATAAAGCAAGATTCATTATTGATTAACTCGATCATTCCTTGTACGGCAGTTTAGGAAGTACAAGTCATTAGAATTCATTAGAACCGTTTGCTCCTAACGCCGCACACACTGTTAACGATTTTTTGCTCAGCTCTTCCCTCCAGGTGAGAAGGACGAGAGCAAATGGCCTCAAGCTGTGCCACGGGAGGTTTAGATTGGACATGAGGAAAAATTCCTTTACCGAAAGAGCGGCTCAACATTGGCACAGGCTGCCCAGGGAGGCGGTGGAGTCACCGTCCCCGGAGGAATTCAAAAAACATGTAGATGTGGCATATTGGGACGTGGTTTAGTGGGCAGGGTGGGGTTGAGTTGATGGTTGGACTTGATGATCCTAGAGATCTTTTCCAACCTAATGATTCGATGAATCTATGACACTGACAACAAAGTGCCACCTGATTTAACGTAATTCTTGCTTTCTGCTGCGTGGCATTTTCATGGAAGCAAAGAAAGGCCCGAACAGCTCTCTGGAAGTCTGGCGGGAGATTCCCATGAACAACCATGTAAAAACGCATCTCTGCCTGTATCAGGAAGGACTCAAAGCAACAGAAGCGTCACCTGCTTTTCTCCCACCGTGTTCCTGGCAGAACTCTGTCAGTACATTGTGATAACAGCACAACAACGTCACCTGCTCTGTCTCAGGTTCGGTTCTCGGGAGAGACCAGAAAGATTCCTCCACAGAACAGCCACAACTGGAGTGACTTGCAGCAAGCACCATCCCCGTCTGATGGCAGTGCCACCCAGCTCTCCCACAAAGACAAAGGCTGTGATGGTTTGGAGTGACAGAAGCAAGGCTGTGGCCCCCAGACAGAAATACAAAATACAAAGGACATCACCTCTCCCTTGCCACTCTCTGGAAAACAAGGCTACTTGCTGGCAGCCGTAGTTAGGTAACTCATGTACAGGGTTTTTTCGCTCCAGGAACGCCGTTGGGCTTGGGGTGGAAGCACACACCAGCTCCCAAACTCTCATGAGCCAACAACTGCGTCCATCTGACACCACCTCACAGGATGCTGTGCCAGTTTATCACACTAACACGAGCTCAGTAATTCCAACAACGCTGGGCTGTTATCCACCGCGATCACAACCTCCTCTCACAGCAACCGGTACTGCGGGTGGGAGCCCGCTGTCACGTACTACACCCAGGGTGGGCTGCGTGTGAAATTACTCTTTTTCCCAAGAATATCCCACGAACACTCAGCCCGTAGACAAGGACAGAGCCCATTCCCCTGCCTCTGTCCCCTCCCTTACTTCACAAGCTTAGTGCTAACACCGACGGGAACGTGCGCTGCTGTTCTCACGGCATCACCAGCTCCGGCCGTGCCAGGCCTTGTGCTGCCGTACCCTGTGGCAACACACGCTGGTTTTCCATGGGATCCCCTGCAGCACCGTGCTCCGGTTGTCAGCGCTCTTGGCTGACAAACTTCAGGACCAGCGCTCCTTCTCGCACCTCCTCCACACAACGCCGAACCAGGGACGATCCGGTACTGCTTGTTCTGACTGAATGATGGTCCTACCACTGCAGAAGGACCGAGAAAAGGCTCCGCAATGTGACAAACAGCATTTCAGCAGCAATTTCTGGTCGTTGGCAGGCAGGGATGGCTCCTGCAGGGGGGTTCACAGGGTGGAGACACGTCTTACAGCTGCAGTTACTGAGGGCTTGTGCGTGAGGACCAGCAGCTCTAGACCAGGACAACTAGAAAGGACAGGCTAACGTGGGAGAACCCCGCTGTGACGCCAGCGTGGGCGAGGCGATGGCAATTCCGGTAACTTCACAAAAAAGAGAGAGTCATTTACAGAGAGGTATGAACAGATTATCTTGCCCCTTCATTATCTGGATGCAAATAAGGATGAGGCAGTATCACGTCTAAAGCAGGCTGACATGACCACCAGGAGCTGGCTGTCGTATTGCTGCTGCCTTGTGACACATCAGGGCGGTGACAGCATCTCAGCTGACGCTGGGATAGTACTGACTGTGGAGAAACTCTAACCTTTCTACAGATGAGAACTAGCACATTTAACAGAACACATCATGTGTTTTTGACACTCAGAAACTCGCTGGTTTGTTTGCCAGAAGGCGCACGGGCACACCTCGTTCCGAAAGGCTGTCGTTCCGCCGGTGTGCCCAGGCTGGCACGTTCATCAACACCGGTAAAGGCCTTACACTACGCTGGGCGCTGGGATGAGGCGCATTTATTTCACTGCGACAACACGGACATTATTCACACCAAAGAGGACTAGTGGGTTGCCTGCGCTTCCTGTTATTCTAGCAGGTCTTGTTTTTTCTTTAAGATGATGAGATACAGGATCTATTGCTACTGTTTGTTTTTAAGCTTCCTTTCGGCACTTTTACTCCATAATAATCCAAAAGCCAAAGGAGGACACGTTCTTCCAGGCTAGCGTATAAAGGAGATCGATTCTTTGGTTTGCTGGTTGACTGAAGACCCTACCAAGCAGAGGCAAAGGAAG
The DNA here is from genome assembly GCF_034619465.1 of Leptosomus discolor. NCBI lineage: Eukaryota > Metazoa > Chordata > Aves > Leptosomiformes > Leptosomidae > Leptosomus > Leptosomus discolor. The sequence continues at coordinate 126,986,444 of NC_141392.1, forward strand.
ACAGACGTAGAGACAGACACTTGAAATGCACTTTACCTGAGAATCTCACCATTTATAAGGAACTGCTGCTGTTCAAAAACTTCCCATCCGTCACAAAAAAGACAAGACCTGGTGCACGTTTGGTGCAGTGCAAGGACACCGGGTTGCTCTAAGGAGAACAGAGCCTCTCCCCCGCCTGGTATGACGCCAGACGCTGCGTTAGGGCTTTTTGGCACAAGACACAGCCATGAAAAGGAAGCGTAGCCAGGCCATCAAGGTCGAGTGCCAGCAACTATACAAGTCTACTCACTCTGGCACGGTGATCATTGGATCTGATGACCAAAAGGAAGGGTGGAATGGGGGGAGAAGGTTCAAGGGAGCAAGGAAATGGACAGTGTCCTCCCCCAAGAAAAGAGGTTAAAGCCATTTTACTATATGCAAAATGCTCTATAATGATAATACAGTTGAAATCTTCCCCCTCTGCATTGCAAATTCTTCAAAAATAATAGTAATAAAACCAGGAGATACCATTTACCGAGTTAAAGATTCAGAGCCCACTCCAGCATGCCTCATTTTCGAACCGCTCCTACAGTTTACATCCCACAAATCTTCGAGGTCGTCGTTCGATGGCCTGACCCAGAGCCGGTTTGGCCCCACTCACGTTAGCAAACGAAGCAGAGCCAGGGAGTCTCCCCGTAGCCTGGGCTGGGATTGTCTGCACGTTTAAATCGGCAGCAGACCCCAGGGCAGTTCTGGCCTGAGTCAAAGAGCTCTCTCCCAGACAATTCCTGGGAGTAGTTTGGGAGCTAGCAGGAGCCAGGAACCACTCCCAGTAAGCAGTTCAGACGGGGCCAGACTCTTCTGCAAGGTAAGAAAGACTAACAGCACGGACATGCTGCTTCAGAGCCAGCTGGCTTCACCGGCAAGGAACGGTCGCAGGCACGTTCACCTCAACAGCACGTGCAGCACGATGACTTGACGGGGGCTTATTCCTCTGACTTGGCATCTTCGGTTTTTCCTCGGGTACCAAAGCCGCACAGCATTTAATCAGAAATCTGCCTGAGGCTGCTGTTTGATCAGCAGCAATGACTCGGGCAAACCCCTCGCACCAGCGGCAGCAGAGAGGGAACTGACAACCGCAAGGTAACCGCCGATTGCCGGCCCTGCTTGACCACCCTGCCCCCAGCGTCCCGGAGCTCGTTCCTGCAACTGGGTATTTCAGATGACAGAATCATTGAGGCTGGAAGGGACGTCTTGACATCACCTAGTCCAACCTCCCTGCCCAAGCTGGATCAGCCAGACCAGGCTGCCCTGTCAGGTTCCTAACATCTCCAAGAATGGAGATTCCACCGCCCCTCTGAGCAACCTATGCCAGTGTTCAACCCCCCTCACATACTTCATCCAAAATCGCGCAGCCTTTCCTGTTTACAGCAGAGGTTTTGATCAGTCTGACACGGGATGATCCGCAGAAACAAAGCGGTCTGCACCGAGGCACCCACTAACGTCAAAGGAGTTGGACTCGATGATCCTTGTGGGTCCCTTCCAACTCGAGATACTCTATGACTTCGTGACTACAAACATACACGTGCTCAGGAGCAAGCGGTGAGCAAGCAGCTGGGAAGAGCAGAACACACAAGGTTCATGCCCTTTGTCACGGCCTTTCAGGCCTGACTTTACACAAGCGCCGCCTACTCTCTATCCAAAATAGGCACAGGTTACAGAATGTCCAAAAATGAAAGCTTTAACCCACGCTAGGCAAGAGAACATAGCTTCAATGAACACACTGATACGTACTTCAGAGCTTTGTGTGCAAATGGCAAGGACTCCAGGGCGGCCACAACAGGGGTTAACTGTGCAATATAGACACCCGCTGAATTAAAAGAGGAGGGCTGGCATGAGCGGACGGGGATATTGTGGCAAGCTGCAGGACACTGAAGCTTCAGCAGTAGTCCACAGAGCTTTAACCAAGATTAGGTGAAAACAGTTTCAGACCTCTTACTTAAACATTGTCCTTGCTATTCCACTCTATGTGCCCGAAGGGTTCAACAATCACTTGAAACAATTCTGGAAGTTAATTGGGTCAGATACCTACTTGCTTTGAAATTCATCAGCTCCGACATTAGTAGGTCATACCCCACACTTGCTAAAAGTGAGCACTACATGGCTGAATTTTCTGTCCAATGTTCTCTCTACTGAACAAATTTGTTCTACTGTTTGAGAGGGTAATTCTTTCGCTGTTAGCTGCTGTGTGAACTCCTATCCTGTAATTACTCAAACCCTGTCATTAAGTAGGCAGAAATTAAAGAATTACTTCTTTTGTGCAGTGTATTATATATAACCAAAACCATAAATGAGGGTCATTATTTATTATTCAAAACTAAATAATGATTTCCTGCTGCCTTTTCCCTCTGACTACATGCCTGAGTAGGTAGAATATAAGATCAATACATCTGTTCAATAGGAGGCACCGAAGGCAGACCCGCGAAGAAAAGGAAAACCTATTTAAAAATGCAATAACTGATAAGGAAAAGTGCAAGTTCACAACAGAAAGCAAAGCAGGGGGTGCTAGAATTACCCTTTTTCACAGAATTAACAGATTGGGGACACGAATGGACTTCATCTTGGGAAAAGGGCTGTAGAGGGCACGAGGGTTCACGGCAGCTGAAGACACATCCCTGGTGCGACGCTGGAGCAAGCCAGCCCCGTGCGATGACCGACGGAAAGTCGGAGAGCAGGTTCTGGGCAGCGAGGAGGTGCTGCTGCATTTGGCTCCGTAAGAACACTAATGGAATTACATTCCATTTTAGGAACTACAGTTCAAGGGGGAGGCTGAAAAGCAGGGATGGTTCAGCAGAGAAACGCAGGAACGAGTGAAAGCTGGAAAACATTCTTTTCACAGAGAGAATCGTCATTCCAAACCTCCTATTTAGCAGGCAATTATGTGGTGATTTGATGGCAACCTACATAGAAATTTGATTTGTTTCTAACAAAACCAAACCGCAGAACACAAGCAAAGACGTAACGAAATCCAAAGAGCAGAAACTGCAGCACACGAAGTGCAACACGACACATGGACTATGCCACAGCCGTGGCACCCTCTCCGTGTTGGAAACTTTAATGCTTTTTATAAAATACCTGATTTTTTTGTTGCCATTTTCTACTTGGCAGAGGAAGTAGTTAAAAGAAATCTGCTGGTCTCTGTTGTACTTGTGGTTGAGGTTAAACATCTGTGATGATTCACTTGGACTTCATGAACTGAGTTAGGAAATAACTGCAGTAACATCTGTGTACATGTCTTGAGCTCTTTTGCCCAAAAACATGAGGGAAAAGCCTCACAGCAGGAAAAGTTTCAGAAACATTTGTTTCTCACATATATATACCTGTGATTTCTTACAACGACTGAAATCAAACCTACGACACAAAAGCCCCACCAGACACAAACGTAAGGATCACCTGCCAAACCCAAGAGGCGAAATACGCCGATTCAAAATCCTGCTGTCCAGGTTTAGACTAGGTACAAGGAAGAAATTCTTCCCTGTGAGGGTGGTGAGACCCTGGCCCAGGCTGCCCAGAGAGGCTGTGGCTGCCCCCTCCCTGGCAGGGCTCCAGGCCAGGCTGGATGGGGCTGGGAGCAGCCTGGTCTGGTGGGAGGTGTCCCTGCCCATGGCAGGGGGGTGGAACTGGAGGGTCCTTAAGGTCCCTTCCCACCCAAACCCTGCTGTGATTCTGTGATGGTTCTCTGAGAGGTGAAATAGCCGGTTCCAGATCCCGCCGTGCTGGCAGCAAAGGCCCATGCTCTCACACAGCTAACGACCCGCCGCGGGCGCTGCCAGGGAGCCGGTCCCTGCACAATGACCTACCAAGGCGTTACGTGGGTTGTTGTTCCCCTGCCACGCTGTACTGTCTCTTCACGCGACACACGGTACGATGGGACCTCAGACAGACAGACCCTGCACAGTCACAACGTGAGGTTTGACCAACGCAGCGGGAAGCAGCCGCGAAGCACGCAAACCAGACCTCGGAAACAAGCCCACTGTATTTGAAGAAGGGCTTGCTCTTTTCCTTTCGGGCTTTTCTCTCCTTTTCACCACCTAGACATCAAAAACTCACGGCCAGGTCTGCAGCCGTGCTTGCAGCAGCCTTTGTCACCCCACAGAACTCCCACAGAGCAACTCTGGCCAGTGTCAAGCAGCCAGAAGATTTAGCCCCTTGGGCAGCTGAATTTGAATCCTGCACCGGGCTCAGCTCGGCCGGACTTCAGGATCAAGCCCAAGGTTTCTGATGTCTCTTAGCAGGAGGACTTCAGAGGCAATGTTCTAAAACGCTGACTGCACTCCGGCTGTAGGCTGAAAACTGAGCTGGAACACTACTTACATGTAGAAAACAGAGGAAGGTTTCTGGCTACTTCTGTACGAGGGTATTTGGTAGTAGTAAATATACATTTTTAGAGGTTATATGCACAAATCAGAAATACATTAAATCTTTCCTTAGTGGGTTTTGTGGTGTTTTTAATCTTGGTTAGGAGTTGAGATTAAGAAACTACCTCCTCCCTCCTTACAAAGGAGGGAAGAAGGTGAAGGATCAAAGTAATAAGTGACGGGACAAAAGGAAATGGCCTCAAGCTGCGCCAGGTGAAGTTTAGGTTGGACATGAGGAAAAATTTCTTTGCTGAAAGGGTTGTTAAGCGTTGGAACAGGCTGCCCAGGGAGGTGGTGGAGTCACCGTCCCTGGAGATGTTCAAAAGATGTGTAGAGGTGGTGCTTCGGGACACCTTTTAGTGGTGGACTTGGCAGTGCTGGGTTAACGGTTGGACTTGATGATCTTAAGGGTCTTTTCCAATGAAAATGACTCTGTGATTCCATAAATAGTTTAAAAGTCTTACTCTGCTTTACATCAGGACACCCTGATAATTAAAAGATGCTGCTAAAATGAGAAAATTTTAAAGGGAGTTGAATTGTTGGAGTTCTATGTCTATTCTGAAACTGCTTCAGATGAGATTTCTTCAATTTCAACTAAAAAGGGCATTCTGTTGCACAGGCAGGCAGGCAGGACTCTGAAGCGAAGCATCTCAGTTTTGTCCGATTTGTGCTCCTGCGCAGACCCATTCCGCTCTCAGTGCCAGCGGCACGAGCGTTTCCTCCAGCACGGCGCGTGCCACCGCTGCACCGTCAGCGTTGCGCGAGCCACAACACGACCCGTTCCTCTGCAACAGGGCAGGAGCAAAGGGCTGTAAGCACCGGGTGTTGTCGAAGTGACTCGATACGGCTGTACCGGCACCGGCAGCCTGAACACAGGAACGGAGGAGCAAAGCTGAAGGCGCAGACGTGGCGTACACGACGCGGCGTTACCCTCACGGGAACGAGCGGGTCGGGCACGGGAAACATCGGAAGCAAACCGGCTCTGCGCTGGAGAACAGAGCTTCAAAAGCGCGGCAAGTTCAGCTCCAATTCACCCAAAGGAAATCAGCTCCTGAGGAAACAGATTTCACGACGGAGCTTTTCAAAAAGTCTGTTGGTTTGACTCTTACACGCGTGAACCGGTGCACGAAACCGGCCCCGCAGGAGCCGCCCCAGCCCCGGCGCCCAGGCCTGGTGCAGCGCCCGGACAAGTGGAGACGTGGCCATGGGGCAACGAAAAACTCGTATCACTTCTTACCTCATCTCTGTTCTATTCAAGGGCTTATTTTATCTCCCCGGGGAGCCCGGGAGAGAGGCTAGGCAGGTTCATCAGCTTTGATGTTACCTTTGAGATCCCCCAATAAAAGACCAAAAAACGGCAGCACAAAGTGGGAAATCGTTACCCGATATCTCTACTGTTAAACAAAAAAGAAAGGCTGTTTAAAGTCAAAGTGCACTTTCAGCAAGGAAGAGAGATCTACGTTTCTGGTCCTTACGCTGTTTCTTTTCTGAGCAGGGAACAAAACAAACCCCAAATAGGGGTAACTTGAATTTACAGGCCATGCCAACCGACGAACAGCGCAGGTGAAACACACTTGAGAACAGAAACGCGTTTGTGGCTGTCCCTGAATGGCAGAGAACCAGGTGTAAATTCCCTGTAGCCCTGTACCTGTGCCTTAAGCCATCCGGATTACGGCACCGTTTAAATATTTCTAAAGAATGATTGCGCTGCCACTAACACACCGCGTACGCCGCAGTTTCAGGAAGGCGCCGAGCACTCACTCTGCACAAACTTTTGTAAAATTCCGAGCACGAGATGCCTGCCAGCAGCCTCTCACTGTAGCGTACTACTTTCTGACAGAGTATTCATAAGAAAAAATTAGGAATTGTTTAAAAATAGCTGCTAACACTTCTCCAATGAGAGCACCAAGGGCAAATACATCCATGGGTATGCTGAGCCAACATTTTTTTTCCTATAAAAAGGGAAGATAACAACTGTGGTATTACCCTGGATCTCACCACCCCATTCCGGTGCAAATCATGTGAGCAACTTTCCAGAAAATGTGCATGTATATATTACAGATTAATTACTCCTTTGCTCTCCTTGCTATTTGAAACAGTAGAAAATAGCCAATTCCTGTCCTTACACTATTCAAGAGTGGTTTTTTATTTGTGGACTAGGAATGAGAAATGTGGTCCCTGCTTCCCTTTAAAACGCTGAGCTAAGTTTTCTGCCTGTCTTTATGGAGCTTTTACATCTCTTTAGCTGTGGCCAATTTTCCCAATGCCACTTAGTAGTAAACCAGCCAAGAGCTATCTTGATGCAAAAGGCGGCAGAAAAAATAATTGACAATGTATAATCCAACAACAATTCAGGTTAAAAACGTATAATTCAAAAATAGCAGCCTAAATACTTGCCAAAGGGAAACATTTTAAACATGTTTGGATCTGATAACGTTTCCCTACCTGCCTCGCTGGGAAAGCCGGGCTAACAGCCTGGCCCGGCTGAGGGGACTCAAAGATTTCATCTTTTTGCTCTGTCCTCTGGAAAACCGCAAGTTTCGGTTATTTCAGCAGCAGGAAGGAGGAACGGACTAGTTCGGTTTTACAGGGTTTGTAGTTTAAAACTAGTTTAAGGTGTATGCTTCTGCTAAGAAACAAACTAAGCATGAAGTTAAAAGAATAAGAAGTTAAAAACCAATCACAAACCTGAAGATATCCACAGACACTGGAGATTTAACAAACGGACGAGCACTGAGGCAAACAAATCCCCGAGCGCTCTGACCACACCTGGTGAAAATACACACAATGTGGTGTTTCCGAGCAATCCTCAAATGAAGTCTTCGCCGCTTTTTTTTTCTGTCACGGCCAATTTATTTGTATGCAACATCTCTAACAAAAGCATTGAAGAGCATTCTTCGGCTGGCTGCTCTCTCTAGCATGCAAACGGAATAGCAGTAACTGTTCAGAGGCGCTGACACAAAGCTGAGTTCGTTATTACGCCTATTTACCTCCAGTAATTTGCAATACGCATATTGCTTATCACGGCAGAATGTCATGGTAAATCCTGCTGTTTTCCACTAGAACGTCACGCGGGCGCGAAGGCTCTATTAATAATAATTCTTATTATAAACAAGGGATCAAGTGAGATACCACTTCCTAATGACTTTGTTCTTGCCCTGTCCAAAAATGACTAACGGGAAAGCTGGAAACGAAGCACTCGGCAACTCCCCCCCCCCCCCCCCCCAGCGAGGCTGTTCCTACCATCTGTTTACAACAGCCAGACACAAACAAACCCCGGCAGCACGCTCCCGCCGTCGCTCCTCGCCGCCGTCCCTCTCCCCAGCAGCCCTCTCCCCAGCCCCTCGCGGCTCCCCACGAGCCCCCCCAAAAGCACGGGGCGACACTATAACCAGCCCTTGGAGAAGTTGGCTCTGCCTTCACGCCGCCCCCCCGCGCCGCGCAAAGACCTGGCGAATATTTTCACGCCGCGGCGGCAACACGGCGAGGAAGGCGAAGGCGGCAAACCTTTGTGGCGGTGGCGAACGCCGCTCCGGTCCTCCGCCGAGCTGCCATCCCAACGCGGCATCCCGAGGCGCGCCACGGCGCCGTCTCTAAGGAAACGGGGCCGACACGTGACCCGGCATCTCCTGGGCACACGGTGCCTTATCCCAGAAAAGGCTTTTAGGTCGGATACGGCAGGCGAGGACGGATTGTCCGGCTGCAAAAGGACTGGGGAATTTTTTCTTATTTTTTATTTTTTGAAATTATCGTGGTTTTTTTTTTAAGCCCACCCCATTTTGATGTGTTTGCAGGGGAAGGGACCGCCGTGCCCGTTACCCTGGCAGCCCGCAGCAGCACACCCACGCAGAGGCAAAGTTTTTTAACAACCAACCAACACTTTACCTTTCGCTACGCTCTTCCCCTCGCCTAGATCCACACAAAAGCGCAAAGCCGACTTTTCAAAAGACAACGTCCATCACCAGCAACATCAACATAACAAAGGAGAGGCCACGCTGCGACCAACCCGCCGGCTTTCAGAGGGAGGACGTCGCCCGTGGCTCTCTAAGGAGGCTGCTCGCAGCCCGCGCCGATTATCGAGAGTCCAGAACGGCTTCTCTCCTTTGTACGGTCCCCAGTCAGTCGCCCTGTAGACACTCGTGATTTTAAAGTCTTCAGTGGCTCAGACTTGTTCCTGTTTCCACCGGAGCCCGGGCTGCAGCGGCATCAGTAAGTGTCAGACCTGAGCGCTCGCAGCACGGGTGACTGACGGGCAGCACCGGGGTGCGGAGGAGCCACGGACGGCGGGTGCTCTGCAGCACCGGGGAGCCTCGGGGGGGGGGACAAGGACGGAAAGAAAGAGCAGCCAAGAGGAAGGAACAGAAATCAAGCCCGACTAGAATGTAAGATTTAACCGACAGACATGCTAAAACGCAAACTCCGGTACATTTTGAACTAAAAGAAAACCACGAGATTCAGAAATTGCGAGTATTCTAGCGACTGTTCCACCACGTAACCTGAGCTCCTGCACATAAAACCCAGAAACTAAATCTCACCCGCTTGCTCCAGCACTGAGACAACTTATTTAGGTCTGTCTAAAGCCTAATTTCAACCAATCTGGATCTAAGGCATCAAAGAGAAAAAGTCACAACTCCCCTTAGTCGTTTATTCCATTACTGTCTTGATCATAACAAGGGGATTCTTAACTGAAATTGGCTTCAGCGTCAATAGCTTAAGGATTAAGAAAAAGTCTCAGCTCCTTTTTCAAGAATAAAAGGAATAATAACTAACGCTCCATATCCTGCCCGGGAATAACAGCATTATTTCCAGAGCTGTGACTGTGAATACAAGTATTATAAGATATTAAATTATTATTAATTAAATATTGACAATATCCTGTAACTTGATGACATAACATAGGACCTTGATAATATCGCATTGCCAAGGGAGAGGCGAGAGCTGCTTACCAATACTGTAAACAGATCATCAAAAGATTGATGTACCACATGAATAAAAAAGAATTCAAAATTAAAAAATCAGAATTACAACCTCCCACTCGGAGGCTCCTATTCATTTTGCTGGATAATATCATAATAACCTTCCACCAGCCTGAAACCAAGAGGAGACTTCTCTCAGCCAGCAAAAAAAAAAAACCGCACCTACTCGCAGCCTACCATGGAAACAAAGAAGAATCCAAAGTAAAGAAAAATCGTGTCCTGTCATAGAGAATGAGGACAGCTGCAGCCAAACCAAGCTGATCCTCCAAGCCTTTCTACACTGAACTCTTCAGTTATAACAGTGGCCAAAAATGCTACAGGGGGGGGGGGAAAAAAAGCCATGGTAACAAACGCTGCCCCGTCCCGGGCGTTGGGCCGTGGGGGATGCCGGCCCTGGGGTTAAAGGCTGTTACCGAACCCGGGGGAGCGCTGCTGCGCGTCAACGCAGACCAACACGGCGCCTGGGTAGAGCAGCAAAATGATTTACCAAACGTTAGGATATTGCCCCGTCCTCCAAGAACAGCTCGCTCCCAAGAAAAGCAGGGAAATGCAGCGAGAGCTCCTCTCCGGGCGGGAGGTGCGGATCCCTGGCACTCGAAGCAGCTCTTCCCGCCCTGGGGGCCAACAGGCTGCGCCTGCTGGGAACAAACTGGGTCTGAGACTGTTAAGGAAATGTCCATGGAGTATCAGTCAAACCAAACCGCCGGTGGGGAGATGCCTAAGAACATTTTAATCCTGAAGAGGGAACGATCAGACGACTACAGAACACACAGAAACACGTCTCCTTTACCGGGAACCGGGGGAAAATTCACTGTGGCAGGTGTATTCAAATGCAAAACCGAACAGAATACCAAAAGCAAGGAAAATATGCAGTTCAAACATGTTTAACTTTATAACCCTTTCATAAAAAAAAGATATCATCTGTCTTCTGTTAAACATATTTACATTTTCTAAATGTATATTTATGCCATTTTGGTAAAAAACGCCTGTAATGTGACAGAAGCAGACACCATTCCTCAGCAGTGACAGAATGAGCATGAAAGTTAAAAATAAGCCATCGTATTCCAGAAAAACAAATTCCTACCAAGCGCTTGTGCAGATCTTAGGCAAACACAGCGATGTTCACAAAATGTCAAAAGATAAAAAAACCCCAGGATGCCGAGACCTGGTCACGGCGGGAGAACTTTGAGCTCTTCAACCTGCCGGGCGCAACCAGGCAGCTCCTGGCTGCCACTGGTTATCCCACGTACCAGCAGAACTGGTGGCCATGAAGGAAGGTGACTGGGATCGCTACCAGTATAGAAGTTGAGAGGAAAAAAAGAAAGTGGGAACATGCCCTTGTCGATTTGTACCCACGCAGCACACAGACTCACCTGCCCGCGGGGGTGTGGGGACACAGAGACACACACTGGTGCAAGGAGAAAACCTCTGTTGGGGATTAAAATAGTCACTTGTAGATTATTAGAATTAATTGTGTGATTGCTTAAGGTTAGGTTGAAGCAAAACTCGTTTTGCTTGGCTTAGCGTGAGTGACTGGAGTGCTGAGGCCTCAGGTCACAAACCGTAACTGAACTTGAGCTGAATTTCTGCTCAGTCCAACTGGAGACGTACTGGGAGCCTTGTGCAATGAGATAAACTGGACCAAACCGGCAGTTCAAGGAAAAGACCTTTAAGAAAGAGAGAAACTGAACAGCAAACAGGTAAGATCTGGGTGCAGGCAGGATGGAGAACGGTAAAAGCACAGGAATAGAGAATCCAAAAGACGTTATTCCCATCATCGCAGAGGACGAGGGGTTATTAATCAAGCTAATTGCACACAAAGCCCGTGGCACGTCGCATGGACGGGCGTGTGAACGCCTCGTGTGACATTGTGAGGCCCTGGGAGGCACAGGGAAACACTGGAGGGGTGTCCCTCTCCAGAGGGTCCCAGCTCGAGCGGAGATAAACCAACTCCGAGGCAGAACCGAGGGTCCAAACTCCTCTTTACAGTCGGGGGCTGAGACTGGCACCCAGGCTCCTCACTGAGAGGAAGGTTGGGAAGCAAAGGGGACCAGTCTGAACCTCACGACTCGGCGGAGGGTCCTCCCGGACGCTTCTACAACAACCTCCAAGCTCCCAATGCCGAAAGCAAAAGTTTCTCTTGGCTATTCCTGGTTGCGACCTGTCCCAACGGGAGAGGAAGGCACTCGCACACCTCAAGGTCTTGGTGCTCTCCTTTCTCCATGTTCTTCCCAAGGCAGAGAATTCTCTCAGTTATCCAGTTTATCCTTTTCTCGTGCTTTAAGCACAGAAAGGTAAGGGGTTGTTCCCTCTCCTGCTAATCAAAGGGAATTGGCTGTCAATGATTTACACGCTGCAGGCTCAGGACACTGAACCCTGTTCAAGAGGAACATCCTCGCCCTCCCCACCCCAGCCAAGGAGGAACTCCTGTCTGTCTGTCCCCGCTGCTGCCGAGCGCAGCACCGAGGGACGCGGGGTGCTACCGCACCCCCAAACACGCTGCCCCGACGCCCCACGCGTGATGGGATGAGAGACCTGCGGTTTTGGCGGGTGAGCGGGGGCTCCCTCGGCCCCGTCCCGCCGGGCCCGTGCAGGAGGGAGCCCTCGCCCGCCCTCCCCGTCCCCGCCAGACGCCGCAGGAAGCACGCTGGCCCTTGCCCTGCCGCCACCGGAGCAGCACCATGGCTACGCCAAGGGGCTGGAGCACGTCAGGGAGGCCACGTGTGCCTTCGACTTCCTTTCTTCAGGGAAAAACGCCCTAAAATCCAGAAAACGCTGGAGCACGGGTCGCTGCTATCGCACAGCCGTGGCAGTCTCCGGGCGCAGCACCCGCAGGCTGCCCGGGCACCCGCTGCGGCAGAGGCAGCTCCTGGGGGGCTGCTGTAGACCCCAGCAAGCTGCGGCTGCTTCGCTCGGCACCGGAGGCTTCGACAGCTCCCCCGGTGCAACGCTGGAGCTCGGAGGCTGCAGCGACGGCTCCACCAGTCCTGCTGCCCACGCCGAGCCTCCCGCTGTACGAGCCGCCTTCCACCCCTGCCGCCTCGCAGCGCCGCATGTTGCACGCCGCCGCTGCGGCACCCACCAACCCCAGAGGCTGGGCTGTGCCAGAAAGTTTGTGGCTTCCTGCTCCAAAACCAAAAATAAGAACTACAAACTATCAGCAAAGTCTTTTTAAATGGGTGAAGGGCCGTCAGATGGGAAACACGCCTGTCAGCTTGTAATCTTTGAAATTACATGATCTGTGTGGGTTTTTACAGCTACACTAAAAGATTTGAGACTTAATTATAGGTTCAAAGTACACAGAAAATGAGCCTTGATAAACTGTATTTTAATACTTTGTTTTAATATTATACTGTATTTAAACAAGGCCAAATGTAAAATTACAAACCTAGGACACAAAACCGCAGCGTAGAGCCAGGGAATAGCCCTCTATTTCCAAAAGCAGTGACTAAAAAAAAAAGGATTATAGACCACAGCGGACAGTAAAGGCAACCTGCTGGAAGCAGAGCTAATCTGATCCTTGAACATATATATATATATATATGGAAACATGTGAGTGTTTAGGTAGAGAAATAGGAACAAAACAAGGGCTGGAAACAGAACATGGTTTAAAAAACCAGAAATAAACCACAAATATTAAAGAGGAAGGAAGACTCTCCATTCAAACAAACTACTAGTCAAGCAATTGGGCATTTATAACCCCTGGAAAGCAAGCGGGAGTGCCTTTACGGAGGGGAACCCTTCCCAAATACAAATTACGGGGTGCAGGAGAGAAGGAAGGTGGTGACATTTAATGATCAATGAGATACAGAAGGTCAGACTGGCCGATTTAATGGTTTCTGACCTTAACTTCTATAAAAAGTCATCTTTGATGTATGTTTGCAATAAATACTGGCAACCTAAGCATATTTCTCCTTCCTTTCCTTTGTGTTCACCTCAGTTTTATTTACTATATCTAAGAAGCCAGTTTGGATCAGCAACCCCTGATTCTAAGAGAAAGGATCGATGTTTTCTTGAAGGTTTTGGAGGCCACAGAGCTCTTACAGGAAGGTTTTCCAGAAACTTCCCTAACTGGAAGAAAACCTGTGATTTGTTTGCGGTCTTCACTAACGTGCCACAGCAGGACAGAGAGGCCTCACACCGAAGCAGTATAAAACTATCGCTAATCAGGATCTCTCTGCTCTGGTTTCAGCACCGAAGCGGTCTGTAACGTTTCGCAAAACTGTTCTCCAGAAAACACCAGCGGGGACATCCCCTCCATAGGATCCCCTTACGGACCCCAGCACTGACCCTCCTCTACCCCAAACACTGACCATTCACCACCAGTTTTTGCTTCCCTAACCTTTACCATTTTTCAGGACATCAAAAGACCCTTTTTTTTTTCCAACCCCAAGGCTTTTTGAAAATCCAAACATACGAAATCCACTGGATTCCCTTTATCCGTGGTCCTCCAGCGAGGACCGTAGCTCTCACAGAAGGCCAGTCGCTGAGCAAGGCTGGATCAATTTCCCTGAGAGGGGCTGGAAACCTTAAGTAACCACAACTGTCCTATATACCATCTATTGCTAAACGGGGTGAGGCTGAGCTCCTGAGGGTTTCCATGCAGGAAACAACAGTGAAGCATTTTGATTTGCTCTGAAATTTATTGCGATGGGCACGTCTGGCAGTTATGTACCGTTAATCAAAATTCAACACAGCATTCTTTTTCTTTGCTAGGAGTACTGGGTTTTTTGAGGTATTTCAAACAGAGCCGTTTAAAAGGACGAACAGATAACGTGCAAGTTAAGACATTAACTCGATAGCCAGAGATCAGAGCTGAATGACGCCCAGGGGACCACGGTACTTGGGATCCAGTGGCCAGCATCACCCACGTACGTTCCTCTCCCTTCTCTCTCCGGGGAAAAGAGCACTAGGGCAGCTCACAAGAGCATCTCCTTCGAGCCACGTAAGCACCTCGGGTGTACCGTACCTCCAACAACGAGGTGTCTCGGCTCCTCTAAACCTCAGAGCTTTTTGGCAGCTCCAAGAAGAAATGATTTCCACCCAAAGCAACCTCACAAAATTAGCTGCCGACGTTTCAGCCCCGCTGTTGGCACTGTGGAGGCAACAGGCAGCCTGGGCCAAGAAACAAGGCAGCTTTATAAGCAAATCAGGGTTTGGTTTCTACTGTAATCCACCCATTTCTCAAGCTTTTCAGTAGAGCTGTCCACAGCAGCAGGTAGAGGGATATGATTTTTGACAGGTCGCTGCTCCCCGCAGGGTTTTGAGCTGAAGCAATGAAAGAGACCCAAGTCATTGCTGCCTGAGAAAGCGTTCATGGGCAAAAGAAGGGAACAGGCAATAAAGAGGTTTTGAATTGTAAACCACGATAAACTTCTGGCAATATACCTCTGACAGTCCAGGAACACCCCTGTAACCTGCAAACCGGTATTCCTGTCGTAGCTCTTCAGAAAGATCATACAAAAATCTATTTTCATGTGCAAAGGCAAACCCTTCACACGTTATCATTGCAAAATTTCTGGGAGGAAATATATTCAGTGTCAATCCCAACTCGGTCACACCACCGCTGACAGAGAACGTTGTGATTTCTCCCGGGAAGCAGGCGATGCAGAACCACGCTCCACTTCAAATTCAGCCATTTCTGCCTTTCTCAAAGAGTTAAGCCGATGGTCTCGCTCTTTCGAACTCAGGTAAATCTATGAAGTGTCATTTTGCTAGAAACAGGCTCTAATTCCAATTCTAACTTAATGTGACATGTAATAAAATAATGTAACAGGGGAGAACAAGAAGCCAGCCCGCAGGCAGTCTTCCCCATTTAGACCCTGCTGCTGCACTGCTCTTCCATCGTAAAGAGCAATTGTACCTCCTGAACAGCCGGGACACGGCTAACGGCATGGAATGCAATATCTACAGTACATTTGCTGGCTGCTGTGTGCCAGCCACGTCATCTTCTCTGCGTACAGAGCAGAGTATTTCCCCTCTCTTCACTGCACTGCAGTGACTATTGGCAATATTCGGGAATACAACACACTCTCCCATTCCCAGGCAGCTCGCTGAAGGGCTGAGCCTAGAAGGGGCTGCAGCAGCCAGGCCCAGGACTTGCTGGTGGGAACCTAGAGGTGGGCTCGCCACGGCGCTGCCCCGAGAGCTGCAGATCGCCGAGCGGCAGGACAGCGCCGTGGAATCCGCGGGGACGGCCGAGGCTTGGGCGAGGGGAGCGGCTGCGGATCCGCAGCCTCCGCAGCCTGCTGTGGCTTGCGGCGAGCCGGGGCGACCCACAAAACAGACGCGCCCCCGGCTGCCCTGCTGAGGGGCAACTTCGGTATCAGGGAATATCACCCTCTTACGGTACTGGCCTTGGTTGAGCACAAGGGAAGCACACGAACATGAGCAGGATACGGCCGCCGTGCTTATTTTTGTCAGCGTGAATCCCTACAAATGGCTCCTCATCCCATTTTCACTCATCTGCTGGAGGCTTAAAGAAGCAACCCCAGCCCCGCAACGTAAGAAAGTCGGTTTGAAGCAATCCAGAGTCCTTCATCTCTCTGCGGCTTCACATAGCTGTCACCTGGAGAGACTCTAGCAGACAGACTCCCTTCCTTCGAGCCACCGGAGTGGGACGTACGTTTCCTCTTCAGCTGTCACCCGCCGCGGCACAACTCATTAGCACAGACCCACCTTCTCCAGCGTCACGCTGCACTCCCCCAGGCTGCGAAGAGGAGCGGCTGCGGAGGTGACACATGCCACATTCTGCCACCGCTCCCGTGAAGACACCGACCCCTCGCAGCGAGGAGAGAGGAGCGGCTCGGGGCAGCAGCATCGCCTGCCGCGGCCGAGCGTGACGCAGCCCATCTGTCACCGCAGCAGCGGCCGCGGCACCGAGAGCGACGAGAGCGCACGAACGCCCCAGCGCCGTAACGGCTGCTGTAGGGCGGTGCTGGCAGCAGCCCTCGGTTCAGAACGGTAATTTGTCACGTCCTGCGCAACAGCGTTGTGTCACCGAGAGGATCCAGCTCCAAAATTTTAAAATACAGGCTTGGGTGGGAGGGGTGTGCAGGGCCGGTCCAGAGCCAGGGGAAGATGATCGTGTTCTAACCCGAAATAACACCGCAGTGAAGAAAAACTCAAAAGGATTTCTCCCCAGAAAACTGATCCATGTCAAATACCACCTCGGCTTCATTAAATATAAACTAAAAAGAGGGGGGTTTTTAATGCCAATTTTTTTTTTTCCATCATACAGACTGTAATTCCTTAAGAAAGTGGGAGCCTTTGGAACCTGTGGGCCCCAGCAATCACACTCAGAAAACCCACACCTAAAAAAAAGAGTATGATCCACTCAGAATTAGTCTACAGCAGCCAGGAAACTCCCACCTAGACACAGCTTACAACCTGGGGGAGAGAGAAGGGGAAGCAGAATGCACCAAACCAGCAGAATTTCCATTTTTTGTATTACTGACCCAGCACGGCTGCAGGAACGCAGGTGAAGCGAGGCAGAGGTAGCTTCAGAAACACGCACTTATTTTTGGAAATTAAGTAATGCAAATCCATGACTGCCCTACGGAGCATACGCACGGTGCTCCAGCCGTGGATTCTGTAAAATCCCTGACTCTGAGATGACATTAAAATTTTGGTATGCATTTGTCATATCTCATAAAGCTGTAAGGAAACATTACAATGATTGAGCTTCTGTCAAACACAGAACGTACGGCGGACTGGAATTCTTATTCGATTAAAAAGTACTCTCCTCTTGGTTTTAAAGTTTCAGCGGTCGAAATTCCGCCACCACTTTGGGTTTGGTAATCTAGTCTAACAGTTATTTACTTCCATTCACTATGCAAAACGTATTTCTTATCTTCATTTGGAATTTGTCCAGCTTCAACTTCTGGTCCGCCTCTTTTGTTAAGCCTATCTGCTAAAGCTCCCTGGGATTATATTTCATTTCTCTAGGATAGATATTTTTAGAGCTATCAAATCATTCCTTAACCTCCGTGTGCTACACGTACACGACGTGATCCTTTGGATGTAAAGCCACGCATCCTCCCGTATCTATTTCCAGCCCTTTCACCGTTTTCATTGACCTGCTCAAACCCTTCCGCCTTTCAACACTTGCCCGGACTGCGGGTGCTGCAACCACAGAGCTTTCTGACGAGGGTCCTGCCGCCGCCGAGCCCGAAGGGTGAGCTCTCCCGTCCGCGCTCGCGGGGGCCGCTGGCAGCCTGGCTGACAAAACCGCCCTGCCAGCGCGCCTCCGGCCCACGGCACACCCCCGCCTCCAGCAGGGCTGGGGCTGGCACAGGCCTGCCCAGCACGCGGGCCTGCTCATCCTCTTCATTCCTCCAGTATTTTCCTCCTTGGCCTATCCAGCCTGTCAGTAGTGGGTTTATGTGTTTTCCTCCTGGCCACGGCACAGAAGCCAGGCTCGACCTCCGCAGGGCTCCGCTCGAGAACACCCCCTGTTCCGCCTCCTTCTTGTTGCAGTTATACTGAGGACAAGCAGCTCAACCTTTTGTTTCCAATCTGCTGTGCACGTGCTGTATTGATTATTGTTTTCTAAATTGTTCAATGCTCATATTAAATGCATTATGCCAATAATATCACTTTATTAATCAAAATTAATCTCATAAAAAAAGAGACAAGCTGAGTCTGACTACACCGAATTCCCAAAAGCCAATGCTTGACTGGCACGAGCTACCTTTTTATTTACTGATCAACAAACCAGCTTATCTACTGCTCACTTAGTTTTTTCACCATCCGACTCACGTTGGTAAACACAACATGTCGGAGACTGCCCTGTTTGACTTTATTCCCCACCCCCTCCCCCACCTTGAAAAAAGAAACGACATCATAAGAATTTTCTTCCAGTGCTCTGGGAACTTTCCAACAATCAGCAGCAAGTATCCAAATTAAGAAATTCTTTCAAAATGCAGTTTGGACTGAAAACGTAGACGGTGCCGTTCGCCATCGACGGGATCATCGCTGGGAGGTTAGCTCCTCACCATCAGCACGTCGCGCAGCTCCTGCCCCCTGCCAAACCACAACCTGAAATCTATTCTCAAATAACTTTTAAGCCCTTAGTTTACATTCTTTTCTACCAATTTTTGTCTTTTCTCTTCCCTTGACAAGTGTAGCTGTTTTCCCTTCCAAGCCTTGTTTTCCCTGCAACATTTGGCCAAGTTTTCTTAACCTGTTCCTAGTTATTTATATTTTTAAGTTCACATTATTTACTCAGCTGAAGTTGATTTTAGCTTTGCGAGTCAGCCGCCTCTAAAGCATCCGTCAGATGCTGACGTGCACCTCGTTTACATGAAACAAATGTCATCAGCTTCTGATCACTGACACCTAAATAATGACACACCGTGGCCCTGAGCAATTCCTCTTTATAAGTTGAGTGCTACTAAAGAATCTCCACTGGCTGTGTCACTTTTCACACTTAAAAACTGTGCTGGCTTTTTTTGTGTGTGTGTGTGCCGTTTTTTTTTTAATTTTATTTTTATTTTAATTTCAGTGGTACCACTTACACAGAAAACCCCAAAGGTCTTGTATCACTTCTATAAAAACCCAGTAGGTCTTTTTTTGTCCTGTGTTCATTTTATTTTCATGTGGTTTAGGGTCTGATATAAATCACCTACTTGCACAACTTTCACCCCAGATCACTGGCTGCTGTTCCCGCAGTTGTCCTTGCAGCATCAGGCAGTAGTTCCCGATCCTTTGGCTTCTTAGGGAACACTTTTTTTTGTTAATTAGAGCTGGCAGCCCAGAGCAGATGTCTCCGAGTTGCCTTGCTGCTGCCAAGAGAGCCTGGGCAGCCGTCCCAGCCACCGCAGAAGGTGTCGAGCCGTACCCCCACCCTCACATCCCCGGGGCCACGCGCTCCCGCCATGCTCCCCAGGCTGCCCGGAGCAGGAGCACCCTCCTGCCCACCTTCTCCCAGCAAGCGCCTCTCCAGCGGGCTCCCACCGGGCTCAGGAAACGGGCAACGCCGCGTTTGTACGGCGAGGGAGAGCCAGTCTCCAACGGGAAGCAAAAAGCAAGCTGGGAGGCACTTCTCCGCCAGCACCTTCCGTGGGTCACGTATTGGAAACACCAGAGCAAGCCACCCGCTTCTGCACTTAGCTTTCCTCAGCTAGCTGAGGACGGGAACTTGTTTGACCCAACAAACCAGTGAGTCCTAGAAAGACGCAACTCATCCGCCCTGGTAAGAAGCAGAACTTGGGCTGGTAATTCGGGGCCAGTTCCTGCGGCCTCCCTTCACGCAGGCAGGCCCAGGGCCGCAGCTGCCATCGTTTCCACACACGGTACTTCCCCCGTTACATTTTCTTTTTTTTAATAGAAGTATCACATTCTAAACTACTCCTTTTCTCGTGAATGTTAGTGTGTTGGAAGCAGCACAGAGAAAAATCTAAAAAGAAAAGCGCAAAGGGATTCACAACCTGACGACACAAAACGGCTCCCGATGGGGCTGAGCAGCCCCCGGGCTCCAGCACATCCAGAGTTAAGCTCGGCGACCAGCTCCACCACACACCCCGGCCAAGGCACGGAGCTCATTCTGCGGACAATGTGCAACCTTGTCCCCATGGGTCTGACGAGCCATTCATCCAGCAGAACACAGACCTCAGCTCTGGGCTGAACAGCAGCACAACAGATGACTTTTTAAAAAAAAAAAAAAAAATAAAAATTTGAGTGCAATTTCACCGAGAAAGTCAGAACAATTATATTCCATTAAATCGGATCAACTCCCCTCGCTGCACAGGACTAAAGCAAGCGTTATAAAAGTCAGTAAATATTCAGTGAGGCGAGAACTGGAAAAAAACAATCACACAGCTAAGCAGGAATTGGTAAAGCTCAGAACTACGCTGTTGGGGAGCCCAGCATTGCAACGACTCCTCCATGTCAAGTTACAGATCTTCCATGCTTTTGGCAAAAGAAAGCCACACGAGTGTTTTACCACCCTAGGATGAGCCTTCCAAACCTCACCTGCCCGGCACCGCGACAAGCGAGCCTCCAGCTTCTCCTTAGTGACCGCCACAACTGCTAAAGGAGCGCGTAGAACAGCCGGTCTATCAAAACCCCACGGCATTGGGAAGGGCCAAAGCACACCCTAACACTGAACAGAGGTGATAAGACATTCAGATTTGAACCCCTTGGTTCTCCGTTCAGGAGAAAACAATTCAAGTAGAATCTGGTATTTATGACATCAAAAGAAAACCAGAAGAGCATCAACTCCACTTACTCCCAGAACTGCAGATGACTCAATACTCATGAAAAGGGAAGTCCTCCATTCCACATAAATTATATCCCTTTGCTCTGCTCCTCTCTCCTCACTCTCCTCTACAGCACATGCTTAAATGTAGACATAAGAAAAGACTGAGACTTCTTCCCAAGACTCTGTCGGACATTAAATCAGATCTACTTGGAGGCTTAGTTTATTATACGTACACAGTAACAGGAATTTGTTTGAGGCTTTTTTGTCCCAGGCTTTACTTTTGATGTGAAAACTGGCCAACAGGGGAAGCAGGCTGATTTCAAGCCTGTTCAAGCCAACACCGGTACAATGGTATTTCATTAAAATCATTCCATCAGTTCGACAACAAGGTCAGAACGAAAGGGTAACAGTAATGCCATTGAGCAGAGCAAGGGCAAACCTCTCAGTCAGACAAAAAACACTGTAAAGCCAATGCTCCCAGGCAGCAGCACCAAGCTAAACCCTGCTACTGCCAATATTAGGCAACATTAGCTTGCCAATAAATACATTTCTATAATATTTGTTTGTATAATTTTAATGTACAATAAATGAGAAAATGGAGTCTGATCCAACACGGTGATGTGCAAAAGGTCAGATTGATTCGTACTTTGAAATGCTAACAGATGCGAGTAGGATCAGCAGTCAGGCCTTAGTCTAACTGCACACAAACATACCCTGCATCTCTCTTCTTGCTAACAAGATATTCCTAACAAAACAAATCATTTTCCAGCGAAGCACCGATAGCAGTTACAGCACTGCAACTCCACAGTTCGAACCCGAGGGCTCCTGTCTGCCAGCCTGTCCCAGGGTCAAACACAGCCTTGCTTCGCATCGCTGATTAAGTGAAAAACAGATTCAAATAGATACTCACACTATATGGGCAAGATCAAGTGGCTTTTCTGGCTGCTCAGGAAATACAGGACGCGGTGGTTCTCTACTCGGTACGCAACCAAGCGATTTACTAATTGCATGGCTCAGCTTCTTTGCAGGCGATTTCTGTTTTTGAAAAGAACAACAAAAACCAATTGACTGCCATGAAGAGCAGGTAATACGTGCAAGCAGGTAACAGACAAGTCTAAGAAAAATGCATAGTACTAGAATATTTGGAAATAGCCAGTTATGTTATTCCATTGATCTGGGAAATTAGTACAGGCACTACCTAGGTGAACAAGTTGGGGTTTTTTGGGTGAGGGTTGTGCTATAATATTGAAAAATGAAAGTAGTTTAACAAAAGATGCAAGATGAAGAAATAAACCAATTATCTGGTGTTTCTATCAGGAATCAAACCAAGGGGCAACCGTGTCCAGTTAAGGGATTTCTTACACTTACTCACAATGCCCTCTGAACACAGGCACTGCATTTTGAGGGGAGGGCAGGGGAAGGACAAAGGACCTGGTGCACGAGTAGGTGCAAACCCTGCACCGCGGACTCACCGCCTGCCAGCACGGCGCTCACCCCCCAGCTACCAGAACCCAGAGAGAGCTGGTGCTCAGCCCCCTCCCTCCGTCCTTTGCCAGGGCCATCGCTTTTGAAAGACGACTTTCAAATTGTTTGTTCATTATGGGCAAGGCCAAGGCGAACCACAGGGTTAAGATAGATACAAACAACTGGTTTCTTTATTTTCTTTCACAAACTCACTAACTAACCTCACGGGAGCAACTGCCTGGGGATCACCTAAGGAAGACGGAAAGGCTGGTGACAGGCCTTGCCAAGCACACAAGAAAGGACGGCTGCCCTGAGTCATCTGCTCAAAATGTGGTTTAAATCCAACGTTGACTTACAAAATTCAGTCTTAAAACGTTATTGCAGCCACCAAACTCCCGCCAGTGGTGTGGGAGGTAGCGCTTCCACGGGAGAAGTAACCCGGCGGTTCTGTTTTTCCCACCCAACGCACCAACGGTCGGTGGGGGTGTAACCTAACGGCTAGGGACTCCTGTCTAATTTTGTCACTACTCCTGTAAGACATTCCAGGAATCAGGACCGATTCTCAAGGCACATTCAAATTAAAATTCAGATTAACACTGATTTAAATAGAATGCAAGGCCACCCAGGACAGGAGTTGCACATACAGTTAGAGTTAACAAAAACCAGCGAGTAGCGATTACTAATATTTACTAACGACGAAATAAACAATTAGTAATTATTGTGAGAATATTCAGTGAGAATCTTCAACTCTGGGCCTCTTGGCTTTGGCAAGACAAAACAGGCAATAATGGCTTTTTTGAGTGGAGGAGCTATGCGTGAGGACGCTGTCCCCTCTGTGGATGCACATGGTTTGCAGCAGATCAGGACGCGTGGTAAGTATAAAGGAAAACACTAACATCAAGTGGAAAACAGTGAAAAAAGAGAAAAATTTCTTTCAAATTAGAAAAGAAAGGTGAGCTGGATGCTTGTGAGGATATATCAGGATAGCTGGTTCGTAACTGAAGACTTACTATCCTCCTTCAACTACCATACAACTCAAAGCCAGTGCTAACGGA
Organism: Leptosomus discolor; assembly: GCF_034619465.1. Lineage (NCBI taxonomy): Eukaryota > Metazoa > Chordata > Aves > Leptosomiformes > Leptosomidae > Leptosomus > Leptosomus discolor. The sequence goes on from NC_141392.1 coordinate 127,009,539, forward strand.
GAACTCTAAACACCATGAATTGGTGATGAACGCAGTCCTGGGAAACCAAGAATTACTCATGGTCATACTCTTCCCCGGAGTACGTGTCAGAGAAGATTCAAGTGGCAGCTACAGTCAAGTTCCAGCCACATGCCTCCAGCAGCATCTAACACTGCTTTACCATGCGTACTCTGGTCTGAAGACCATACTGCTTCACAAATTAAATCCATTTCTCAGGATGTTGCAGCCCAATCCCTTTCAGATTCTGGCATTTTTATTCACCAGCCCACAGATCCCACCTGAGAAGCAGCAGAATGCAGGAAGGCCATGGAGGACCAGCCCTCTAACAACTTCAGATATAGGCGAGAGGGGCAGCTGATCTGCCCAATATATTATCTTTGGCTTTGGCAGACAGAGAGTCTTGGCCCTATCAAAGCATCACTGCAAAGATCTTGTGATGGGTATAAAATTCTTATCTCCTCTGACCAAGGAGGGCTTCAGTAGGCAGGACATCAAGACAATTGACTGCTTCAGGAGAGTCTCCTGTAGGGAGCTCCACGAAACAGCATGTCCAGAAGCACTTCAGCACTCCAGCACGGAACAGTAAGTGCTACAAAGACTTACTGATGGCAGGCTGAGGGGGTTGCTTTTGGTTTTTGTTTTTGGTTTTTTTTTAATGTGTTGAGAAAACCTGGTAGATGGCAATTGATCCTCACCCACAGCACCGGAGTGCACGGCACTCTCACTAGGAAAGGGTCTACAGATGATCAGACTTCAATTACCTTGAAATCCTGTGGAAAACACAACCCAACCTTTATATTACTTCTTACTAAGTCCACAGTAAAATTTAAAGTATGCACACAAATGCGCTGATACTAAAAGGAAAAAATCTAGTTTTCCTAAATTAATTCTTCTACACGTTGAAAATTTCCACATTTATTTCTCTCTCTCAATTTATTCTCCACCACTTCTCCTTTTAGAGTATTTCCTACTTTACCCTTTACCCTGTTTATCTTTTGGTTTCTGCACAGACCATCTATTCTCAGCGTGCCTTTTCTGTGACCTCCACTTTGCAGTATTTTTAGGCTATTTTAAAGGTTTTTTCCCATTGTGGTAACAAACACTATGTCCTATTGTGCTGCCCCACCATTTATTTTGTCAAACAAATGCAGTGCTGTCTAGAACGCTCTACAATCAAGTCACTGCTGCAGCTTCACTTTCCGAAAATTATAGGGGAAAGATAATTTCCATTGATCCCAACTCTTTGATAATGCTGTTCTGCGCGCAGCTGACGGTGAAAAGGGCACGGCAGGCTGAGCGAGCGTGCTACTTCACAGCCAAGTATGCCTCCTATGGGTGCCTCGTTGCCCTGAGAAATGGCTATTTTTTCTTCCAATTAGCCGAGTTCTACTTTAGAAATTTCTAATAAAATTAGAAAATTATAAATCTTTCATCGTTGCCGCTGATGTTGACCTCCTGCCCGTTGGGTACTGTCTGTGAGCACCTCTGCGCCCTGCAGAGCCGGATACCGCCCCTTGGGAAACGCAGACAGCGCAATCAGAAAGACCCAGAGCACCGTAACCCTCTCACCCAGCACCGCCGCTGCAAACCCACCAAGAACACCATCCCCGTCCCCACCACGGGCACCGCCCCTGCGAACCTCTCCAGGTAACGCCACCCCCTTGCCCGTCCCGAGCGCTACTGCGTTTTCACCGTCTTCTTCCTCCCCAGCTGTTCATCTTGTTTCTTCTTGACTTTAATCTGCATTTGGAAAGAGCTGGGGGCAAACCATGTTTCATGAAGTACCCGTGACTTTTGTCACGACAGCCCCGCAGCCAGTTTGGAACCTGGATGTACCACTGCAAAAATTCCCACTGCTAATAAATTTTGACTCCAACAAAGCAATTAAAACTAATAAAGAATTTCAGGCTTTGAAAAAGGTTTCACACATCCTAGAGTCCAATTTATGGTCTTATTTACGTTCAGCTTTAGACGGGAAAACAGCGGTGTGCCTTTGTTTTCAGGGGCTTTCAACCACTCAACGCTTCCTTCTGCTGCAAAAGCGTAACTGTAGAAACGGGCCGACAAGGCGCTGCTTCATCCGCCGGCTCTCCTGGGAACGGCTCGCAGGCAATCCATTTTGTTTGGCTTCCTAAACGGGCACGGCCCATGACTCAGCAGGATTTGCACCGCCGTGGCCATTACAGCAGCCTGACGGGAAGTGTGGTTGACGATCCAAAAAAAAAAAAAAAAGCCAGGCGCACAAACGAAACAGGTGCTCTTGAGCCGGACACGGCGCTTCAGCGACCTCCCTGGCCCCAGGTACTCATGGGTTTAGTCTTCCTCCCAAACGTTATGTCATACAGCAACTTTCTTTCCCCCTTCACCGATCACCTAACTGCCGAAGCACGCATGAAAGGGCTCTTCTCCGCACCGTGCCCCGAGGCTGATGAGACGCAGGTGTCAGTTTGGGTGCAGCAGCGCGCTGCGGTTCCGAGGGCCTTCGCAAGGAGCAACCGCGGCGCTTCTTGCCAAACTCCTGCTTTTCAGCACAACAAACCTTTTTACATTTTACAGTCTGTCTCCTTCAGCAAACTCTCTCAGCCTTTTACATATCCAGACCTATCAGTGGAGGACACTTATCTCTTTCCCAAGTCGATAAATATTCAAAAGAAACAGTTTCTGCTTCTTTTGCATCATGCACAGAATAACAAAACTTGTGAGAAATGTTTGCCAGCAGCTACAGAAGGTGTTTAAGGAAGCAATGAATCTTCTAAATAGCTACAACTCCATGCGCCGTGACCGGGCATCCCAGTGGATCCCCTTCCTTTTGAGCCGGTTATTTCAGAGATCTATTTTTGGGTTTCCTGTCTGCTGAAACACCTATGAAGTCTGGCGGCAGCGGCAGACTGCTGAATTATGGATGGATCCAGATAGCCAGATCTGGTTCTGTAACATCACTTCCACCACCACTTTCTAGATGATACATTTTAATAAATTTTGCAACTGAAGGAGAAATCGAGGTCAGAACAGATCAGGTGAACATTATGAAAGGCATCTTTCCCCAGGCACAGCGCTGGCTGGCATGCCCGCTCTCTGCAGTGGTAAGCTGCAAGACCACATTCCTCAGCGCTGCTGCCCAAGTTCCTCAAGTAGCAGCAGTCAAACACCCTTTTTGTGATCCAAAACAGTGCCTACCTACCAGCAAGGACATCTCCAGGTTCCAGAGAAAGCTCAAAAAAAAAAAAAAAGTAAAATAAATCCTTCGGAGAGGCTGGAATGTTTGTTCTCTTTTGTAACATAGGAAGTTGAAGGAGGCCCTGGCTCTGCCTGCAGAGTCCCCAGGTGATTTCCCATTCCGCCTGCAGAGCCCCAAGGGAAGGGTAAAACACCTTCCCTGTTAACCACTGAATCACCCTCCCTATGGCGCTCACCCTCCGTTAGAATCGAATGCAAACCAAGCGCTAGGGTTGGGTTATTGCAGTAAACGTATCCCTGGCACAGCAGTCATGGACTGTCCCGGACCCCACATTTTTTATTCCACACACAATCATGTTTTTATCCAACTTGGTTATAAATAAAGCATGAACAAAATGTAACTTCTGGAGCGGTGCCTGCATCAGCTCTCAACTAGATTTGCCTACACAGACAATCACTGGAAGCACCGGAACGCACGCACCGCTCTTCCCCAGCGGCGGCAGCGGGGGCAGACGCCCGCACGTCGCTGCGCTCTGCGGGGTCTGGCTCGGCTCCACCAGCGAGACACGCACGCTGCTCGCTCGGCACCTGCTTTCCCACAGCGGGGATTCAGCTCGCTGTGCTGGGAGAGGAGGGAAACACCGCGGAGGGACCTCCTGCCAAAACCACGGCAAGCGCCGAGGGTGTACGGTCTTCACCAGGTTTTGCCTCAACCGCGCTGCGCCGGTGCCTGGACAGGCGTTACCCTGGAGCTGCACAAAGGCACAGGGCTGAGGTACGTGCATCGAATGCAAATGGGCCGACCAGTTTCTGCTGGGAAAACTGATTCGCTATCGACAGATACCACTGGAAAAGGGTGTTACATGTGCAAAAGAAACGAGACATTCCCAGTAAAATGCAACTGTGATGTTCCCTGTGTTCGGAAACCCATTGCATCCCTACCGTGTGTTGACAGATCCTTTTCATTTCAGAATGGTTTACAGGTCCTGTCTCTGTCCACCTGCCTTCCTATCGAGGGCCACATCTGTAAAAAACCAGTACTTCCACCACAGAATTAAAAAGCTGGAAACTACAAACTAGGTTACCAACAGTTGTCTTTCTACCCTTTTCTAAGCGTCTATTTTATAAATCACATCCACCTCTACCAAAAGGGTCTAGTAAAGATCTAAGATGGGCTGGGAAATTTGTAGGTAATAAAAACTGAATTGAAACTTGGTTGGCAAGAACACCTGTTGGAAAATCGAGGTTTTACAGTTACCTATTTCTCTCTCGCTCTTTTCCGCCTCCCCTCCAATATCTGTCTCATTTTACTGACACTACTTGTAATATCACACACCACACAGGACGCAAACCCGAAGGAAGGGAGCGTATCCACCCTTCTTCCCCACTGAAAGTGGATAAACAAGCAAAAAAACTGTCAGTCAGCGTGCAGAGACCTTCCCTCTTCTCCCAGCAGAGGAATTGTGGCGAGCAGGCGAGCGGATCAAGCAGATCGACGCCAACGGGGCGAGCGAGCGAGCGAGCAGAAGGGTACGGTGAGAAGGCAGCCGGGGCACACGCACCTGCCTCCAGCCCCTGGCAGAGAAGGCAGAGGGTCCCCCCAGATGTCGGGGCCCCCGCTCCCGCCTGCGCGAGGGCAGCGTGCCCTCTGCTGGGAAACCTGGAGTGCGAAAGGGGTTTGCGCAGCGCTGGAAAACAGGAGCCCATGTGATGGTGGAAGGCCTCACATAGGCAGCAACGTGACGGGGATGCAGAGCACGCTGCTTCATACCCTGCTCCCTTTCGGCTTGTTTCTGGGGGACTGAATAAAAACGCGCTCAGATTTTTCTAATGTAGTCTAAATGGGAAATTAAATGAGGCAGAAATATGAGAGAAGTAATTCTAAGAGCAAAATCTCATTAACAGCTGCTTACAGTATTGCTAGACTTTAACTGGGTAGATAAAAGGGTCTGTCTTTTGTTTTCGATCCGATTAGTACCCCCTGTAATGACTTCCCAACGGAAGCCACAGATATTATCACTATAGAAACAACTGAACATTGGTTTGGTTTGTTGATGCACAACCCAAAGCCTCCATGTTAAGGGCAGTTATAAGTAACAACATGCCATTATTCACAGCAGGAAGAGTGTCTAACTCAACTACAGGTGAGAAGCAGCCATCAAAACTTACACCCCAGGTATAAGCCTTTAGGGTAACTTGGCTATTTTAACGTTTTACCTGAAATTATGCTATGATGACAGAGACGGCTTAAGTTTAGCAGACTGAACAAAAAATAAACAAACAGAATGAACAATGACTAATCTACACGCTTTCAAAATGAACAGTCTGATTTTTCAGTTCTGCTGCACGTACATAACTAAATGAATCAGTGTTTAGGGCTATTTAATAACAAAAAAATTGAAATAGCCCAGAAGAAAAAAAAAAAAGGGAAGTGTTTAAAGGTTTTTTCCCCTCCAAACAGGCACCAACAAGCAGTGTGTTCATGCAGCAAAACCTCTTTCAAAAACCAGTTTCTACCTGAACTTACAGATATAGATAATCACTACAGTAATATATATATATAAATATATATTTCAAAAATCAGTACACTATGTGATTTATAGTATCAAAAAAACTATCAAAGATACTTCAGAATTTCAGAAAAAAGTACCTCATGAAAATACTTCTTAAGGCTTACTCTGGATCTTGGGGCTCCAAAGCTCTGAAAAAACACTACACAAGACTGAACCAGCAGTACCAGTCACCCGGCTAATGAAGGCACAAGTGTCCTGCTGAAGATGGACATGAAAAAGAGGCTTCAGATTCCCTGACCTCAGTGAGTGATGGATTTCACTGTCTGACATTTAACTAGCAACAGGGTCCGCATCCAACACCAAGATACTTTTTTTTTTTTTTAAGTTAAGAAAGACTAATTTTCAATTTTCATACAATTAACACACAAGACCTTCAAAAGTGAAAAGATGAGAAGAAAAAATACATAAGAGCCCTCTCTCAACAGGTCCCTCTTCCACACTCAGGTTATAGGAGACAACCCAGACTGTAGATGTATCTTCTATACCCCTAAGGTTTTTAAGTCCCTTTAACACACTTTGTTGCTTACAAACCCCAACAAATGGTTAAAAAGTCTCAGAAACAAGTTTCTAGAGCTAGAGACAGAAATACTCCTTTACACTACGGGAACATAAACGCTCCTCATGATTACCTTGTTGATTACTGAAATGCCTCAAATTTCTCCATTTTTGTCCTTGATTTCCATCTTTTGTCTTTGCTTCACCTTCAGACAACCTTTAGCCTCTTAATTTCACCTTTCTTCGATTTGGATGCTGACTATTCTGAACAAGAAATGTAAATATCTCCTTTGCTCTTCACGCCTGTTGTTCTTCTGGCTCCCGCCCAGGCATAACGCCGCGGCTGCACCACACAAACCTCCCACAAACAGATGTGCACCAGCGCGCCTTTGGAAAGCGCTCCTTCCATCCCACCTACCGCCGCAACCTCTTACTAGCATGAGGTACGTCTTGTTTCTGTGCAAGCCAAATTTGCTGCTGCTAAAACTCCTTCTACAGGCTTCTGGACCGATTGTTTTCATGCATCAACGTTTTCATTAGCTAAGACATTAAAATCTAGTCCCTTTCAACTGTCACGATGGTTTTCCATACATTCTTGCCTTTTGTTCCGTAAAAACTCTATTTCTCAGTACCTTCTGCTGTTTCCAGCAATCTTCTACTTCCAGTTCTGCGCTTTGTTTAGAGTTGCCTCTGTTTGTAGGATTCCCTCTTCTCCTTCTCCATGAAGAGTACGGAAGGAAACAACTCCAGAGCCTCTACCAGGCCCTGATGGCAGATAATGTGAATTCCTGGTCTCCAAAGCAAGGTGCCTGCACCCAGGCTGTCCAGTAGGCATGGGTCCTCGCCTGCCTCAGCTCCTCAACCCTCAGGAGCTGCTCGGTCCACGCTAAAGCTAGGTTCTGTCCTGACAGTCCTGCAGTTCGGAGCAGCCCACACCCTGCCCCGCTTCATCTACCAGAAGAGCCACAGTCTGAATATCCTCCGTTTGTGTAACTCCCCACTCCTCCGATTCACACTCTAGCTTCAAACCGACTTGTTCTGTACAGCCTAGTAGGGATCAAACGCCCCAAAGCTGACGCTGAAACAAAAGGGGATGGCGGATTCACAGGCCCAGTGCCAGAACGGGGCACAGTTCGTCCAACCTGACTCGCTGCAGACACAGGGCAGAGCCTTCAGGAGGGAACACCTTCCTTGGAGTCAAAGCTACTAGTTAGATAGCTCTTTGCAGTAAAAAACGCAGACTGGATTTATCTATACTTAAGGGGATAATAATCTACTGGTATTTCAGATTAACCATTCCAGAAGTTTATTACCCACATGGTTAAAAAAAGAGCCAATATTTAAGACGGAATTTTCCTATATTCGCCTTCCAACTATGGAATGGTATTAAGCCCCAATTTTCTAAATTAAACAGTAATACTATGATGACTCTTGCTCATGGAGATAATTACTAATTATAATCCAATCATCCTTTGAACTTCTCTTTGAATAAGTAAAAGGTTGGTCTCAATCTTTTGCCATAAAAATAGGTTTTTATATCTAAAATCATCTATTATTTCTGGAGATGTGATTATTATATAGTCATCTAACTGAATGTTATTTCTGACATAATTTCTTTAAGGCTTTTTAGTTAAGAATTTTCAATGCCTATCTACAGTTGGCAGGACAATGACAATACTAAAGTTTTCTCTCAAAGAAGTAATCTCTTTAAAGATGCCACTTGGATAAAGTTCCTTTCTAAGTACAGCATTCGCGCTAACTGGCTCACCTTTCTGGGGAGGAAGGGATTGCAGCCTTTGAGTCTTTTTAAGGTGGAAGAGAGGAAAATACAAGAGAAGGAGGACTGAAGCAAAGAGGGGAAGAAAAGGCGTGTTAAGGCCTTGCGAAGGACAGCGCTGTCTTGCGTGCTTTAAACAGCACCCAACGCAGCGACAGCCGCCAATGAATAAACAATAGGCAGCACCACCAGTACAGTTTACCTGTTTATACGCTAGCTGAAAACCTTGCAAAGTCCTACTGTGCAGTTCTACTACAAAAACTTGAACTTTCAGAAGAAATCAGTACAGAGGTGGTTGTTTCAGCACGACAAACAAAGGCGAGTTACCCAAGAGGAATGCTCCTTCATCTGATGCTGGTTGCTGTGAGGACCATTCGCATGGCCACGCCAAAAACAGTTTTGACAGAGCTGGTAGTTGTGGCACTGCTGGCATCGGTACCGGAAACCCATCATGCTCTCACACCGGCAATACGAACATTCCACGGGATGGAAGACTTGGAGATGGGGAAGGAGGAGGGGGAAAAAGAAAAAAAAAAAAAAAAGAAAGAAAGAAAAGCAGTAAGTGAACTTTAGGAAAACCTCAACCATCGAATTTCATTGGAGCTTCCAACCCCACCCCACCCCACCCAGGTTCTTAACCACTAAACCAACTTGTTGTTCCGAGAAGGTCATGGATTTTGAGTGCAGAGCAGGTAATTTTGGTCAGATTAACCGTAAATTTAAGTTGCTGATAACAGCAGCTATCAAGTTCAGTATTTCTCCTTCAGCTGTCTCCCTCCTCAGATACTCTCAGACCCACAAGTCCCCTTGAAAGCCCAGCAACACCGAGAAAACGCACACGTGTGGACAGGGAGAGCAGAAAGGTTGTATTCACAAGGTTAGTTTCTGCCTGAGGGGATCACTTTGCCCTGGAGTCAGCTGGGAGAGCTTTTCCCACAAGAGGCAAATTCAGAGCACCACCACGGGCTTCTGCTCCGAATCACCTCTCACCGAGGAACTTCCCTCACTCTCCCCCAACCATGAGCTGCCTCTTGTACCTCTACAGCTTAAACTGAAGAAATCCCCAACGCACCTCCACATCTGAACATTTTGAGAACTGGAAAACTAAATTAGGTGTGACAGGCAGAGTCACCATCAGGAGCAGGCTAAATAAATAAATAAATGCTGCTTCCCTCCTCTTCCACCCATGAGCCATCAATCACAGACTTGCTCCATTTCAGAGAGAAGGCTTCAGAACGAACAAAGGAGGCATGTGAGAATGAGGTGAAGGAGATCTCTTACTGTGTCAAACGCATCCTCAAAGGTGAGACACGGGAATGGAAGGATGAAGGTGAAGGTGAACTGCAGGAGCGAACGGTTGGACACTGCTGGGGGTCTAGAGCGTCAGGAAGTACAGAGAGGTATAAATAACGTGCTGTGGAGAAGACTGCAGGAAAGAAGAGCAGCTCGCTGGTCAGCTGAAACTCTTAGACATGCCCGTTACAAACTACTGAAAGACGTAAGAGAAAGAATTGGAAAGAGTCTGAAGTTTTGATCCACGGTAAAGATTATGACTTAGCTGTTCTGACTGAGACTTGGGGCAACACTGCCCAGGACAGCAGAGTCGATGGAGAGAGACGCCGCTTCTAGGGGCAGGTCTGGCCTGCACGGCGGTGCAGAAGTGCCTGCCACCTCAAGAGGGGACGCCTACGCCAAACCTGCTGGAAACACCCGGGTGACAGCGAAAGCAAAGACAACCTGATCAGGAATGCCATGGATAATTGAGCCAAGATGATCAAGTGGACGACGCTTTATTGCAGCACGTAGCAACACCCCATGAAGCAAAGGACTTCACCATGGCAGGCAATTTCCGTATCCGAATGCCCGTTGGGAACGGACTGTAGAGAAACTGGTGGCTTTTTTTTTTTAACTGGTTGAAAAAGATGACGACAAGTGACCTTCAGTTAACATGTCAACAGAGTAATTATGTGAATTTTAGGAAGCGGAGGAGAGAAAACACAACTTCAGTGCAGCAGGTTTCAGTAAACTCATGAGAATTAGCAGGCAAGCTACAAGAAGAAACAATTCAAAGGAAAACTGAGTTAGGAGAACTGTCAGTTCCTTAAAAAAGTTGTGCTAAAGAAACAACCATAAACTATCTCAGCACAGAGAAAAGACCTAAATTGGCTAAAAATTTAAGAGCTCCTCAATAACCTAGAATTCAAAAGGAAGCCTACAGAAGTCAAAACTGGGACAAGTTATTAATGAGGGTTAAAATATTTGGTGACAAAGTTAGAAAAACAGAGAGAAAACTAGCAGGGGATTTAAAAGGGGCATTACAAGAATTGTAATTACGATCCTTAAAAGGGTGTGAAGTTACACATACGTAACTACCGACTTCTCGTGTTATTTTAACTTGCAGAATACACACTGGGACAAACAATAAAGCCAAGTACTGTAAGCACGCGACGAACAGCCGATGAGCCATGGACAACATGTGCCAAATCAAGCTAATGTTTCTCCATGACAGAGCAATTGACCCCGAAAATAGGAAACAGGCATCAAATGTCATCAATTTTTCATTTTACTTCACTAATTCTTACAAAATTGGTCTCCCATGATATTCTCAAGACAGAGGGAAATACACAGCAGATGAAAGGACTGTAACTTGGACGTGAATCTCATTAGAAAAAGACCAGAGGGCAGTTAATTGTCAAAATGGAAGGATCTAACGAGCAAAAGGCTTCATTCCAGGTCACACACTGGTCAAAGAGTTTTCATAAACACACTGAACAATCATCAAAAATGTCTGACTTGGGGCACCGCGTTTCAAGTAAGCCGTGGGATAATTCTATGTACAGGAGCAAGCAATAGAATTGCCTGGACAATATCTAGTAGACATCTTAGCTAGGAGCAGACTGTGAGACGGAACCAGCAAACATGCAAGAGGTACTTACAAAAACAGCAATACACTCTCCAGAGCCAGTGGCCAAAACCCAGGTACTTAAACTGCAACAAGAAAACACTCGTGCTAGAACATCAGGAAAGAGCTTTCTCACCCTAAGAATATTTAAGCACTGATCTCGCCCCAGCTTCAAGTCCAAAGGGGTGTTGAAACTTTTTGATAGAGGATTTTAAAAAAAGTGAGGCAAATCTTTCGAGAACGTCCACATACACTCGATTCGCCTTTGGGAAGAGAGATGGGTGAAGTCACCGGTTCCCAAAGCTGGGGTTTCGCACACACCCACCCCCGCACTCCCTGTGGCAGGGTTGCTGTCTCCTGCTAAGCCAGAGCATTAGGTCACCACCTTAATGAAAGCCAATATTCTGCTATCAGCTGATCGCAGCATGTTCTGTCTGCCTCTGCGTACCACTTGATCTTGTTTCTTCTTTCCCACCTTCGCAAAAATGCCTCTTATCTTCTCTGACTCCCTGCACTTCGAAGAGATTATTATTGATGAAAAGGGGACAAAAGTACTGCAGCGTCCTGAACCAAAGAATCAAAACCTTGACACTGATATGCTCGATTTAGGAAAGCAATAACAGCATTCTGATAAAACAAAACACGAGGCAAAACAATAATGGTGACAGCACTCAATGTACTGCAAAAAGCACGCTCTCAAAATGACTGGTAAGGAGAAGATTGGAACCATCGGTACCAGATCATGGGCAAGGTATCGGGCCATCAAGACAGGAACCAAAGAGGTGGACTTTTTGTTTTGCTTATGAGGTGGTGGCAGCGGGTTTTTTTTGTATTGTGTTTGGTTTTCTTCTTTTTCTGAAAGTGACAAAGTTTAGCTATGGATGGGAGACATGGTTTTCAGATCCCAAGGACGAAGTGGAACAGCATGCTTCCCCCCAGCACCAACCTGCTGTCTTCCCCCTTCATGGGGAACGATCAAATGTAGATATTACTCTTTTCCCATTTTTTGGTTCATTTCTGAATGCCATAAAAGATGGTGTTGCAAACTTTACTTCTCTCCCATTCAGATGGCTTTCCACGCTCCCACCTGCATAAATCCAACTGGACTGAAGCTGCCATGAAGTGGTCAATTGAAAACATTTTTCACACCATTGACACAGAATCACAGACTGGTTTGGGTTGGAAGGGACCTTACGGATCACAGAGTTCCAACCACCCTCACCTCCCACCAGACCAGGCTGCTCCCAGCCCCATCCAGCCTGGCCTTGAGCCCTGCCAGGGAGGGGGCAGCCACGGCTGCTCTGGGCAACCTGGGCCAGGGTCTCACCGCCCTCACAGGGAAGAATTTCCTCCTCCCATCTAATCTAAATCTCCCCTCTCTCAGTTTAAAGACATGCCCAACTCCAAATCACACCTGAGCCACCACGACCCCTCCTGCCTATGGACCGCCAGGGTTCAGCTCGTGTCCCCGTTCATTTTTCCTCTCTCCTCCCAACTCTTCCTTTCCTGCCTCTCAAACACTTGCTCTAATCAAAATGCTCACGCCCCGTTTTCTCTGCCTCAGTGATCCGAACCTTTTTGTTGTCGGCACCTTCTCTTTTCAACGTGTCACTTTACCCAAAGCCGCCTGCCACATACAGGAGTGGGAGTTTTCAGCTTCTCTGCACTTGTCACTGCTTCCAGTTCCTCAGTCAGCCCCTTTTCTGGCTGCCAGTACTCCCGACTCAAACTTCCTACAGGTCTGTCTTGAAAGAGACAACCTGCTCCTTCCTCCCTTCACTCCTGCCAGCAGAGCAGTTCCCTGTGGAAAGTGCAGGAAGGGCAGGAGAGGGAAGCAGCTAGAGAGATTGGACCACGAACCCAATTCTCCTGTCCGGCTTTTCCTCCCTTTTCAGACTCCCGATCCCATATCTGTATTCAGCAGGTTTTTGCTCTCCCTTCTTTTTCTTCAAGTGATACAGTCAGTGACTGCCATTGTACCCCAATTCCCTCCCCAGTGTTCTGCTCCGCACTGCAGGACACGTCCTTCTACTTCTCATCCCACCTGACCCACCGCAACATCACTGGTTCTGCTCAGGCTCCTGCAGCGCAGAGTATACCCGACAGGAATCTCGTCACAAGACTAACCTCATCCATCAAACCCGTGTCCTCTCCTTTGAACTCTGCCAGCCTCCCAAATTCTTCTCCTGTAAGTAATCTTTAACTTTCCACTAAAGACTAAACAGTATTTTCGCCACCAGTATTCAAATCTTCAGCCATCGATCACTATTCAATTCTCCTCTGATCAGCACATGTTAAATTCTTCCAAAGGAAAACCAGAACAATGTGGTGTGACCTTTCTCCTTCTCTCATTTGGTCTCTTCTGCAAATCCCTCGTTTATTCAAAGATGTTCTTGTGCCATCTTGTGATTTACCTCAAACTCCTCATAGATGCTCCTTCTTTATTATTGTTTTCTTTGGTCTGTCCCCTTTGCTCTCCAGCATCAAAATACACACACGATTTAGGTTTTCAGATCCCAAGGACAAAAAAAATGTAACCATATTTTCTTCTCTAACCCCAAGTTCCTTCTGTCTCTAAGCTCACTGAATGCATCCTTACTGCTTGATGCCCCTCTCCTTCAGTTCCCATCTTAAGAAATCCCTCTGCCTCTCACATTTCCACAGAAGCTGTGCCGGTCAAACCTCCTTTTTGACTGTTTCCCACCCAAATGTAGGTATCTTCACTTCACCACCAGTCTTTGAGCTGCAAAACCCAAATCCACACTTCCTCCTTATTTTGAAATCTTCATATACTGCCCTGGCTCTGTGTGCTCACCTTTATCTTATGCTTTGATGCCAAAAACCAGCCTTTGCTCTGTCGGGACAACGCCCTTCCCACCGGGGCATATGATTAGGGCTTCCAAAATATGATAGTAATATAAACAACAGATTGCTAAAATGAAAGAATGAAAAAGAGTTTTAGAGGAAAATGGTGGATCCATGTGTCGGACATGTTGTCCCAAATCACCCTAATTTTAAAGATACGTGAGAGACTCAAGAGAGATGCAGGACTGAATGATCAGAGACTGGTCTGGAACGGAGGAGCATACCCCAGGTGTTTGCTTACACATGACAGAGTATTTCTGCAGGAAGAACAGCATCAATAAGAAAATGTAGATTAAACTAAGGAGGGGAAACGAACAGAGCCTTTACTAAATTGTGCAGGAGAAATTCCCGAAGGCATTAAAAAAACTAGCAGGGAAAGGAAAATGAAAATATGACAGCTGCAAAACACAAGAAAAGAAATCAAAGAGGAGACAACAAAAGCAGAAAGCTAAAGCGCCATGACGATGCAACAACTCAACATTTTCACATAAAAATGTTTCAGGGAAAACCTGGAAAACACCCCACCGTTCAAAACTCCGGCTATGACAGAATTAACGTTGGAGAGAAATGCTTTGGAGAACCTGCCAAGATGACAAATACAAACTTTTATGATACTATTCTTTTACCTGTGGTACTCGTGGCTACCTCTGTAAACAACACAACTGCTACAAGATTCTGCTGCGTGCTAGTGGCCAGTGGCCAGCAATACTGATGCTCACATCCGTAACCTCCCAGTCCTACTGCTCCAGCGTACAATGCACACACGTGTGAGCTACGAGAGGAAAAACCACAACCCCCTGTAACTTCAACCACGGCATTCCTGACACGGCTGTACGGAATTTTACCACAAAAGCCTTGTCTAGGACGTAACGTCTGGGCCAAGCTCCAGGCTGCAACTCCGACTTTCAGATTTTTCCACGGAAACTATTCAAATGAGCAGAAAGAGAACTCTTCCAGGAGATGAACGTCCTCCGAGGTGTGCTCGGGTGGCAGGCCGAGCAGGATCCTACCCCTCCCTACTGGCTACAGCAGGAACCTGCCCTCCCTGGTCGAAATTACCAGTTGTGAATACACCCAAACACTCCTCGGTCCTGCGTTCCGCTGCCCAAACTCTAAACACAAGCTAACCTCTGGGACTGAACACATCCTGCTCCACTCCTTGCAGCGGAGCACGGCCCTACAACCTGTGATGAGGGACCGTGAGGATCCGACGGGCTATACCCCAGCACCAGCAGGTGACGATGAACAGCAGCGACGTGGCACGTGCCACGCAGCAGCCTGGGCCTTTTAAGATAATCTGCGTTCGGCCGGAAAGCTCAGGGAGCAGCGAAGCGGAGCGAGACAGAAACGCGTTACAGCATTCGCGCCCAGGAAAGAAACGATGGGTTAAAACCTCGCCGAATACCACCAGGGGAACACACTCCAAGGTGCCGAGTCAGACGATGGCTCTAACCAGGGCACAGAAAACCACAAGTCTATCACAAGGCCCAGCCTAAGTTGTGCAAAGACTCTGCTGAGGAGTAGCTGATCATCTTCCCGCACTCTGTGTAAACGCTACGCAGAACCGTTGGCTTCCCACGCTACCGCAGACAGGAATTAACATACCAGGGCAGCAGGGACTGAAGTATCTTTGCCGAAGCTTCTCTTTGAAACGTGCTCTCAGATGTTTGTTATCACTAGTATGCGCAAGTGCCGCTGTGCCTCTTCGAGGGGAATCAGTCTTCCCAATTACCGTGTCTACAGCAGTTTGTAGCTCCCTTTCCCTTTCTTTAAAGCAATCATCTAGAGAACCTACACAGTTTACAACTGGTCTTTAAGGGTGAGAGGTCAGAATCAGAAGAATCTCCCTTAATGACAACTTACAACTCGGGCAGTGCAGGAAACTACTGTTGCTGGTACGGAAGACTCCAGTGCACCGTTTTTCTTATTAAGCCTTTTGTTTACTTACTGACAACCCAAGGACAATGCAGACCTCCATGAAAACGTCCAGATTCCCTAAGGCAAAAACTGAATAAATTTTGGCTCCTGAGTAATCATGAAAACATTGTCTTAAAGTCACATTAAGGAAAAAAAGGAAGAGCAGTTTCTCAATGGGTGTCAGTGACACATTCACAGCAGCGAAGGACAGACTGAATGGAGAGCATGAGTTTCTGTCACTGGAACTCCTTTACCACCATCAGGACAATTCTGAAATAATTCTGAGTATGTCTGTAAACTTATATTTCATCTCACAAAGGAAGCTAGAATTCACAGAAACCTGGGGAAGCACAGAAAGAAAGAAAAGTGTGAAAACAAGGCAATTCTGCTTCTGGGCAGGAAGGTTCCCCTGTGCTTCAGGAAAGGCAGAGAGATGGCAACGCGACCCACCCAGACACTGAAAATGCTGCTCAGCCACTGACCTGCCCATCTGGAAGCGAGGGGGGAAGAGAGAGAAAGGGGGTAGAACCATAGAATCGCAGAATCATTAGGTTGGAAGTGATGTCTGAGATCATCAAGTCCAACCGTTGACCCAACCCCACCGTGCCCACCAAACCATGTCCCCAAGTGCCGCATCTACCCGTTTTTTGAACACCTCCAGAGATGGTGACGCCACCACTGCCCTGGGCAGCCTGTTCCAATGTTTCACTACTTTTTCAGTGAAGAAATTTTTCCTCATGTCCAACCTAAACCTCCCCTGGTGCAACTTGAGGCCGTTTCCTCTTGTCCTATAGCTTGTTCCTTGGGAGAAGAAACCGACCCCCCCTCGCTCCAAGCCCCTCTCAGGCAGCTGCAGAGAGCGATCAGGTCTCCCCTCAGCCTCCTCTTCTCCAGGCTGAACACCCCCAGCTCCCTCAGCCGCTCCTCACCAGACCTGTTCTCCAGACCCTTCCCCACCTTCGCTGCCCTTCTCTGGACACACTCCAGCACCAGAGATCCGACACAGGCCACCGAGAGGCGTCGGAGCTCCGCAGCGACCTCGGCCAACCTCCGCTCGCCCTCCCCCAGGGGACCCACGTGGTTGGAGACACGTGTAGAGATGGTCCATGTGCTGGTCAGCAGCCCTGTCAGAACATCAGCACGCCTGGCACATCTGCCTAGGAAATCATTCCTCCTTCCAAGAAAGGTGGAAAAGACAAAAAAGAAAAATGGCATCATCACCGCAGTTCTGGGGACCTTGTAACTTTTTTTTTTTTCCATTTTTCCCTTTTTTTCAAAGGAAAGCCAAACCCAATTCCACTGTGAGGCTCCTCCTTTCCTTGTGAAAAGTAAAAGCTTTACCCCAGCTACGGCTGCTTAGCAGCTGCTAAACGCAAACGTCATTTTAGGAAAGGCAGAAATTCTCAACCCCATTCAGAAATTATTGAAACTATTTTGATCTTCTGGGAAAGTTAAAGTTTTAATTGTCACAGAAGGCTGAGTTATGACACCTGACTGAAGAATGACCTGACACGGCTCAAAATAAAATGTCTCTTCCTACAAACAACCATTACAACAAAATTTATGGTTTTTATATATATATATATATGCAGATATTAAAACATGCGCAACTTTCACAAAGTAACTTCACATTAATGTGGTCGCAGAAGCCACAGCAGCAGCCATTGCCAGCACAAGCTGATCGATCTTCTGCTTTTTAAACACTGACAATGACCATTTCACAGGAGACAGTCAATCCAGAGCCACAGCACAACGAACTCTTGCACATGTCCTGTCCCAGAGATTAAACTAGAAAAGCTTCTGGCTTGCTTTTTCCTTAGTGGGCACATCTGTGCCCAGAACTGTGTATTCCCTCAATACTTCGTTTCCTCCCACACGTCCCAGTAGTCCCAGGCTCATTCCTTCTACTGCCTCTGTCCTTCAAATTTGCTTTTTTCACCTCCCCACAGTCAGGCCCCCAGCACCGAGCCTCCCTTAACGTCTTGTACTGCCGGGACATGACCCAGCCGTGCTCTCCCCACCCGCTAAGCCTGCTGGGGCTTGCCGCAGAGCTCTGCACACCAGCTGCCATGGGCGCTCGTCAGCTCTTCCAAGCAGACAGAGGAACGGCTGCCTGACTCCGGAGCAAAAATACCACTTGCCACACAATAAAAGTTTCTGAGGACACACCAAAAATTACAACAACTTAGAGGGCAAGAACACTGGCATGAATTATTGACGATAACACAGCTCAGCAAGCAGCTTGGGAGGCAGCTGTAGAAGAGGCTGGTAAGAGTTAGAAACATAATTTTAATGCCACAAACATTAGAAGTTATCGAGTTAGCTGAATGCTAAACCTACGTGTAACAAGACTGCTATGCGTAACAAAGGATTAAACCTGGGACTGGTTCGCAGAAGAGATGAATACTTGAAGAAAGCGTCAGCAAAAGGGGCACCGATGCAACCCCTCCCAGTGGAGATGGTTGGGTTGGGACCTGCGGGCCGCAGAGCGGCAGCAGAAGCGGTCAGACAACACGGGAACGCAGGTGCTGATCTGTAAGGATGATATTATTCTGGGTATCTAGTAATTTCCTCCAGGTACTTTCAAGCAGAAAAAAGATCAGACTATGGATTATCTCCAGATCTTTTCACCCTTCCGCTTCTGTCTGAACATGGTGTTTAAACCTTTTACCCTTGCCTAAGCTCTGTGCAATTCTATCCTGACCTGTAATTCACAGAAACAACTCCACTGCCCATTTCCTTACCATCGTTATTCCACCCTGTGTGCTTTTCTTGAAGTACGAGTTTATAAGGATATGAGGATAAAGGAAGAAGACCAAAGCAAGAAGTCGCTGCTGCCCTTCTACTAGTGCAACCTGTCACATAAGGATGGGAAAGACACGGCAGGGCTGTACGTACCCAAGATTTTATCTAGATCAACCTCCTCATCTCTTTGGTAAGTTTTCCCATAAGATTCACCTCCATGAAATTGCTCCCCTCAAAATTCTTTTAAAAGTTACTTTTCTAATGAGACCCACAGTTACCAGGAAATGTCTGTAAACACAGAGAGCGACTGGGAAATTCACCTTCTCTCCTGTGGCAATAAAGAAGAAAAGGCCCATTGAGCATCGCAGCTCCAGTCTCGTTCCCTGCTGAACAAATGCAGGTTACATTCACAACCAGATACGCTTTGCAAGAGGATCAAGAGAAGGCAATGACACAAATGCCAAAGCCCAGCACATCAAAATCACGGCACTACTTAACCATGCCACAGGCATCAACGTCAAGAAACAGGGAATGGAATATAGATCAGGAGAACCTAGCTACAGCCAGACTGCCAAGCTGTGCCTGTAAACAGCCAGGCAAACCCAAGAGTCTGGAGTGTATCTACCTGTGTCACAAAGGGAGAAGGCTATGCACCTTGAAAGGACCATAAATGCACTCAGTGGAAGAAGAGGGAACAAGTAGTAGGGCAGGGGTTTTGAAGGATGATGACATGATTTTACTCTGCGGGGAAGGAAATAAAAGATGAAGTTTAGTTTATGGGTGAAGAAAGAAAAAAGTCGGGTTTTTTTCCCTAGGATTCACACACAAAACATCACACACATACACTGTGTGCAGCTGTACAAGCCACTAAACACATCACCTTTTTGGCCACTAAAACCAACAACTAGTTCCGATACACGTGCACAACCTTCTGCAGGAAACCCTTCTGCTTCCCCAAACACCCCAAAGCCCTCTCAGCCAGAGGACTCTCTCATCACTCTCTCTCACTGTTAATCTCCAGTTTTCCATCCCTTAGTGCTCCTTAAATACTTTCCACAGGCAGTAAACCCAGGAAATCTTAGGTCTGAAAAGGTCTGGAAGGGAGAGGAGCTCAGCATTTACCTCCCGTGGTGAGCACTGAAGTGACCCACGTGCTCAAACGCTGCTCAAGACAGACTTTTGACTGGATACCAAACTCTCTGGGAGCCAGCACTTGGAAGTGTACGTCAAAGCATAGTTCGAGTGAAGTTTTTTAAAAGTTTCAGAGTAAACATGAACATTTGGAGAACAGCATTTCTCTGCTGCTTGTTTTTTCACCTTCCACCACGACTGATGCCAGAACTCTAAACCCAATCTTGTTTTGCGTTGGTGCTGCTGAGCCCACAACCAGTCTTCGTCCCAGAAGCGCAGAACTCTCTTCACTCCAAGGAGAGTCTGGGCTTAAACGCTCTGGGACAAAGACCGTCAGAGAGGGAAGGATGCAGGCATTAAGGGTGTGGCTCCGGGAGGAAGGACAGTATCTTTACACATGCTGAACAGAAACCCTGCTCTGACCAGATGTTTCAAACAAGAAAATATTCCGTTTACCATTTTCAACATGGGCAAGTCTGTGCATGAGAGGCAGCCACACAAGGCACTGAGGAGGTGGATCAGCCATCAATGTGTCTAAAAACATGTTTAGCATGATCTTTTTCTGCAAAGAAAAGAGAAATAGAACTTAATTATACGAAAAATTGCAGTTTTATACACCAAAAACTACTTCAGCCTTAAATTTCTCTATGACTCAACTTCTGTCTACCAGGAATATTTCATAGGCTATACAGAGAGAAACCCCACAGCTCCTTTGCTCAGGGAGTTTAAATCTGTGTTAGGCAAACAGTAACACCACAAAGAAGGTATTAGTGTAGGCATGACACAATCATAGAAAAACAAACGATAAACAGACGAACAGACAACTCCAGGTAGTGGCAGATTGGTTCCTGAGCAGCAGTTAAAGATTCTGATTTTGAAGAGGAATACTACAAATGTGAGCAGAGGTTATTTAACAATGCAGAAAACACTATTTCAAACATGCAGACAGCACTGAAACAAATAGACACGCACAAAAGAGAAATTACAACTAATATTCATACACAATGCACTCGGTACATGATTTTTTTTTAAAGGCAAAATAAGCAAAAAAGAGGCAATGGGCAAACTAGGGTACGATTTTAAACGATTGTCAATAAAAATGAAATTGAAATGAAATCATTAGGAGAAGGAAGTCAGGCATGTCAAGAGTGATGTTTTCTAAGGGTTCAAATTCAAGTGAGCAAGAGAAAATACCTGCTGCAAACACAAACAGATGGAGAGAACTGGTAAGAAGGAGAGCTAAGAATATTACGGGTACAAAGGAAGAACATGTTGGCTTTTGCATACAACACGCTAGATGCTTCAGGACTTCTGACAGGCAGAAGCCCAGCGGGACAGCTGGCACTTGTTCCGCACCTTAGCATATGGCAGCGGCCTCCAAAAAGCACCCACCACGGGGAGGGTAGGCAGAGCTAGAGGAAAAGCCAGTCTGGTTTTCTAGCAGCTGTGAAACTAATTGCAGCTTTCACTTGCAACTATCACGACAAAAATTAAGGGGTTTTTTGTTGTTGTTGTTTGGGGTTTGGTTTTTTTGGTTGGGGGTTGTTCAGAGGTTTTTTGCCCTTTTTTTTTTTTTAATTAAAGAAAAGGCTTGTATTTAAAGCATCAATTTTTGTGATTAGTGGCAAATATTTACATCTAATACCTCTGCAGCTAACTACCCTGGAGAGACAATACAGAATTATAATTATCTCTCCCAGTTACAACTAAGGAAAATTCTAAGAAATATTTAATCTTACTTCTTGCAACTTTTATAAGGTGTCCTTGTTCCAGCCTCTCTGCTTCGTAAATGAAAAGCTTTTCCTGAATACTGAACTGCTCCTGCAAGAGAGTCCAAGAATTTCCTTTGCCAGGTACGACAGCAAACACGCTGCCTGGACGTGCCTGGCCATCCCAGCCTGCCCTCCTCCTCGCAGCGAAGTCATCCTTTGGGCTATTAATAGCCACACACAGCCAGCCTGCCTTCCCCTCTCTTTGGGTGAAGAATTCCAAAATCTTTCAGCAGATGCACCAGGGCAAGGCCCTGGAACACTCTAAACAGGCTGAGCCAAACCTTCTGATGGAAGGAGAACCTCAGTTCTTCATTGGAAGTTCACTGATGGGGGCACGCGATGCCTGGGACCAGAAAGGGCGGCTGGCCTAACCAGGAACCACGGGGCTAACGCTGTTGGATGGCAGCACCGTCGGTACCTGATGGTGCCTACCCAGCTGCTGCCTTGTACAGGTACTGCACAGCTTGATAAAAACGCCTCCAAGGTTCCCAGTTTCACCTTGGCTCTCACCTCTCATCCTGAGTACGAGAGCATGAAGGTTACTCCAGCTAATAAATGCTGCTCACGGACACCCAAGTTTTCTGAAGACAAGACTCAGGATTTGTTAGCCATCACACCCATTTCTCAAAGTGTAAAAAGGAGGACCCTAGGAACTAGCAGTCAGCCTCACCTCCATGCCTGTTAAGATCATGGAGCAGATCCTCCTGGAAAACACGCCAAAACATACAGAAGACAGGGAGGTGATTAGGGACAGCCAACACGGCTTCACGAAGTGCAACTCATGCCTGACTAATCTAGTGGCCTCCTACGACGTGACTGCACCAGTGGACAAGAGCAGAGCTACGGGTGGCAGGTACCTGGACTT
This sequence comes from Leptosomus discolor, assembly GCF_034619465.1. Taxonomy (NCBI): domain Eukaryota; kingdom Metazoa; phylum Chordata; class Aves; order Leptosomiformes; family Leptosomidae; genus Leptosomus; species Leptosomus discolor. Next base: position 127,031,758 of record NC_141392.1, read on the forward strand.
CCGTAAGGCCTTTGCTATGGTCCACCACAACGCTCTGGCCACTGAACTGGATGGCCTTTGAGCAGCCTGACTTAGCGGAAGACGTCCCTGCCCATGGCAGGGGGGGGTCAGACTAGATGGTCTTCAGAGGCCCCTTCCAACCCAAACCAGTCTGTGATTGTATGAGTAGACAGTGGTACCTGACACACACAGTGGCAGAAGAACCTAAACCTAGCAGGAGAGCTCCTTTCTGCTACAGACGAGGATGTTCCTCAAAGAAAAAACCTGGTTCCCTCTAAGCAGCGAGAACCTATGAGTTGTCAAAGGCCGGGTATGGAGGGATGCAACTTCCACGTAATTCACAAGAGGGCAGCAGGGACACGGGCGCTGGGGTTTACTCGCCCATACAGGTAAGACATTTTGCAATCAATACACCAAAAAGAATCAGACAGCATTATCACTGCTACATCTCGTCTGTCTGGGCACAGGCATTCTTGGTAATGGCTTTGCTGACAGGAAAGCAAACAGCAGTCTCCTCCTGGAAACTACGAACGTGTCCGAGAAGGAGCCCAGATAAAGCCCTTTCTCGTAGCTGGTCTAACATTTCCCACTGGGATCATGGAGCAATCACAAAAACATCACTCAGTTGCCATTTGTGATGCAAAAAAAAAAAAATCTAAAAAATCAAATAATCTGCCAGCAGGTTCCAAACTCCAAGAACATAATCTGAAAATCAGTAAATGTGAAGGCACAACCTGTCACGAGGGTCAAATACTCCCCAGGAGAACAAACACATTTCCACATAGATACTCTCTGTAATCACCTGCTTACTCTTTATCCCACTTTAATAACAGTTTTTACCAATTTCTGCCAGCATACCTACTTCTCTTAATAGCTCTGTGGTCTCAGGTCTTCTTGCAGGTGGGTGCAGTGGCAGGTGACACCAATGCTATTCTATTTTGAATACCATAGACTTGCTTCAGGAGCAAAACCTCGGCCCGCTTTATCGTTACACTGCCAACAGGCTTGTTTCAACAAGATGTTAACGCACGTATTTCCCAACAAAATACTGGCACAAAACCACACCCCCTCAGCCAACACCAGATATGTGATTTTTAACGCTGCAGCGCTCAAAACAAGTCATACCGACCCAAGCGGCTGTGTATGACACCCCACCTCTATCTCTAACTGTCCTGCGCCTCGTGCTTCAACTGCAACTCTCAGAGTACGCTGACACCACCCTTGGCACGCAGGAGCACCCTTGCCTTACCAAACACACCCTGATTACTCGCTTTAACAAGACTGTACATCCTGACCAGCCTTCCGAGGCTGCTAAGCTCGTGCAGCCCCTTCAGCCACCGGCTGTACCAGCCACGGAGCCCAAACCAGCCGAGGCTTTAGCACAGCTTTCACGTGAGGAACAAACCAACGCCTCCTGAGGCCTGCTCGTGTAGTTTGTGCTGCTGATTTCAACAGAATAGCGAGCGGTTCGACTGTACAGAAGCCAGACTCCTGCCTCCCAAGTCCCTGAAGTGAACTTCTCCGCTCAGTAGAAACGCTGCAATTAAACTGCTCTGTAAATGAGATACAAAGTGGACACACCTCTGCGGTGACAGGACAGGCTGTGCCATAAACAGAAAGATTCTGACTAAGCAGGGGATGTCATGGTGATACAACTTCTCTGACACATAGATGGACCGTAGCCAAGTGAACAAAAGTCTTAAGAAAAGTACGACAGGATATCTTCCATCTGCAGAAGCCCCCACTTGACCTAGAATAGCAAAGCACTACTGGAAGCTCTTTATACATCTGGAAGCCATCACAAAGAATGCAGCTCTTGCCAACAGCATCCCAATAAACTCCATTTTGTGTGGGCAACAAGTCTGAATTATTCCATTTGTGACCCAAGAAATGAAACAATTTATGCAGCGTATACAGCCACTGATGCTTCTTCGCCTCTCTGCCCTTTCACCACTCAGCCAGCAGGAAATCATGAGCCTCTGGCACCTGAAAGAAGTGGCTCCCAGACCCAGGACCTCCCCGGGCAGAGCCAGGAACCACAGCTGGCCAGGAAGGATTTCTCTCTTGGTCCTTTAACACCAGGGAACGTTCCTGGCACTAAAACTCAACGGCACGTGCTTTCCTGTTATTAAACCTGTGCCTGGTTTAACCACTCGCTCTCCCAAATGATTCCAGCATCCAGATCTGGTGTTAGTATCAGCCAGGAATCGTTTTTAATAAACAGTTTCCATGTAACCACCCTGCTTGAGGGAATAAGAGAGTGTAACAGCATGGACATGGTTAGACCATTCCAGCTGGACTCAGGGCACAGAACAGCTCACGCCACTCTTTAGCTGACTAGTACGGACGTAGCTCACACGTGCGCCGTGTAAATGCCGAAGTCTGAAACCCCACAGCTTTACCAAAGCCACCTGGAGAGAACTTCAGCAAAATGAGAGGCTGTAAAAGGACAGCATCACAGAAGTACCTCTGGGAAGCTTGTTTTCAGATCTGGAAGGCGTAAGAAAATGGAATTAAATCCAAGGCAGATCATCCACCTACTTCCCAGGACCTGCTCGTTTCAACGGGCAAGTGCCGAGCACAGGGGCACGATCCCCTCCCCGCTCCTGCTGGCCACGCTGTTTCTGACACAGGCCAGGACGCTCTCGGCCTCCTCGGCCGCACCGCTGGCTCGTGCTCAGCCGCTGCCGACCCAACGCCGGTGTCCGACTCCTGCAGCTCCGTAGCGCGGCTGAGCACTGCCATGTCCCCCAGCGGCGCCACTTCCATCAGACCCGATTTGGCCGGCTCAGCCCCCCCACGGGCACAAAGGGGAGGCTGAGCCTGACGTAGCCGCGAGGGTGGCACGTCCATGGGAACAAGTGTGGCCCACAACTGGCTCGGCCAGTATGGAAACAGAAGGAAAGTATTTATTAATTACACTATTAGTAAAGCAAAACTCTGTCCTCAGTAACTCACGGATGAGCTGGAGCCCTCACCATTTCCTAAATCGCAGGCTGTTTCCTACTGTGTTGTCTTTCAAATATACTAATTGCTAATTAACTTAAAACTTAGCAAAAGTGGCTATAAATTCTAAATCTAAATACTTCAGAAATATTTCTTCCAGAACATAATCATGACCAGAGTCTAAACACTTCATTTTAGACCTAAGATTATCCAGGTTCATGTTTGCAGTTGATGTAAGGATTATTTATACTATTTGCATTATCTCAAATTAGAAACAAATCCTTGGAACAATGAAATTGCAACTAAAATGCATGAAGAAATACAAAACTCTTTTAAGATCATTACTACAGCATCTGCTCGAAACATTACACGAACTGGAGATACTCTTGGGAAAACAGCAATACCAGTGAAACTGCTTTAAAAAGAAACCCTGTGTACACACAGACTTATCTGGTGCAGACCCAACCGACTAGAAAGTGATTTGTTGAAACTAACACTCTAAACACAGTGAGAAAGCTTAAAAAAAAAAAAAATCAAGGGAAAAATAGTAAAAATGTTGCATTTCATGGTTTAGAAAAGAAACGGGTCATCCTGGCTGTGCTTCTGACGGGGAAAAGAAGTGTGCCCTGGAGGAGGGGGAACAAACTCAAACTGTGCAAACCCCTTGAATTGCCTAAAACCCAGACAGAGGATTTTACATTCTTCAGCCTGTCTTAAAACTGCTTAGGTTAGTCTCTTCCCACCCCCTCCCTCCCAAGGCCACCCAAACTACAACCAACAGAGCCCACGGGCTCGAGCACCGTGTTAACAAGCAATACAACAGTCCTGGTTTGTAACTCTTACTTGTTGTGGGAAACAGGTCCGTACAGAATGCTCTGTGTATCCAAAAGAAGGCCCCTCAAACACAGCTGTTGGAAGTTTTAGAACTTCTTTCAAAAACTGATCAAACTTTGTAAATATCATTAGTCCATTTGAATCTGATATTTGAGAGAAAATATCTGTAAGAAAATATAACAAAACCCTCCGGTAAATACATGCTCACTATAGAAAAGAGAAAAAATTATTTCAATCCATTTAAACCTCAAGAAATTTCTTTTTGTTTTATTCTGAACATAATTTCTTATCACCTGCTATCAAGGTAAAATTTATAAATGAACATATTCAAACATGCTATGATAGAATTCTTCCTGCTTCCTCCATCCCATCTCACCCGGTCTTGAGCAAAGATTCTGCCACTGCATTAACTGTAACAGCGAGAAAGCAGAAGCCAGGAGGCATTATAACAGTTACAGACCATCGCACCTTCTGGTTTATGCCTTCAAAGTAAAACCAGATAAAACCGTCCGAGAAGGCTCCTAGAAGTAAAGAAAGTTGTAAGAATCAGAGTCCAAACCAGCAAAACTCCCGGTAAACCTGGAGCACGTCAGTGGCAGGTTGAACTGAAGCAAGAGAGCGTCAGAGGCAAAGCGCTCAGAAACCAGAGTGCAATGACCTCCACCGCCACGGCTAAAACACACCAGCCACGCAGCGAGTGGATGGGGAAGAGGAAACCTCATCTGAGTTGACACCAGAGAAGAGCTAGAACAGGAGCTTTCCTCCTTGCACAAGCAAAGTGGAAGGGTGACGAGACGAGGTGCGTTTTTAAGTAGCTCTGTGGGGCTACACAGATCTCCGAAAGCAAAAAGAGGCTCGAGCGAGACGTTCAGCAGCCTCGTGTGGCTATGGAAGGGGCAGGCAGGGAGGGTGGTCCCCGGGAGGAGGGCAGTTTTGCCAGCATTTTCACCCCCATGCCACGCTCCTGGCACGTGGACGGAGGGCTGTCCCCCCGAGCCTCCTGCTCTGGAGTCCCTCTGCCCCCTTGGTGCCCGGAGCTCCACACCGCCAGCCCCTCTGCTCCAGCCGTTCCCTGCGGCAGCCCAAAGCTCGCAGCGCTCACGGCTCAGGAAAGGCAAAATTGTCGGAGAAGACGTGTAGACAGCGTCACAGGAAACCGCTGCCATAAAAAACACCAGGAGAGCCGCACACGGATGAAGGACAACTGTCCTGGGATCCGAAATCTCTCTGGAAAAGACACATCTCTCAAACAGCAAAACTGGGTCTCTGAGATACCTGCAGAGCCAGATTACTCTCCAAGGGAAGATTTCTCTAATAAGAGCACTAATATTAGTAAGACCTAAAATTTTCCGAGATGTGACACAGATACAAGAATTCTTCACTAAACAGCCACGGAATCATCCGTGAGGTTACTTGAGACGCCATCAGTAATTAAACATCAAAAAGGCTATGTTGACAGAAAAGAAGCTTAATTTCAGTGATCAAAACTAGGTCCACGAAAAAAAAAAAAAAGAGACTATTTCAGAAATGAATATTTCTAGTAAACTAGAGAAATTATTCCAATCTCCTGAACGAACGAGCCCATGAAGAAGCCTACAATGTCTAAGTGAAGGGTGATAAAGCTTTCTGGAATTTGTATCACTGGCTAAACAGACAAGCTTGAGATGAAGCCCTTGTTAAATAGTCTTATAAGCCATATTAGGAATAACGGGGGAGGGAAGAAAAAATTTTTAAAAAAAGAAAGAAAGAAAGAAATGGGGGTTGAGGCGGGGAATGCTGCATTTTAGAAAATTTAAGCCAAGCTGAAAAATTCAATGTAACCTGAAAACTGAACGGGGAAGAAGTCAGGATCAAAATGCACACCAAGGAAAGCTATGGAAACAACTGAGACTAGAGTGCCAAACGTCCGGAGCCCTAACCCCTTCTGGATCAGACTCACTCCAGAACTGACACATGCACAACACCTGAAGGGCTGGTAATAAACCTGTCAGGGTGGGACTGTAGAAACTGGCTGGAACATGACGGTATTTGTATTTAAAAGAGGATGGAAATCTTCTGGGTATATACAGTCTATTAATCTGACCTGAACAGTATGCAAGATTTAAACGATTTTAAAGAGAAAGTAATTAAAGCTATGGAAATAAATTGAAAAGGAGATTAAATAGAACAGGCTATATCAAGGGTAAATGGGAAAAAAAAAAACCAAACCCAAACCCCACTAACCCATATATTGCAGTCATAAAAAAGTGGTTTTATAGTCAAAGGAAAGTTGAACTCATTTACGCTGGAAACTTCCACATGGGAAATTACAAGTGAAATTGGAAAAGATAAAGATTAGTAGGATATTATTATACAGTCATCTGCCCTTTTAAAGGGCAGTAAATTACCCTCCAAGAGAAAAGAGAGGCTAACTGCAGTCTCTCAAGAGCTCACAACAGGCGAGTGCTTACAGAGTTTCCTGATGACACGGTATTACACTTTCATCCTCATACAAAATTTCAGTTCAACACTACTGCGTTACAAATATTTTTTTTAAAACCAGAAAGAATTAAAAAATCAGAACTACAAGAGACACTGCTCAGTCCCCAAAACACCAGCGTAGGATGGTACTTGTGCAACTCGCTATTTCCTTCTTGCCAATGTTTGTAGCAAAGCTTTCACACCAAGAACAGAGCTCAGGCTATCATCTGTTAAACCCGCCTGACAGTTCCCTCGAGAGCCTCTTCTCGGCGGTTTGTAACCACCAAAGTTGGCTCTTCTGTCTTTCCCAACCAAGGCGTGTGCCTGATGCTCGGTGCCGTTTCAGCTGACGGCTCTACCATGTCTCTGACCAAGCTAAAAACCAAGCGGCACAACCTGGCACCCTCATTTTTTGGGGTCTGGCCTGGAGCGTGTCCTGTGCCTCACAACTCCTATGCAGTTGTCGATTTTTATCGTACAAATTCATAAAATATTTGTTAAATACTAGGTTTAGCATCAGCAAAAGCCCAGGAAATAAATTTAACAGATTAATTGGTTTGACTGCGCTTTTTTGGGGTGCGGTGGGTTGTTGTATTAATCCGAAGTCTGCATCAAGGTCAAAGGGCCAATCCAAGGAAAGTCAGCCCCACTTTGGGAAAATCATGGAGCCAATCTTGGTGCACATTCCTCTGTGTGTGCAAGAGAAAAGGTGACTGGGATCCGTCAGTAGGGACGTATGGAGGCTAAGTCACACCTGACCGGCTCGATTGTCTTCTGAGAGGACTAAACTTGTAGGTATCATTCACCTCAACTCCAGCAAAGCTCTTCACTTTTTATTGCCCCACAACATCCCTGTGTCCAGCCTGGGATGTCACAGGCTGCACGGCTGAACCACCAGCTGGTTGGGTGATCAGGCTGGGGGCGGTCATGGATAATGGGTCATATTCTACGTGGGGGCCAGGAACAAGTGGAGTACTGCTGGAACCTGTCCCGGGACACGTCCTGCTCCACACGTCCGTCAATGACGGAAGAGGTGCCAGAGCACAGTCCTGTCAAGTTTGCAGATGATGCCAAACTGGGAGGACCAGGGGACACCCTGGCAGGCAAGGGCTGCCACGCAGCAGGACCTAGACCAGCTGGAGGAAAGGGCCGGCAGAAACTGTATGAAATTCAAAAAGGACAAACGCAAAGTCCTGCCCATGGGAAGGAAGAGACCAGCAGTGATTCCAGCAGCTCTGCTGGGAAGGTCCTCGTGGGTTTTGAGGTCACAAGCTGAACACGAGGCAGCAGTGTGCTCTGGCAGCAAAGGTGGCCAACAGCCTCCTGGGCTGTATGAACAGGAGCTCGGCTAGTAGAGGGAAGTGATTATCCTCCTCCACTCGGCACTTGTTAGACCTCTTCTTGGTACCAGGCCCAGTTTCGGGACACCCCACCCCCCCCCCGAGAATCAGAGAATTGTTGAGAATCACAGAGTATGAAAGAGAAACTGAAGCGAGCTCTGGAGAAGGCTCCAAGGATGGTCAGCATGCTGCAGCACTTACCCTATGAGGACAGGCTGAGGTAACAGTAACTGTTCAGCCTGGAGAAGACAAGACACTGAGAAGGCCTAATAACACCACCCAAACACCTACAAGGAGATTATGAAGATGCTTTTCAAAGGAAGGTATCTGAGCGGTCATAAGTCTGGGACAGATACTGGAGAAACCAGAGGATCTAAGAGGCTCCAAGAACCAGCTACTAGACAGATGAGCATCTAAGGCCAGTTACTGGAGGGATCACAGAATCACAGAAGGTCAGGGGTTGGAAGGCACCTCTGGAGATCATCCAGTCCAACCCCCCTGCCAGAGCAGGACCACCCAGAGCAGGTCACCCAGGAACGCGTCCAGGCGGGTTTTGGATGTCTCCAGAGAAGGAGATCTCACCACCTCCCTGGGCAGCCTGTGCCAGGGCTCTGCCACCCTCCCAGGGAAACAGTTTTTCCTCATGTTCATGTGGATCCTAATGGATTCATTAGGTTCCCCATTAATGTGGATCCATGTTGTAGAATCACAGAATGGTTTGGCTTGGAAGGGACCTCAAAGATCATCTAGCCCAACCCCCTGCCGTGTCGTACAGGCACGGGCACACGTGTGTACCGGTGCCACTGACAGGCAGAGGCGGGGAACAGAACCAGGCCGTCGGTGCTGCTGGCGTTCACACGGGTATCTTCCGCCTGTGTTGATCCATGTGGCTGTGTGCGCATATTCCTACTGGGAACGCATGCCTGCCCTCACCACTGGGGACTGGGGACATGGCACTGCAGCAGCCTTACCTCCATCAGGTCAGCAGACCTTGTGGCAACTCCTAACCTTTGTTATAAACAAAGGAGGGGTAAGAAAGTCTGTATAAAATCATGCACTGAGCTTGTTCAGTTTGAGTAGATGTGATACTACAACCAACCAGATATTATTATCACTACGACTGCTTTGGTCCACTGATGAGAACCAAAACAAATAATTCCCCTTTCACCCTCACCCCTCCAAAACCAAAAATACCCTCTCCCCAAAATAAAAACCCAACCATCAGGCTAATTCATCCACAGCAGACTAACTTCCAGGACCTTTATTATGCGAAACCTCGTATTTAGCATACATTATCGTATGACTTTTTAGAGTGAACTTCAGCAAGCACTAAAGGCTTATCAGAGCTGGATGGGGCGAGGAAAAAAAGGAGCTAGTGCGGCGAGGGAGCCAAGGAGCACCACACGGGAAACACAGCCAGATGTCAGAGAAGTCAGGCAGCCCTTAAAGCGAGCAGGATGGAGTCTAGATTTACTTGAAGTTCTGTTTGCAATTTACTTGCAGAAATGACATGGAAGGAAGCACTAATTACTTCACAATGAATCTAGTTAGATGGCAAAATGAAGTCATCCAAATCCAACAAAACCTGACATTTTTTATATGGCATTTCTTGGGCTTAAAATGCCAGGACAAAACTCGTAAAGCCCGTAGCAGCAGGCTGGGTTTACAACTCCCACCTTGCACACCCCGTACGGGAACTCCTTTGCAGGGAGTATCATGTCACAGGAAATAATCTTTTCCAGAGACAGCGAAGTGGTATCACTGAACAATTCCCATCTCATATGTGCTGTCAGACACCGTGTGGACTGAAAAGCACTCCATTTGTTCACATTTTCAGCATTTAAAAAAAAATAAGCCTGTACATATGCAAGTACAGAGACCAAGTTACTATCATTCATATAAATTATGAGATGAGGGGAAAAAAATATCTACAACTTCCAGGATTTGCAGAAAGCCTCACGTTCCAGCTGAGCCGGAGCTGACTGCCTGCTTCGGAAAGGGAGCTGGGGCAGTGCAGGAGAGGGGGTGGAACCAGGGGAACAAGTCAACTGGAAACAGAAGCGGCTCAGCGATGAAATGGGTCAGTAACCAGAGAGACAGGTGGGAACGAGAGGAAAGGGAAAAACCAAGAGAGCGTATTCTATCAGGAGAAGAAATAAAGACTATGAGAACAGCTGAGGCAGATCAGATGGAAAGTCTGGCTGTCCCACCAGCAGGCGGCTCAGGCAGGCACGTTCCCCACAACGCTCCTCCGCTCAGCAGCGCCTTGGCATTCGGCAACCTTTGATGAATTTGCCTTCGGTGAAATTGGCTCAAGGGGTAATCGAGTGGTGTAAAAGCTTGATACCAACAGCATCCTTTGGTGAAGCTTAGAGAAGTACTGGGGTTTGTTGGTTCAATCTGTCACTGCTAACTCCAGTTACTGCCCTTTAGTTCTTGTACTGGGAGGGGACAGGAGCAGCAGTTTTCTGTTGGCCACTAACACATTGCTCGTGATTGCATAGAACACTACCCTTTCACCACCACTTTCCTTTCCAGGTTGAAGAATCCTGCTCTATCTAGTTGTTCTCTCTTCAGAAAGCTTTCTCTTCCTTTGATGATCCTTGTTGTTGTTCTCCGAAAAGATCCGAACTGGAAAGGGCAGCGAACCAGGCGGGGGTACTGGAGCAGCACTCACTCACAGCACAGCGACACCAGGGGTTTGCACAGTGCCTCTACCTCCCCACTGTGCTCTTCACGCCCTTCCCCTCCGTAACATTCCCTGTGCTTTTCAGCCATTACCCAACAGAGCGCCAACACCTTCACAGAACAGAGCTCCAAGATGTCTCATCTGAGCAACAACAACTTTCTTAGCTGACCTTTCTGTGCGTCACACCAGGATCACACCTCACTCCTCCAGCACGCACCACTTTACATATATTCACACTGAATTTCACCTACCATTTTACTTCCCATCTACTCAGCCTTGTCAGATGACACTGTAACTCTTCAGTCTATTTTAGCTTTTACTACACTGATTCACCTTGCGTCCAGTTGTTACCTCTCACTGCATTTTTTCCAGATCATTTATGACCGTGTTAAAAACTGGTTAGGTCCAGCACCACTCACCAATCCAGATCTACAAAAAAGATCTTTATTGCTCCTTTTTGGTTCCTTTTAGACAATCTTCTACCTGCGCAAAGGCCCCACCTTGCACCCCTTTCCTCAAACTTTTAAATGTCTTTAAATGTTTGATAAGGGACCTTCCCGAACGCCTTTCAGAAATTCAAGAAGTCTGTATCAGCCAGAACTCCTTTGTCCAGCTTGGGTTTTCTTCCCCTCCTTTAACGAACTCCTGCAGTTTTTACAAGGCATCCCTTCACAAAAGCCATTTCCCCCAACAGTAAAATCTTATTTATCCATGCATCAACTATTTCTGCTCTTCCTCACTAACAGCTTGCCCAGAAGGTGTGTCAGGTATACATGTAGGGAGGTATACATCGTACAGAGGTGGGTGCTGGTCTCCTCTCATGGGTAATCCATGACAGAACAAGAGGGAACGGCCTCGAGCTGCACCAGGGTGGGTTCAGGCTGGACATTAGGAAGAATTTTTTCCCTGAAAGGGCTGTCAGGCATCAGAACAGGCTGCCCAGGGAGGGGGTTGAGTCGCCGTCCCGTAGTCTGTGTGAAGGTTGTTTAGATGTGGTGCTTGGAGACAGGGTTTAGGGGTGTACTGGGTAGAGTGGGGTTGATGGGTGGGCTCCATGGTCTCAGAGGTCTTTTCCAACCTGAATGGTTCTGCAATCCTGTACAGGCCTGCAGCTGCCCGCATCTCCCCTCCCAAACCTCACACGACATTTTCTTCTTCCCCCTCCCTGGCCCCTTAGAAAGCTTTCAGAAAGACACGTAACCAACAGTTAATAGCTCAGCTATTTTATTACTTTTCTTGAGTTCTGGTGATACTCAAACTTATTCCGCTAACAACACGACACACTTCTGCCCTCAGAAGGTTTACAAGACCCCAGCATCCTGAATCTCAGATGCTCTCCCACGTTCCACAGAAAGCTGCCCTATGACCTTGTCTGAAATGTCAACAGCTGAAATGCTGTCCTGGGTTAGAGAAAGCCTTTCCCTCCGGCACAGATTCCCTATGCTCCTAAAATCTCGGTTCCAAGTTAGCCAAAATCCCCTTTTCCTGGATAATTTCATTAACCATGCACAGAGATTCCGCCTCTGTGTCCAACCTTGCACGTGGCACTGTGAGCATTTTAGAGACTAACAGTGAGGTGGTTCCAGTCTCTAACTTTCTCTCCAACTAAGGAGAGACAAGAACGAGCACAGGAGGGGACAGAGGAGCATCCATAAGTGACAGAGGAGTGTCTGGAGCAGATGGTGCAGTGAAGGAAGTGCCGTGACCGTACAGGGCAGTGGCAAATCAGCATTACTGCTACGGATGGAGAATTTTTTTCTTTCTCAGTTGAATCAATAAGATATTGTACTTGACAGACCAACCAAAAAACCCCTCACCAAAACCAGGTTTTAAATAGGTGTGGCCAACAGATAATACTCTGTCATCAGAACTACCCCAGAAACACCAAACGGTGGGAAGTCAGCACGAGCGACGCACTGAAAAGGCAAGGAGAGGAACCGAGCGAACTGAAAAAAGACAGAAGCACTACTGTCCAAACCGCATCAAACACAAAAATCACACGCTCTTTGAAAATGGTGCTCCACACCCAAAGAGAAGTGCCCCAAGAAAAAAGGGATAGCAGATACCGGAGGGAAGATCCCAGAAGCAGAACGTAAACTAAAGGTCAGCTGATAAGGCAAGAGCAAGTAAAAGGCAGGACAACCAGAATATGACAAAGCTCCGAGCAGCGGCATTATTCCGTGATAGCAGTCAAAAGCCTGTCCTCCAACGTGTATGGACCTCAGTTAAGAACTTTTATGAAGAAGGATGTTACAGTGAGAAGGAAACAGGAGCCAACAGAATAAGAAAAAGGAAAAAGGAACCTTCCAATGCTATGAAGAGAAGCAGCCACAGAGAGAGAACAGTACATTAAATGCACAAATGTCAAGACTAACCACACCCGTTATATAGGACTAAGAAATGAGGCGTCCTTAAGGCGAGAGCACCTCAACTAGCCACCTCCTGGATCAGTAACTCGAGGCTTAATGTAACTCCCAGAAGGGTATCTAGGTCTCTGAAAACATCGGAAGTTTACGGATTCCTGTAACAGTTCATTCCAGAGGTTAATCACCTTTTCCACTAAAAGCTCCCACGGCCATTTTCTTGGCGTGTTTCAGTGTGGTCTTGGTGATTCTAGAAGCAACGCTCCTTTTCCATCCTGGGCCTGTGCTGAACTGCCCAACTGCTGTAACCTCCTCAAACCTTCTCCTCCTTAAATCCAAAATGTAACCTTCTACTGAGGACATCTAGTCTCTTTTTCTCCCAGTATTTGATCTTGCATCTTTTACAGAGGTAATGCACTCATTAAACACTCTATTTTTCAGACCCTGCCACGTGGTTTAATTCAGCACACTAGTATTTCACGCTGCTAGTTCTAAAGCAACTATAATAAAGAAGCTTAATGATGAAGGCAAGCCTAGAGAATCATTTGCAGCCAATGACAACAACGGAGATGAGGAGGAATGACTTACTACAAGATAACTTTCACAAAGGGAAGTTAGGGTGAGGTGAAAACAAGACCTGAACAGTAAAATCTGGCACTGACAGCGAGATTAACTTCCAGCTCTTCAGGGTGGAAGTGGAAAGAAAACTCACCCCTAACACCACCTTCCTAGTAAGAGAGAGAGACGAACAAGAATTACTGCTAAAGGACAAACCACGTTTATGGATATCGCTGGTTCTCTGCTGATACAGCAGGAGGCTCATGGAAACAAGAGAAAAAGGCAGCAAGATTGATGAGAAGAGAGTAAAAAGAAGAGTTAAAAATACGAACCGAGAAGCTGGAGTTACACAACGAGAAGATGCAGAGCGCACCTCAGATGAAGCAGAAGATATACAGAAGCCACCCGACGCCCTCAAAACAGGGGAAACGGCAACAAATCGGACATGACTATCGGACCCGTCAGACCTGAAGCTTTACCCTTAAAGGAGTGCCGCAGCCCCTCAAACCCAAGCCCTGCACTTGGAAAGCCCACTGCGCGGCAAACCCGCTGCGCCTGGTGGCCAGCAGATGGCATGTGGAACCAAGCCATCCGCCCCCAAGCCTCCTTTCGGGGTACAGACCGCTGAACCAGCAGAAAAGGCAGCTTGCCCAAGTTAACCCGGTAAAACACACGTAGCCGGTAACAGCACCAAAACGGTTTGATTTGCTTGAAAATACTTACATCTCAGCTTGTCCAGTATTTTACCGCCACACATGGTTGCCAGCATGGCTTTCACCGAAAAGACCGTCAGCTTCCCATGGCCCTCACTGCGAACAAAAATGACATGGTCAGTAATTACCACGCAGGGTGATGAGTAACAGCAATACTCGAGGCCTAGGAAGGCAATGCATAAATGCCCGCCAATAACTACTAAGATCTGCCAAAACTATTTAATAGAACACTAAAGCCGTGGCAAACCCAACATTTTTAATATGTCAGAAGAGTTAACAAGTGTCTAATCACAAATCAAATTTTCTCGCAGAAAATGCACAGGTAAAGAGACAACCGTTTGTCTTGTTCATCCCATAACTGCCCTATAGAAAAGTAACTTGGTAATTAACTCTTTCCATTAAAATACATCCGTTTACAATAAAACATTGGATTTTTTCCTCTGCTACACTTTGTCAGTTGTTTTAAATTTTTACTCCTCGATTTAAACTCTGATGTTCAAATACACATTTCATTCTAAAAACAGCACAGGAATTGATGGCTAACAGAGAAGCTGTACGATACCCTGAATATATCACACGGAACAGGAATAACGGAACAGAAATGTTTTATTCTAATTTAAGTTAACAAAGCTGCTGTGCTATCAGAACAGATGGCACATTCGGGGAATCATTTTCTAGCATCAGCAAAGAAATGAGTTTGTCTCCACGGAACGTATGAAAAAGCCCGTTCGGCGCGGTGTGATACGTGGGAACAGCGACACGTGTCGTTCCCGCTACCAGAAAGAAAGGGAAGGATGAAATTGTGAGGGCATTAAGCCACCAGAACCACAGAAGGCGGCTTGCTGGGTTAAAGCACAGCGCAGCGGGTGGCAGCAAGGGTCTCCCAGCTGAGTGCCGGCCCATGGCACGCGTCCCACCTCCTCCACCTCTGCCTTTCACAGCAATAGACAGGAGCCAATCAACCTCCGACACGGGATATTAAGACGGCCACAGCGTGGAGATGTCAATGTAAACCCACTGGTACCGTGAAGCTGTTTGAAAGGTGGTTTAGGGCAAAGGAAATGCGTGTGAACGGGGGTAAAAGCTGTTGGAATCCTGAGCAACTCACTGCCAAGCAGAAGTGTACTGAGTCACTATCCTTAACTCCGAACAGCAACAGCGGTACAGAGCGATAAGCCACCAAGACAGTGAAAGTCACATATAAAAGAGAAAAAGAATTAAAATAAGTTCAAGCAACTGTAATGAAACGTATTGGACAGATGATTTGTACTATCACGGGGAAAATACATGGTGAGTGTTGGAAGAGATCTAGAAAAACTCCAGAATACTGCTCAGTGGAAGCAAGATGCACATCTAACATCTGCACTCGGCTGACTAGCACTTGGAAAGCGTTAAGAGTAGAATTATTCGACGTAAATATTGGCTGATGGTACTGAAGTAGCGACAAGGGCTGATGTCAATGACGGACAAGGAACCAGATGGAGACATTGGGAAGTAACCAAGTAACTTTTTCCCCCTTTCACACCCAGAGTTAACATGCAAATGTTATCCTCTGGTAACATCTCACACTCCACGGTGAGGTAAAGGCTCTCAACCTTTCTCAGGCTGAGAAGTACCTGAAGTATAGCACGCTGTTTCTGTAACACAGCCTCAAGAGTGTCTTTCAAACATCCCCTCTACAGAAGAGAGGCAATCTCTCCTAGAGCTACAGCTGCAGGAAGATCTGTGAAGAGGAATGGTGATTCAAAGGCCATCACTTTGTGGGTATCCAGTACTCTTTAAACCACTGTTTGAAGAAACTAAACAAGGGGAGAAAACTAAACATATCAGATATTTATTTCAAGCTATATAAAGGCTATAAAGTTAGCAACAAGGTAAAGATCTCAGCTACCGTATTTTGTTTCTGTGTTTTCTCTCAGAGAGCTTTCTCAAAGGAATAAGTTGGCACTCCCTCTGTGTGTCAAAAAAAAAGAGACAGATTTGACTCCATCTGAATTTGGTGGTCTGAAAAGTTCATCCTCCAAGCCTTGACCTCCACTTTTATCTGAAGAAGTGTTACTCGCTAATTCAAGTCTCCTCCAGTCAGAGTCTCAGCGCCCCCAACCCCCCCCCTTTTCTTTTCAACAGACATTCATTTTCTCTCAAAAGAGAGGTCAGCTTTGAATTAATTTCCAGGAAAAAAAAAAGGGATTAAAGCCATCCATATCTCCTCACAAACGCATCCTTGCAAAGGTATTTGATGGTGCCTCCAGATATTAGAACTGCTTCTGCTGACATTCTGTCTATTAATCAAGAAAAAACCCCAAACTCCTCCCCCTGCAGTCCAGTAGAGGTGTAGTTATTAAGCAACTTGCCAAAATCTATTTCTGTAGCAATGCTGTTCAATCTGCCGAGCTCCCCACCAAAAGGAAAAAGGGCAGAACTTCCCATAGGATTTTGAAACTCCTGTGACAATCGGGAGTTCTCAGGATCGGAGACAGAAGTGGTTTAAAAAAGACCGGGCCTGTGTACACGAGGCTTCCCCCGGTTGCCTGCAGAGCCGCATCCTGCGCCCTCCTCACCAGGCGGTCCGTGGCAGACGCCCGCCGCAGCGATGCCCACGTCAGTCTGCCCGCTAACCCCGACTCGACCTCCCAGCTGGCTCAGCACCCGTCCCCAGGCAGAGCCCCACGCGCTCCAGCCGCTCTCCCACGCAAAGGGCAGCTCCCCCTCCCCGTCCGGCCCCCCGAAAGAGCCCGCGGCAGCGCTCCAGTTGCGGCAGCTGCCCCACCACGTCCCCTCTAGCGGGATCAGCCTCGAACTCCTCCCGTTTGCTCCCCGTGCCCCTCAGAGGGGCACCGGCTCACGCTGCCTTCCCAGACAAGGCACGAGAGCTCCGAGCACGGTGCTGGTCCCTCGGCGTCTCCTTACAGACACGCACACGCCTGGAGCGAGCCCCTTCCAGCTCCGCTGTGCTCATTGCGGGGCTCCTCCTAGTCACAGCACTCCACCCTTGGCTCACCAACCCACTTCCTCACTCGTTGGTCATCCTCTCCCTCCCCCTTATCGCACGCTGCTTTATTACCAGCATACCTTGTGGTTTGATACCTGCAATTAAAAAGACAAAAGTTGGAGCAACTGAACCCGCTGTCAAATTAAATGCATCTTCTAGAAATGATGAAATAAAACCCTGACTGCTCTGAAACAATCAAATGGGGTCAGGGAACAAGCTGTTACTCTGGGGTGCCAGGAACGAGCTGTTACTCCGGGGTGCCAGCAAGAGACCAGGGACTCTGGAAAGCCACGAGGGGCTATTGGGGAAAGCAGACCAGGAACAAACTGTCGGACCCCCATGCAGAGCTCTGCGGGGGAAAGCAGCGAAGAACAGCACACCACAGCGGCTCCTCCGCACCACTCGCCGCTGATGCACCACGAGCCGTGTTCTACGGGTCTCCATGCAGCGTTCGGTGTGAGCACTTTTCACACGTGCGTTACATCAGCTCTGACACCAGTATTTCCACGGGGAAGACACCAGTCAGATCTTTGATTCCTGGGCCTGTCTGGTGGAAAGCCAACGACTTGGTGACGCTATCACCAGCACCGCGTTGCAAGAAGCTACTGCACTGTGTGCATTCAAGCAACCAGGCAGCTCCCCCAGCGATGCAATTCCAGCACAGGTGTAGGGTCTTATCTTTTTTTTTTTTTTTTTTTAAATAAATGTCTGCCATGTTGATGAACTCCTGGAGAGGGAGCCACAGCCCTGCCTTGCCTCTTATTCTTGATTCTCCCACAGCCCAGCTTTCTCAATCCCATGGGCCAGAGCAAGCTAAAGAGAAGCTGCTGCACCATGCTGGGATCACACGTGCTGCTCGGCTTCCAAAAGAGCAGAACTTGCAGGGCTGGGGGCAGCAGGGGGGAAAACCACATCTGTAACTACAGCCTCAGTCTTTTGAGCCAGCTCCCCAAAGCACGGACACTTTTGTATTTTCTAGTGTGATCTGTCTCAGAATAACTAAACCCATCACCTAACCTTTACAACTTGGCTCACAACTAATCCCAAAGCAGAACTAAATAGAAAAATACACATTCAATTCTGTTGTCGTAACGGTCTTCCCCCTCTGAGCTTTGTGTTGGTTTTATCCGCCCTTAGTGAGATAGGGATTGTTCTGAAATCTTGGACTTCTGTCGGGGGAAACCTAGCTTCTGCTGGGTGACAGTAAGAAGCAGTCACATCAGGAAAAAAGCCTGACATTACAAACAGAACAACTATCTGGTGTATTCAGTGTTTCAGATTGTCTTGGGTAAAACTCCTCAGCCTCTGTGACAGCATCCCGGCCACAAGCAGTTCTCTACTGCGAGGAGAGAGGGTGAAAGCAGAAAGAGAAGAGTGATTGTGAGAAAGGCAAGACAAAAAGTAAGAAGAGCTAAACATCAGTGAAAGATTTGTGGTTGCTACTCAGAGAACCCAGAGACACATTGACTCCAGAAGACTAGCAGACCGAGCACTGAAGAAAGAGGCTGTGAAAGAAACTCATGAAACTGGACACAAGGAGATGCCTAGAGAGCTCCCTGAACCAGAACCCAAGCTTCTTCCAGCCAAGACACGAGAATTAGCCTTTATGGGGTCACAGCACGTTGGAATGGGACGCAAGCTGCTAAAACAAGGGAGCATTATAAAACGGTTTCGTGGATCAAATTGAGTAAAACACTTTCACTTTTTAAAACAGCGCTATACCACCACGAGGTTAACGTTATGTTCTACCACAGTCCGCAGAACACAGTTTCACTTCACCTCCCGTTCAGACACGCGGCTTACAGCAGCCTGCGAGTTGCAGGAGGCACTCACTCATCTTTCTCAAGACAGCAGTTTTTAAAGACAAAGCACTGCTGCTGTGGCAGCGCAAATCTCCGCAGGCCCTACTATGACCTTAAATACACGTGTGTGCGTGCAACACACCATTTCATGAACTTGAGAAATAGCAGGCGGGCGGTTTGCCGGAGGCTCATGCACTTGTTGGCTGCATCCATCTAAGGAAAAGAGAAAATTAGTTTAAGAATACAACTAGAGGAGTTACTAGCCTGTCATACGCTGCTATCATGAAGTTGAGGAGGAGGCTGATGGATTGCTCTACACTGATTTGGTGAGTAGAAGGAAGGCGTTTGTTTAGCTGGTAGTAGATGGATGAAATGATTGTTTCTAGTCGAGACACGTTGATCTCTGTGTTATGATCCAAAGTGTTAAGGCCATTATCTCGGAAGGCTTCAATCATATTCCAGATATCAACAAGATGAACTAAAAATAAAGGAAAAAAAATTAACTTCTATTCTGTAACGCATGCAAGCTTACTTTTACGGTACTGTTTCCAAACACTACGTTAGCTTTTAGTTTGGAATGAACAGGTACTTATTTGTATTCAAAGTGAGAGACAGACTCTTGATATTCACACTCATAGTTCATGTCAGCTAGTTTAAAGTAACAGAGCAGTGCCCAGACATCTCGTGTGCCTTTTATTCCAGCCTTCACCATCTGGGTGCTCTGACAGACAAGCTTCACAGAGGAGAAAAGCGATCCTCCGTCACCACGCAGTGCGTTTTAGCCGAGTCGGGTATTCCCATCAGAGAAAGACGGCAGCCATATGCTAAATCCACCGCAAACCGGTTACAATAACTTTGAACATTCTCATGCTGACCACCAGCTGAGTGTTGAAGGAGGAACTTGATGTTCCAGTTAAACTATGACTGTTGCCAGCTGATCCAGTTGCCAAGTCCGGAGCATAATAATTTCTAAAGAGGGCTAGAACTCCAAAGCACTTCCCTCAATTACCCTGCTGTATCTTAGTGCATATCTAAGTAGTGTTAACAACGTAGAGAAAAAGTTTTCCAAAACCACAGAAAGTCATCTGCAGAACCACATTAAATAACACTTTAAAATGCTTCAAAGCTGGAAAGATATGTGCGACAGCAGGAGAAGACAACAGGAATCCATCGGTCCAACCTGGATGTGATCCAACAGCTACAAAGGACAGACATATTGGCTAACTCCACAACTGCTGTTATCTTCCCTAACTTACAAAAAACAGTCTGAAGTGAGAGTGTGATCTTTAACATTTCTTTCATAAATCTCGTCTTCATATTTCTCACGTAAATCCCACACAACGAGAAAAGCCAAGCTACCTGCGCACACCAAGCACATGCCCCCGGATCACCCTGTGGCCCAGACAAAGACATAAACGTTCAGCCTCACCCACCCACACCCCTACGGCAAAGGTACTCGAGGTGCAGGCATGGCACTGGGGAATCGGGCCCAAAGGAATAATCAGCATTTCTTAAAACCGCTCTTCTGATTAAGAGGGATTTTTAATTCAAAAGCATGGCTTACGGATAAGAACCAACACTTTTCCAGAGGAACAGAAAAGCTGTAAGCCACCCATCAAACTAAAGGCCCTGCAGGTGCTGCCACAGCAGCCCTGAGCGACCCCCGCACCCGGGGCCGGCTGCACGTGCAGTGGCACGTGTCCCCTGCAGGACCCCCAGCTCTCCTCCTGTCCTCTTCCCCACCAGCCACACACCAGCTCCGCTCCACGGGGAGGAAGGACCTACCCCTGCGCATCACCCTGTCCCGCTCTCGCTGCGTCCCACCCAACACCGGCCCAGAGAGCCAAGCAGTGTCCCCTACCCGTCCTCGGGTGAACCCCGGCTTCAGTGAGCGCCCAGCGCCAAAGGACTGTGGAAGGGAACAGGAACGTTTACACTGCCTGAACGTGAGGGACTCCTGACGGTCGCTACCCTTCCTATCGGCCACCACGACGGGATCTGGCACTGTCACGGCAGTGACCGTACCGCGCATCGCCCCACGCGGCGCAGCGCCCAGGGACGGAACAGGAGCTCAAACAGCTCCAGGCTGCCCGTGCCCGACGCTGCGGGCAACTGAGGTACCTTGAGCTGGCCCGTAGATCTTAAATTTTTGAAACATTCAAGAATCAAACTGAAGATATTACAGAGTATTGGACAAAGATCGCTGCTCCTTTTTAACTATATATTTAACCTCTGTTCAGTTTAAGTAACAACTACCATTGTCTGATTTGCTTACTCTTGCTGTACGTAAAATTCACATGGGTAGAATATTTGAAACAATCATGCATGAGAGATTTTTGAAGATAAAGAGTAATTATAACTTACGATTACATCTTTTTTGTACAAACCGCAGTTTACAGGCTGTTCGATACGTTGAAAGTCTGATGACATCAAAATTCTGTGCTCCTATGAATAAAAGAGAGTTTGTGTTTTTCTTTCCTCCATGACATTCAGCTTATCTGAGAGAATTACTTCAAAAATGGCACGAGTGTTTCTTCACACGCACCATCTTTGTCATGTGAACGTGAAAAGACTTTCATTAGGTACCTCACGGTGAAGTGATTTTCAGCAGTGCGTTATGAACTGATCTAAGTTTGGGACTAATTCGAGCGCCTTAAAAGGAAGCAAGAATTAAGTGGTGAGTGGGTAAAGGAAGAGGATTGCACTGATGTTGGAAGACACATACACAAAAGATAAGAGACAAAGAAAAGGCGGGGTTGGCACTCCTACCACCATCTGCACCGCAGCCCCCTCAGGAGCATGCTTCTGGTCTCCCAAACAGGTCCAAATCAGGCAAGAAGGAGAAGAAAAAGCATAGAAGGGGAAAAAAAAAAATCAAAAACCTTATCTTCCCCAACAGCCTCCCACTTCAAGCTGTGTGTGTGTTACACCTCCAAACAATACCACACCCCGAAAGCTCTGAACGCTATCATCTGTACCCGTCTGTCCCGCAGCTACCGCTTCCAGCACTGACTCTGAACGTGACCAGCTTGAGCAGTTTCAGCAAGTTGTGTTAACCCTCCGCCCAACAGAGCTGCGCACCTCCTGCGCTGACCAATCCAGAGGATCAGCGACAGGGGGATGATCTTTAAACAATACCGGTTTAAAGGCCCGTACTGACCATTTTAATTTGGAAGCAGCCAACTAGTGTTGAAAATCACGTTAATCGTAAAGCAAAATGCCTTTCAAATGGCTCCCATTTCAACAGCATTAGCAGCTCCGTCCTATAATCAATAGAGTTCTAAGGTGTCGCCTGAAACGGCGCAGCTGCACGGGGGCAGCGGCATGGATGCGCGTGGCTCCTGTGCCTCTCGTGTTCTCACGGGAGTGCGTAAAAGCAGGATCTTTTCATAATTCTCTCAAAAGCCAGAGCCTGGATGAGTAAAGAACAGAGAAATGGGGATAACTGACTTATGGAATCCAAGCTTCTACAAGACACTTCAAAACAAACCCAGAAAAAACAAGCCCACATCCCCCCGAAGAAGGTATCCGATTGCTGTACCGGGGGGTCTTGCTCAAAGGCGATCGCTTATTCCCTCCTACGTTCTGAATTCAGAAAGCAACTTGCAAATACCTCATTTGAATCACCTTTGTGCACGCCCCGCTGACTCACCGCTGCAAATTTAAGGAAATGTTCTTGTCTTTTAGAGAGTTCATTACAATTTCGCAAACGCCATGCCAAAGCACCTGCTCGTTCCTGGAGATCCAGGCACTGCGTCTTGAAAGCGACACACAAGGACCGACTCTCTTCACCACTGATGGAGAACAAGAGGTGAAAAGACTCGCACAAGGCCAGCGAGGAGCCGACCAATCTCCCAGTCCAAGGCTCCCCATGACAGCTTGCCTAAGCGTGGCGCTAGACTTGCCGACACCTGAGGATGTTCTGCCTGACAGCACGGTGCCACAAACTTCAGGGGATTATTTCACAGTATCATCTTTAGAAAACTAGTCCCTGATATATTTCAGGAAAGTTCTTGGCCAGGTAACGTAAGCTGGAGCGTTCAGATCCAAGGCTACAACAAAATAGCTCATTTTGTATTTTCTATGCAATATTCTTTCAACACTCTCAATCAGGGTGCAGGCTTCTGTCTTTCAAACCACAGAACACACTTCCACAGACCGTGAGTCGTCACAAAATGCTGTGTCTATACATGTATATAAATGTAAGGAAAAGATACATGTCTGTATAGTTTATATATATAAAACGGGTCATTTAACAGCTTCATGAAAAAAAAAAGTCGTCCATTTTCTGTTCTTGCCTTCCTGTGCCACATTACCACAACAGCTTCAACAAGGTCACTCTTCTAAACGATCTGAAGAGAAAACGGGGCGCGTTCTCCAGACTACCGATATAGCTCAGAAGCACAGAGCGGTGGAGGCTGGAAGGAGCTGCTGGACATCACCGGGCCCCACCTCCCCGCCCAAGCAGGGTCAGCTACAGCAACTCGCCCAAGACAGCGTTCAGTCGACTTGTGAGCCCCCGCAAGGACGGAGACTCCGCAGCTTTGCTCAGCAACCTCTCCCGCGGCTCAACCATCCTCACAGTAAAAATGTTTTTCCTCACATTCAGACGGAATTTGCTGTGACGCCGTTTGTGCCCATTGCCTTGCACCCTGCCGCCGGGCTGAGGAAAGTCTGGCTCCAACGTCTTTGCACCCTTCCGTAAGATAAACTCTGCAGGTGTTCTACAGCTCAAGGAAGTTGGGACGGCTTGCACGGGGTTCTTGCTGGGCAGACAGCTCCGTAAATACAACCAAACCAGCACGCACACCCGTGGGTGGCACGGCCAGCGCGGGTGAGGGCCAAGGTCTGCTCTCATCTCACACGAGCTGTTACCCAAACGCTTCAGCACATTTGTGTGCTGAGCAACAACGAATGGTCACTGACAGCACCACGGGGTACATCCACCCTGCGTGTGGAGCTCGCCTAGAAAGGAAAACATTTATGTGTTCACTTTACAGGGAAATATTCCACCACAGGACAGGTGAAGCTTGGAGACCTTCGAGTTCTCATCCTGATATGCTGAAGAGCCTACAGAGCGGGGCAGCTGGGAACGTCTGTACGCCAGCGCTTTCACTGATAACGAACAGCGAGAGCCACCGCGGCAAAAGGAGACACCTCGTATAGAGATAATCAGAAGAAATCTGAATATTTTTAACAACTTAGGCAAAGCTAAAAGCTAGCAAGCCAACTCCCGTACTAAATGCTCACAAGACAACTACACCGCTTCAAAGCGATGGGACAAACGGAACGCTGACGCTCCAGTCACAGCACTCCTAGCGCAGCAGCACCGTTGTCCCTCTAAAAGCTTCTGATGAGATTTCCTCAGGATATCAGCACCATGCAGTCACCTTCGCTCACGTAAACCCGAAGAGAGGCAGAGAAGAACAGGGGAGGAGGTGTACAGCAGCGAGACCGCAGGAGTCAGCCTGTGCCACATGCTGAACAAGCCAAAAAGGGACGTGACTCTCAACCCAAACGCAAAGCAAGCTGGGATGTGGGGAGAAATACTGTCCAAGAGTGGTCTCACATGAGGGGAAGCAGATGTAAATTAGCCAGGAATGAAACTGCTGAAATTACAAGATGCTTATAACCACAGTAAGCACATGACTTCGAATTCCTCCGAAACGGCACGATGCACTATTGTTTTGAGACCTTCACCAGCCTGTCACGGGGCTCACGGGACACGCTTGCCCAACCTAGGAACGTCATTCAGCCCTGTGTTCCCATAGCAAAGTAAAATAACACGATGTCATGCAAACACACAATCTTTTACTTCTAACTGCACACAGCTCCTTAAAAGCCTCTGTCTCATTCCTTTAAATCGTATTCACTCAGGACAGACGTCTGATTTCTAGCAACAAGGACAGCCTCTCTTCCAGGGAATGGTGCTGTACAAAAAAAAACCACCTCCCCAAACCCTCAAACTGTTTCTTTTCAAGTCACAATAGCATCGTGAGGCAATTTTTTAATTTTTTTTTTTTTAAGGTAAAAGGTGATCTGTCTGTTGCCATTTATTTTAATAGTTGTCCACAAACTTTCAATACTGCCATATATGAGAAACGTGAGTGTTCCTCAGAAAAGGACCTGCACAAAACCTAGAAATTAATGACCTTTTAGGCAGCTGGGACCCACCTCTCGTATTCTCCTCCTGACGAGCACCCAGGATGCTTTTCACTAGATGATGCAATGGTCTTGTGGAAACAAGATGTAAATGATCTGGTAAAACCATCACAGCGAAGCTCTCAGTAAAGAATAAATGACATTATGTCTTCACATTTCTTACTTACTCATTTCCATGAACAGCTGTCTCTTCTCTGCCATTGTCCTCCTCCTCTTCCCACTCTCCTCAATCATTCTGAAGACAAAAAACGGCAAACACTGTTTGTGCTAGAATTCCTGTTACAAGAGCAACTTAGTGTGAACAACATCATTTTATCCCTCAACTGAAACAGTTCGATTACATTTGGTACACAAAACGACCAGCAGGAAGACAGACATCTCTTCATAACAGTCGTATTCCGTAACAGAGATACACTTCAGCCTCGTTAATACCTTTCAGAGTGGAGCACAGTACAGGAAACACGAATTCTAAACATTTTAAGTTCGCAAAACTCCAAGCTGCATGCATGCACACAGCAATATCATGTAACGAATTCCTTTCTGTTCAAAGGGGGTTTGTTTGCAAAACACAAAGCAAGCCAGCTCTCTCCGCGAGCAGCTGAGCCACTGAAACGCAGAGCCCTACGGGTTTGCCCGCTGGAGACCGGTGCTCGAATGGAGCAAGCACACCCCGTACGCTCCTCTCCCGGCTGGCAGAGCTCACCGACGCTCCTCTCCCCTGCCCAGGCTCCTGCGGGGATGTTGGCTCGTGGGCAGGGGGTTGTGTCGTCTTTAATCAAAACTTCGTGTAACTTTGAAACCTGATGCCCAAGGTCAAATGGTATTTGTCAGGGAAGTAAAGATCTCAAGCATAATTAAAGGGGAAAGAAAACCAAACCCCCGTATAGTTTGGTCACACAGGGCTGCCTGTCTGAGGAAAGGAGATGAAAGAAGTGACAGCAACATAGCGGAACCCACACCCCAAGGCCTGGGGACAAGGTAGTACCTCTTGCGGCTTTACTTCACTACAGAGTCCTGAAAGACAGACGCTACATTTCAGTCAACTCCAGGGGAAAAAAAAAAAACAAAAAAACAAACAAAAGCAAGCAAGCCCACAAAACCAACTTAATTCAGTATCAGTGTAAAATTTCACTTAAAACCACAATATTATATTATTCTTTTGTTACCAGATTCACCAACTCACAAAATACGCTTTTTAAGTGTCTTAAAAAAAAAAAAAGGGCAAAAATACCAAACGATTATTCCACAATTACACCGGAATCCAGCTCTAAGGGAGTTAGTCAGCTCCTCCTCATGCAACATGGCAGGACAGATTTCATCAGGCTTAAATGTCAACCAAGGAAAAAAGAAAGTCATGTCTTGGCACTCAATATACACTCTCTGATTAACAGTTTCCCTCAGCAGTTGTCCATCGCCTGTTAATTATTCTCTGGTGAAGATCTCGCAACACATTCATCCCGAAAGCCACCAAAAGCTTTTTCCTTAACTGTTCATAAAAGGAAAATAAGCCTATGCTGGTATAAAGTGATCTGCAAATATATTTTATGTCCTTATTTTTTCCTCCTTTAGAAAACCACAGACTCAGAACCAACACGCTTCTCTATTTTGTTGCTGGGTTTTTTTAAAGGAAAAAAAACTCAATGGCATTTTTGCTGAATATAAAAGGTTCTCTTTTTTTCAGCTTCCTAAAATAAATTCGCTTTATTAAATTAAACAAATATATGCAAACGAAGGGTCTTATCTTCTCAGCCAAGGTTCTTCACAACGCGTTACCTCGAGCTGTACTTCCCCGGGGCCCGAAGCAGGCGTTCAGAGCTGGGCACTGCGAAACCTCGCCCGTGCGACTCGTTTTGTTCGCCCCCAACTTCCAGCTGTCCTCACACACTGCCCCAGGCTGAAGGGTTTTTGGAGCTGACTATTGTTCTCTTCACTTCCTCGTCACATCAAATATGCACGTCACCTCGAAAGACACCAGTTACTGACCAGTAAGCAGCTTTATGCCAAGTGCCAGTGCCTCTCTACATTCCACAGCAGGTGGACTCCAAGGGGTAGACCAGTTATTTGATCTTTTAAATTGTTTTCAGCAGAGTCTACTTGATCAAGACAGAAGGGACAATACCACTTGGATCTTCTGCAACACCAAAGAAATAATCACGTCAACATTAGACCATCTCATTCTTGGGCTTTGGGTGCGTGTGTCCCTCATCCCACCTTCCCAAGCCCTGCTCCCAAGCCAATCTCCTTTTCCTGCAAAGTTGGAACCAGGCCGTGGGAATTCAGCTCACTTCACAGTGGCAAGACAGAGTGATACTAGAGACACCGGAACCGTCACTTCTCCCAGCAAGTACCTGCCGGAGCCCCCGACTCCCCCTAAGCCCACGAGATAGGTCCCCTCCGGTGCTTTCAGAGGCACAGAGACGTGCCACCAAGCAGCGAGGAAAAGCACGTGGCAATGCCAGCGCCCCCCGGGAGGTGGGCTGGGAGCAGGGACGGGGCCGAGGAAAGGACCACGGGCAGAGACGAAGCAGGGGACGAGACTAATACCCTATAATCAGGGCTCTGATTAATTTTGCTGGTGTCTGGTAACATCTGCATGTAAAGTCACGATACTACCGTGACACTTGATTGCCTTGCCGGGGTCAGGATGTGAGCTTCAGAGTTGGGTTGGACTGACCAAGACGTAGGCTTTCAAAACCCCGAAGGAGCTAGCATTACCCGTCATGCTCTCTGCAAGGCGAGTGAATTATCTGTTCAGCAACGTCCTTGGAATGAGACCTGAGTAAGTCAACTGGTCTCTCCATGATTTACCAAGTGCTGCAGGAACACATCACAAAGCCCCATTAACCCATAACTCGGGAATTATCTTGGACAGATTTTTCAGATATGGTCTCAGGAAAATGATGTCCTAAGGAATGTTGCCTCAGGACCTCCTCCAAGTCTCTTGACTTCCTTGAAGGGAGAAAAAGTTTTGAAATTTTCATAAACAGCTCAACAACGCTGTACCTGCTCACAAAAAAAAAATAAAATTCAAATGTTACTATTTAGGTTCACAAGCTCTCCTTGCTGAGTCTTTGCTGCTATTATCTGTGAGGGGACAAACATCTAGGAAATGGTCTTTCTGGGCCCAAGAGTTAGCCACTCTAAAGCCAGAGCGGAGAGGGAAGAGAGAAACTGGCAAATACTTGGAAAAGTTGTAGAAATTACATTAGTCATAGGAGATCCATGCAAATAACTGACAAACCCATTTTCAAAGCCTGAACAACTGGATCTAAAAGGATCCTTCACTGCCGAAGCTGGGAAAAAGGAAGATGGAACGTCTATATTCACCTTTGCACTTTAAATCTGTCTCAAGGAATGAACTAAAACCAGAAGAACTACAATTGTGCTACAGATGCAAATTACTTTTCTTGTTTGGGATGTCGAGTGCTGTAAACTGCAGCGTGTTCTGCACTGGTTTCTTTGGTTGGGCTGGTTTGTTTGAAGGGGTGGGGGTGTTTGGTTTGGTTTTTTGGGGGGGATTTTGGGGGGGTGGGTTGTTTGTTTGGCTGGCTGGTTGTGTGTTGTTTTGTGGTTTAGTTTGGTTTTTTTTTTTTTAATATTTTGGCACAATGTGCGAGAAAAGTGCCAAGAAACACACGTGGATGGAAATGACAAGGCAGTCAAAAATTCTCAGGAGGGGTGCTCACCTCGCGATGGACATACGTGTCAAAAAACCACTCAAATGTATTTGTGTCCCAACAGAGGACACTCTGAACGCAGTGGGGACTCTCCAGTGTCACACGACATGTTAAAACAGGGACTTACAAGGTGGGTTTTTTGTCCCTCACATTTCATGATGAGCTGCTTCTAACCACTTGGTACCTACGGCATTCCTCAAAACCCCAACAGAGCGCCAATGCTCGGGCTCGGCAGCACACGCAGGCCAGTGCCTCTCTGGGAGATCCGCACGGCATTGCTGTGCTCTCTCTTCAGCCTAGGCTACCGTTTCGGTGTGTGCTCACCGCGTGGCACACACGATAGGATCACCCTATGCTGAAGAAGTCCTAAATCCATGGCTACAGGAACCAGGCACTCCATTGCTACAAAAAGGAGAGCAACAACATCATCTAAAACTGCCAGTAGTTTACACTGTCAACAGAAGAAAGTTCTCACTCATCCACAAAACGCCAGCTTTGGACCTCAAGATTTCCATAACAGCAACCCAGATCAAGTTGGTCGGACGTGAGTCATAAAAAGAACTCAGATAAAATGCTAAAGAGGGATTTAGAAGAAACAACATGCCTGGTCATGTTTAAAAGCCTTAATTATTGTATTCCAAAGTTCTACTGAGAGAACACCATCATGCTGCTGGGCCACATCCAGCTTGCCAAGGCGGCACCATGTCTCCAAAAGGAACCCAAAGCAGATGCGCAGGGAAGAATGGAAGGAGGGGGCAAGCACAGAGAGCCTTCCCAAGAACCTCCTTCCAAGCTCCAGAAGTTCACAGCGCCAAGACCTCCTGAGCCGAAGCGATCCTCTGTATTCAGTAACCATCAACAGCTTTTCCCCCCACAAGCCTGTGCGTTTGTCCCTTTACTGCCCGTAAACTTCTGACATCCACAACACTCCGCAGCAAGAATTCCTGAGTGTGAAACCCACAGCTCAACAAGTCCCTCCCTGGATTTTCTGCACCTCCCTCCTCCCCTCAAGATTCACAAGCCTCCTAGTTCTGCTGAGAGACACGGAACAATCCATCGCTCTCCACGACATTCACGATTTTCTAGATCTCCAACAGATCTCCTCCCCAGCTGCCTCTCTTCCCCTTTGAGGGATCTTGGCTTTTGTCATTCCTTGTAGGAATGCACTGTGCGCTCCTGCGAGTCCAAATCAACCCATTCGCACATCACAAAGGCTGAGCAGCCAAGGACAGGTCAAACAACGAGGGGCGACTAAAGCCATTAATGCACATGTAAACTAGGAGAAGCCTAGGCTGGAAACCCACAAGAGCCTGAACGAGGAGGGGAGAAGTAAAGAGGAGCTGGGGATCACGGCTCTGCACAGGGATGACTGGAATGGCCACGAGCAGCAACACGGAACACACAGAAGGTTATTTGACTTGGACAAACTGAGAGATGAGAGGTAAGGATCAAACTGCCAAAGACAGCAGAAAAAACAGCTGTCCCAAAACCAAGTAATTATGAATTTAAGTTTCCTCTATCCATAAAATACAATAAAATAATAAAATGCACTTTGTTTTCCTGTAGCTTCCGGTAGGTGCAGCTACCCGAAGGCGCAGCTGCCTGCAAACACTAGACTCGCAGATGAAGAACCCATGCAGGAATCAACACGGACTCAGAAGATGAAATTCGGAGGGAGTTTTAATAGAGAGCTACCCTAAGTATTACTTAGACCTTTATAAAAACAGCTGTAAAGGCTGTACCTTAGTGCGTGTATTTGAAGGGGAATGGCCAAGACTGAAAGGGAAATGTTAAATCCTAACTCCATCCAGTCTGAGACTTTCCAAAGCCAGACAGCCCAACTGTTTTCTCTAGACTAGGGCTAACCATCCCCTACCTCTTCCTTTATGCTTCCCACCATCTACCCTTTGAGTGCCTCAGAGGTAGAGCTCATCTAAGGAGCCTGTGCATTGAGACACCAAGACTTGGGGTTAGTAGCGTTTAACTGAAGAACCTGCCTTCATCCTTCCCCCGCTCCAAACCACCGCTGAACCTCAGAACAATTGCACAGAAAAGGGAGGCTCCCCAGAAGGTCCTTGCAGCAAAGAAAGTCTCGCTTGCCAGCAGAGATACTTCAGCTTGTGAAAGCCAAGCACTTGGAGATCCAGACAATACTTCTTGCTATCTGTATAAAGCTAGAAACCAAAAGCCTCTGAATTTCACTGAAAACTCTAAAAATATTTCTGATTAGGTTCAGAGAAGTTACGCTTCAACATTCTGAAAAGGCTGGATTCTGCCTTTAAAGGGCAGGGCTAAACCTGTAGCACTGAGTCCTGTCTTCTCGATGGTTCCTACGTACAACCGAGAAACCTGTAAAATTCCATCCTGCGCTCTCACAAATGTGTAGG
This sequence comes from Leptosomus discolor, assembly GCF_034619465.1. Taxonomy (NCBI): domain Eukaryota; kingdom Metazoa; phylum Chordata; class Aves; order Leptosomiformes; family Leptosomidae; genus Leptosomus; species Leptosomus discolor. The sequence continues at coordinate 127,062,681 of NC_141392.1, forward strand.
GGTGCGGGCTGGTTTGTTTATTTTAAACAGAAACATCAGAATGGCCACAGTGCATCAGACCAAACCTACGGTTCCTCATCCCCGGTCTGCTTCTTTCAGACTTGTTGCTGGCTCGTTCCATTCTGTGCTTCCTCCTGCCTCCACCCATTTCTGCATCAGACAAGCCCCAGACATCACCTCTTTTCTAGGCAGAAGGATCTGGAGACCTGCTGTTTCTCGCACAGGAATCACCACACTTACTGCTGACCTTTACCATCTTCTGCCACCCCTGTTCTTGTTCCATCATCTGCCTTCAGAGACAGAGGAGGAACAGAGCAGAGCATTCACACGGACACACACCACCGCTTCCTACAGCAGCAATATCAACATTCCTGGCTTCTTTTGTAAAAGACTCTTAATATTAATAGAACATTCAGAATATTTTGCAAGAACATTTATTAAGTTTTTTTTTGGACCATGACTGATCCGAAGCTTTCCCAGAACGACGCTAAAGCATCAGGACAGTTCCCGGGGCGCAGCTCAGAGCCTAGGAGCAGATGTACAAGCCTAGGAGCGCCTCTTCACCCTCTCTCACCCTGTTTGCATGACTTTACGCGACTCTACACTGGACAACGAAAGAGGAGATGAAATTCCATTGCTAACAGAGTCCTTCTAAACTTCTCAGGAGTTCGCTTGGGTTGTTAACGTGATTTCCTTCGCAGACGCTCACTGCCCACCCTCTGGTCGCTTACCCCTGGTGATCACACGCTGCTGTTCGTGACAGTGACGGAGTTAACCTGGGGACAGTGAGACTACCAGGAATTCATCCCCGACTTCTCAGCTCCATTTGTCTTCTGCCCAAGCACGTAACCTTGCTCTTACAGCAGAAGGATACGTCTTTCTTACCTCTACCCTACGCCGAGGCACTCTTAGCAGTAAGACAACGTGTTAGCCTGGTTTTGTTTTGCTTCCCCTCTCCCCACTCCAGTGTTTTCCAGATTAGAAATCTATGTTGTGTGACACAAACCAAACCTACTTTCTCTCTGGCTGCTAAAAAGACACAGAAGTCAGTCAAACTAAACACTATACTTGCAATTGAATCGAAAGAAAAAAATCTGAGGTCTCAGAGTGCTTCAAGCGCGAGGCGAGACCAGCAGATTTTTAAAGCGTATAGAATTGGTGCACGTATAAATAACCGCAGAGTAACACTATAAATAACCCAAGAGTAACATTGCAATTTAATTTCTTTAGCTCTAATAACGCTCAGTTCAACCCAAGGCTAAAGCTTCCAGCCCTTAAAGAACTATACCTGGACACAAACCGTCTGTACAGCCACCAGTCTCTTTGGAGGGGAAAACCTAAACTCTGATAAAGATACAGACGTCACACACAGAGGTGTTCCACAACATCCTGTTTTGCTATTCGAGCAAAAGCAGCAGCAGCAAATAACCTCCTCTGCTCCTAGCCCGGTGATGTGACAGGGAGCCTATGCAGTCTGTCCTGATGATTTCCATGGGTATCTCTTCCTCAACAAGCTTTCTGTGACCTTTAGCGATGCGGAGAGGACACTTGCATTGCAGCAGCTCTTGCTGCACTTCAGAAAAAGGACTGAGAGCAGGTTCAACCTCCTGGCATTTGTTCTTTGGAGGCTGTTAAACCCAACTGCAGCTGAATTTGCATGCCAGAGCCACCTGTTCTGGCTGGGCATCTCCCAAAGTTTCAAGGATTCCGGTAAGTGTGGAGAGCTAGAAGTTAGTTGCAGAGGTTTTGGTCCTTACATCAGTTCTTGCTCTGACAGCACGGGCAGAATCGACACTCGCCACAAGGCGGAAGCAGAGAAAACTTGCAAGAGTGCACACAAGTGCTCTGCTCAAGTCTGACGCGGTGAAATTCGGAGCTTCCTCCCCGCAGTGACAGAACAGCGCCTGAATTCACAGTAAGGATGGTGCTGGTTCCACCACACGTGGTTCTGCTTCACATCAAGAGGCAGCAACTTTAAGAAAGAAAATCTGAAATCGGCAAGATGAGCGCAGTGTGGGCAAAGAGTTCACCCTTCACGTGCCGGGGCCGCCGGCACAGGGACTGACTGCAGCCTCCAAGTCTTGGGGGCGCTCAAGCTGAAGACCGAGATGACAGTTGAGCCAGTGCTGGTGCCTGCTGCCCAGTGCCTGACACCGGGCAGACTGCGACTGCTGGCCGCAGCCAGCTCCAACTCGGAGCAAGCCGCAGCCAGCTCCAACTTGGAGCAAGCCGCAGCCAGCTCCAACTCCAGCTCGCTCTGGCACAACACATGAGCTCAACTCACCTCTCTGAGTATTCAGGTTAGAGGTTGAGGCTGCTGAAAATCACTGACACTGTAATACTATAACGATAGTTTATTTTTACTTCTACATCAGTATGTGTGTGCGTATCTGTATGTCTATAGTCATGTATTCTATGACTATGATCTATAGAAAAGGACTATTTTTTCTTACTGTAATGGGAAGACCAGCCCCAAGTCCCATGGGAGATTTTAGTTGAAGATGCCTATTGTTTAAATTCATAATGTTGAGAATCAGCAGGGAATTATCTGCACTGCAGTAAAATAGTCACTAAAGAAACATAGTTTAATTATTATTAAATAATGATAGGGAAAAAAAAATCATGAAACGCTAAGTTATCTGTATATACTTGTTGCAGAGTGATGCTCAGCTTGAAGCACAGAAAAATGTAGAAGCTATAGAACCTTACAAAACTACAGTTGAGTATGTTTGATGCAAACCCTCACAAAATTTACCATTTCCATTACCCATCGACCTTCTCCCTCTTTCAGTAGCTACAATAACACTGCTCACCTGCTTTGTGATAGAGTTAACAGAAAAGCTAATTTATAAATTTCGTACCAATAAGCGTGGGGAATCCTATGGTCAGTCACCACCCAAAGTATCGTCAATAGCACCATGAATTCAAACACTTCTCTTGGGTTTTTTCTTTTCCAGTTTATATCCCGCTCTTCTGTTCACAGCTCTCCCCGCCGCCCCGGGAAAGCTCTCCCCCACACCCGCCACACGCCTGCGTGCCAGACGCACACCTGCCTGGTGGGAACCAACCCTGTCAATAACAAGGAAAACCCAACGACTGGTCTCCTTTTGACTTGCTCTAACAGGTTCAGCCGCTGACGGCTCTGGACCACACGCTGCTGGGTCCTTGATCGCGCCTGCAGCGCAGGCACAGAGCCGAGCCCACGCGAGCCGCCCGCCCGCAGGGTGTTCGGCCAATACTACAGGACCTCTCTTAAAAGGTTTCGCTCTTCTTGGAGCTCATCAGCTGTAGGTAACGGCCTCAAGCAGCAGCTGTTCCCCTTCCAACCGAAGGGAGGGAGACCAACTCCGCGACTCGCCTCAGCTGACCCGGCTGCCTCTCCCGGCACCCACTCCCTCCCTGCCCGTCCCGCACGGGCTGCCCTCCCTTCCCACGGCAGGGCCTCCGAACTTCAACTCTGCCATTCGGGTTCCATAGCTGCAACTCCGGGTGCTTTCTCACCGCTTTTTGGTTACTCTAATTTAGTCACTAAACCAAGTCAATTAGCTAGAGAGATTTTTGTTATTATTATTTTAAGACAATTGTGGTTGATTTTGTATTTCCACCATTAAGACTCCAAAGGCAATTCTGATCTTTAGGCTCTGACAACCATTTCCAGACACCAGTTTGCCTTGCACTGCAGCCTCGTCACCCAGATGCAGAAACACAAGTTAATTGAGGAATTACTAAATTTGAGTTTGCTCAGATTCCTGATGTTGCATTTCGTTTGGCTGGACTTGATGATCTCCGAGGTCTTTTCCAACCTAATGATTCTACGATTTTACTAGCAGAAATAATATTTGGTATCGCTGGTAAGACAGCTGCAGTTGCTGTGTGAGGGTAAAATTGTGCTTATACCTACTCCTGCTCAGAAATAACTTGTAATTAAAAAAAAAAAATCAGAATACCAGCTTGGGGCATATGTTGATCTTAAACATACTCGATACACAGTGAAGGAATTTTAGTAACTTTCTGCTGATTTTCTGATTAGAAGGAACGCACCTTCACCAGTGGATTACAGAAAAGCTTTCATCCCTTGTCAGTTCATTCACTTTTAAAATCTGGAATGACCCTGCCATTGAGATGAAGATACTGAATAAAAATCCAGGGCGAATCTGTACTTGCAGAAAATGTTATTGTTGGTCACACCTGGTTTAGCACTTCATTTGTTTTAGGCTTCTAAACTTGTATGGCTTCAACTGTCATGCGATTTAAATAATTTTAAATAATTTCCAAATTGTCATAACCACTTTGTTAAATGTGAAGTATAAAAATAAATTCATTCACAATATAAAGGTGCTTACATTTATCTACCTTAGATGCATTTCAGTAAAAGGATGCTGAGGTATTTTTACTTTACCAAGAACTTGAACAAAAACCCCCCAAAGATCAATTGCCTTTCCTCATCTCCCTCTGTCTATCCAAAGTAGCCGATGCTGGCTTTCTCATTTCTTTGTTCTTCAGCCTCTCCTGTTCCTATGCTCATCCACCTTTCGTCAGCCAAACACAAATATCTGTAATTGATTAAAAGTAGTCCTTCGTGCCCTACGCCCCTTAGCAGGGAAAAGAAAGCGATGTAAAAGTTTTTTCAGGGGGACACACCGAACACCCCTCGAGCAGAACCCAGGGAGACAAAGGCGAGCCTTTCATACCTATGCAAGTAGACTGGCAACATCTGCCTTCAAAGCCTATTGCAACCGGTTCTGACAATCCTCCTCGTTGAGCTTAAAATTCCAAACTCTGTCCCCATCGCCGCGTGGGGTCAGGAACTGAAGCGTCCGCGACTGTGCCCAAAAGCGCTGCAAACACTTTGAAACGTTACTTCTGTCCCTGCAGCAACAGGAGCAGCAGAGCTCCTCCGAGAAATAACAGGCACCTTCTAGGAGCAGTTGCCTAAAAGCTTGAAGGTCTGGATCGCTCACAGATTGCAAGATAAAGCTTTCTGACAAGTACTGGACCCAAAGCTCACGTAAGCCCCTTACAAGTCAAAACCTCCGTCTAGAGGAAGGGCACAAGTGAAAAAATCCACTAGACTAAGGCCAAGAACGCATTATAACTTTGCAGTGAAATTCTATACAAGTCAATGGTTCCTTTTTTTTTTTTTAATAAATACAGTGAATCAAAAGCTGCTCTTGAAGAAGATTTCACAAAAGCACACACATATTATACAGTAAACTTTCTTGAAAACGTATGGGCAATCAAGTCATTTAGGAAAAGAAATTCAGTAGTAAGAACCGAACACTTCCCTATCCCTGCCTTGCCACTTCTGTTTAAACTGGAAGATTTTTTTTAAGGCATAAAATGCCATCTGCTTGGTTTGCACAGCACATGGCAGGCAGCAACACATCCTCAGCCAGGCCTTACCGCTTGGATTTACTCTGCCAGAAAGCCACCACAGCAGTGGTCTAAGCCCCAGTATGAGACCAGCAATCCTGTCTTCCCACCTAGCAAGCAAAGGGTAATGATTTTCCTAGATACAAGTTAAACAAAGATGGAACAAGTAACAGTATTTAATCATGTGTTTCCTTCAAAAGCTTTTAATGCCATTTTAAAAAGCAGCTCTAGATTACCTCGGGGCAAAATAGAGAAGATTCGAACCACCTGAATTGCTGTAAGACGGCAGGATTTCACTTCACATCTGTACCCACCTGCTCGGTGCCCAGAACAAAAATCCCTGCCCTAAGGAACCTACAGGCAAGGTGCAAGACTACAGGCGGGCTGAGCCGGGCAGCGGGCACTGCCTGCGGCAGCCTACTTCTCCTGAAGCTGAAGTCACACAGAAAGCGATAGAACAGCACTACGAGGGAATGTTTTAGGTGGCCAGCGATACATATCCTTTTGTAGTAAACTGGGAACGGTCAAGCACGGGGAACGGGAGAACGGCGGCTGTTCAGGACAGCCACATGTCTGAACACCCACCGCACAGGCAGAGCTGGCTTCCAACACGCTGAAGGGAGGATGCACAAAGGGCCTGCGATACAACAATGCTTTTCTCCAAGAACCAGAGTGCCATCACAAACTCCTGTTTTTCTTTATTGCCCAAAAGCCCGAGGAATAGAAACAGGTTTTTTTACAACCTGCCCTGTTGATCTGGAGGCCAAGTTAAGAGTGATGGCTATACACAGGATTTACCCCGAGCCTGCCAACGAGCACATTCAGCAGTTAAAGAGGTTTCCTTAAAATAAAGCAGTGTTAATGTTAGATAAGATAAATGGAACATTACACCGTGATTTTCAAACAATAAGCAGCTGGAAATATCGTAATCAATAGCTCACCTCTCCCTCTCAGGAAAGGGAGGCTCATCTTCTTTCTAGCACTGGAGGGGATTTCTGTGCAATCTGCGCTTCCCAGCTTTTCCAGCGTGACCCTTACAAAACCCTTTCTAGCCACTTAATCTGCAGGTTCCCAGAACTGCTTACTAGAGCACAAGAGAATCGCCTCTTCACCCAAATGAAATATTCATTAGGAAACGTTCCGAGTTACATCTTTGCCCTTTTCTCCATTAACCTAGATTAGCAGATCGAGCACGAACAGCGTAAGGAACGACACGCACGTGAGCACCGACAGAACGCAAACTAACCCCGATCTCGGGCTGGCGGGTAGGCTCTCCTCCCAGTCCATCCACGTTAGCCGAAGATAATGCCATTTCCAGGGTCTGTCATCACCTCTAGCTCTCCATCACTTGCCGCCACCTTCACCAACCAACCGAGTAATCCACACAAGACCTTTCCTTCCTACCCCGCTTCAGAGGGAATCAGCTTAGATGGAAAGTATCAGCACATCAGAAAAAGTTCACCCAAACCGCTCCTTTGGCACACTGCTGGAGATGGTAAATTCCAGTCAGAGGGGCAGTGACAAATGCCTGGAAACGTGAACTACTGTCACTGTCACAACTGAGTCAGGAGAAAAAAAAAAAAAAAGGCTTACCCAATTTTAATTCTTTACATTACGATATTTTATCTCCTACATTAACTTAAAATGTAAAGTCGTCCTCCTCAGCTGCACAAGCCTACGAAGGTATCATCTTTTTTGCTAAGAGTGTTAAAAGTCATTAAAAGGCTATAAGAGTATGGAATAAGGAATTTACATTCATCTAAACTTACAAGTGTACCTGCCATTTGCCACAGCCAATGGAAGGCAAACATAGATGCAGTCCCAGAAAGCCTTAGTTTTGCCTGAGCTGCCAGCCACACACAATCTCCTCCAAAATCTGGCTGTACCCAAACGAGTTGTCGAAACCACCAGCGCCTCCCTACTGCCTCAGTACGGCCTTTGATGCGATGACTCCAGCAAAATACAAGTAAACAGAAGAATAACACCCAACAATGAAAAGAGAAGATGCCACAAGCACTGCAAGAAAACGCACCACAAACAAGCAAAGCCCCAGAACGCCGCTGCGCTCGTCGCAGGGCGCTCAGCACCTCTCCCGGCGCAGCCCTGCCCTGCCCGCCCAGCCGGGCTGCTCCACGCCCGTCCCAGCTCAGCCTCCCCACACTCGCAGCCTCGCTCGTATTGAGAGGGATGGAAAAAAACCCCAAACAACCCCCCCACCACATTTGGGTTGTGTCCAGTAGGGAACCGGGGCAAGACCCATTTTAAGGTGCCTCCTCCACAGCACGCCTCCTGCCAAGCCGGCTGCCCTGCGGCGCGCCCCGTGGAGCCCAGCCGTGCCACGAGCTAACCGCCACCGCTCCCCAGGCAAGTTCTCGTGCTCGCTGCTGCCCTCAGCTCCTTCCCAAAGGCTGTTATCAAAAACCTGACCTACAAGCATTAACGCAGAATAAACCACAGCAGAACTGGGAGCCACCCCCTTCCCTGCCTCCCACCCAACTGCTCCTTGCAGGCTATACCCAAAAAATCCCTTTCAGACTACGCAGCCCCTAACATGCAGCTCTGCACAGGCCTCTTCTGCTGCCCCCAACCCGGGGGGGACAGCACCACATGCAGAACTCCGTCAGCTTCTTTTCTAACCATCTACGATCCCACATTCCAAATACTCGACCAAGTGAAGTTTTTCTTTCTTTAAGAAAGGCAAACCAAAATAAGTCAAATGTAAAACTTTAGTCAATCACACTTGCCATTGTCTTCTGTGAAACTAAGAGCTTTTATCCCTTGGCTTTGTCACTTTCCCTGTTTTTAAAAACATCTAAATTAGGGACTAGGCTCCCTTGCTGTTTCTTTCCTGGCAAAACACCCTCTTCACTCCTCCACCTCTTCAATGAGGTAAAAAGCTGCACCTGAAAGCAGCAAGGCTGACAAAGACTACACAATACCTCACACCTGGAGTCTGTCGGTAACTACCTACAGCAGTTATTGTTCCAAGTACTCCATAACTACGGCACACACTTCATACACCCAATCTTTTTAAAATCTAGATAGGAATTGGTACCTGCTGTCATAATTCCGTTCATTTCCCACAGAGATACAACTGGCCAAGTAAAATTCCACAACAGATAACGCATTATGAGCGGATACTCACATTTCTTCCAGATTTAGGTTGCCTAAAGATCTTCACTGGTGTAAGTATTTCTATAATCTGCATTACTTCAGCACAGCTGAGAAGTTAAAACACTTTCATTCCTTCTAGCAGCCCTTGAAAGCCCACAGGACTGGAATAGACCCACGAAACTACCTAAATTTAGCCACAGTTTATCAGTAGAAACCTGTTTAAACACTAAACCAAACACACACTGTACAATCAGGATTTCTTCTCCTTGGTACTCAAGGGGGAAAAAAAATACTAACGTAATACAAATATTAGGAATTCAAACCCTCATCACCAGATACCATAACCCTGGAACCACAAAGAGCAGCAGCGAAGCTCCTGGTAAGAGAACCGGGCCGAGCTGCGAGTGCAGCGCTGCAAGCCAGCTCATGCTGTGACCCCAAGGGCAACGCCAGCACTACCAGGTCTGAGCTCAGAGAATCATCTACCCTTCCCTCGAGGAAATTAATTGCAAAAAGTGCCTCATCCGAGGCCATCGGTTAGGTTCCCTAAAAGCTTGCAAGGGCCCGGCCACGCCGGCAGGCTGCGGGCTGTGCGCTCCGGTGGCTGCGCCAACTAATCCCCGAGTCGCTGGTTTAAACTTCCAGACTCAATTTTCTCCCTCTTCCAAATCTGTCAGCTGGCGGTACACACCGCAGGTAGCGCATGGCCTGACTGTGAGCTGTCACTCCTCATGCCACCCTGTGGCACCGAGCGGGTAATAAAATCAACCGATGCGAAAGCGATGCCTTTGGGATGCTGCAAGAGCCCTTGCTCGGGCATTTCTGCGTCTTCCTCAGCTCTCTACACCAGCCACCACTTCACTCCCCTCGATTTATGGTACTTCCAGACCTCTAGGTTCTGTGATAAATCAGCAGCCGGGATGCACTAGCTGCAGCATGGACAACGTACAAAGGAATTCACCGTCCTGTGGGACCCCCAGCCCACGGCAAGGAGCCGCCTGCTGCAAACCGATGGGGAGCCCAAGACCCCAGCCCTCCGCCTGCCCGCGGTCTAAACACCGCCGTGGCTCCTGTGAGCACCACAGCAAAACCTCGATGAGCAACGAGGGGGTGTCCCAAGGTCTGCTGGACGTGCCCTCTTAAACGTGAGGTCCTCTAACAGGCGGGCAGCAAACTCTGGCAGCCCAAACTCCTGAGTGGGGAGCTGCCTCCCTGGTGCTGGCCGAGACCAGACTGGGAATAAATCATCAAACAGCCACAAAACAGAGACAAGAATCCCATGTACGATCACGGTAAGCAGCAGAAACCCAAAGGGGATTTAAATGGGACACTGCGGTCAAGGCGATGACCTAAGCACGCTTCCTCCGGAGCGGCATCCCGGGCGGATGAAAGCACAGCCAGAATTTAAGGGTCAAAGCAGCGATGTTGCCGGGAACATGAATCGACTAGTCTGGAAAAGAGCTTCAGAACAGACCGCAGCACAGGCCATCGCCAGCCTCCCCCCAGTGAATGCGGTCTGGTGAGGGAAACGCCTGCTCAACCTGCCCGGCAGCGCCCGTGGTGGTTAATTCTTTCCAGCCTCCTGAGAAAGAAAGTCTGCAGGTCGGTAGCACGTTTGCCCCTTTTATCCAAACTCCCCATTAATCTAAAATATCCCTCGGAGAAGAGGAAACACAAAAAGCCACCGGCTCAAATCAAGGCTTTTGCGTTACCTCCTTTCCTTCGGGTGCACTTTACAGTACCATCCAGTGCTAGAGGATCATATGCACCCACCGGGGAAAAGAAGGGTGGGGGACAGGGAGAGAAAAAAAAACCCAAACCAATTCTTCAGAATTTCCCAACTTTTAAAACCTGGAACTGAGACTTCTGACTTTTTTGACCCACTGGTTCAGGCACGTGGAATGTTTTGTCACCGGGCAGCCCCACCAGACAGAGCATCAGAGTGCAGAGCCGCTTTTGGGAACCAGAGCAAGAAAAGAAAAGTGAAAGTACAAAGGATTTTTAAAGGGCAGTTGTGCACAGCTGTTGACCAAATTTGAACTTTAATAACTCAGATTCCATTAGACACGGATGTTCAAGCAGCGCAGAAACAACTTTCAAAGCATCCTGGTGCTGCCCAGCCCACTCTTGGTGGCTCTGGAAGAGGGAAGTCCTACACCAGTGCTCTGCGTACCACCGAGGTTCTCTGGGGTCTCCACGAGGATCTCCATCAGCTTCACCTTCCCCAGCTAAGGGGAAGCACAAGAACGTAATTGGAGGTGGGGGGGTTAAATACAGGGGTGCATCTCACACTGGAATATTTTAGCATGTCCAATGCCTCACATAAAACACAGAAATCGCTACTTCATACCGGAAGTTTGTCATAAATGACAAAATCTCAATTATCATGAGTGTGAACAAACAGGAAACCAGAATCAGTCGCACAACAGGAGTTTTTAAGTTCAGTACCACAGGTAGTCACGACAGATCGCATTACCTGAATTACTCCCAGAAGTCTCTCAGGGCAACTTCCACTTTCCTGGGCTCAGCTTCTTCTCCAAACATTGAAAGACAATCTAAAAAGATAGGGGCGAGGGGGGGGGGGGGGAGGGGGAACGAAGGTTTGGGTTTCTTTTTCCCCAAAGAAAGCCGTGGTTTTCCACAGAAAAAAAAAAAAAAACAAACAACACCTCCTCCCCTGTCTCGCAGTTACAACCACGATTGTGCCACTTTCGCCCCGATCGTGCCGCCTGTTAATTACAAAGAAACGAAGCCTGCGGACTCTGTGTCTACGCCAACATCTGCCCGCTGCGAGATGAAACAAGGAGACGCCGCCACGTAACCCGGTGCCGGGGCTGCTCCCGCTGCCGCCCAGCAGCCTCCGCAGCGGAGCGCGGGGCCGGTAAACCCGCCAGGCTCTCTCCAAGGTATCCGGGGCCCGCTGAGGAGCAGCCGAGGCGGCGGCACCGCTCTCCTCCCCCTCCCTCGGGGCCTCCCGCCAGGGTTCTCCGCTTCCTCCGCGCCAGGCCCGGACCCGGCCAACCCCCGCCACCGCAACCGCGGCTCCCGGGGCTGAGGCTCCCAGGGCTCCGGCTCGGCGCTGCCGCCCAACACCTTGGCGAGCAGGAGGGGCGCGTCCCGGGCCCGCCCGTCCCCTGCACCCCCACCCGGGCAGCGGCGGGGCAGCGGGGGGCACCCTCCTCCCCGCAAGGCCCCGCACCCTCCCACACCGCGGGCGGCAGCGGAGCTCGCAACGGGCCCGCCTCAGCCCCGCCGCCACCGCCCCGCCGAGCACGCACCTCTCCCGGCGGCTGCGCTGGGGGCGGGGGGGGACGGTCCCGGGGCTGCCCGGGCACGGGAGGCACCGTCCGGGCGGGCTGCGGGCTCCCGGCGCCGCCGGCGGCTCCTCCGCGGGCACTGGCGGCCGAACGCCTCAGCCTCCCCGCTCCAACGGTCCCCGGCCGCCTCGCGGCGCCCAGCCAATCCGAGCACGCCTCCGCGGGGGCGCGCGCACTCCCGCCAATCTCAGCCCGCGCCCGCCTCATTTCCCCTCCCCGCCCCCGCCTCCGCTGCCGTCAACCAATCAGCCGCCGAAGCCACCAGCGCCCCCCCCGCCCCCTTCCCCCTCCCTTCCCGCTAGGTGCGACACCGCCCGGCCGCCAATCACGAGGCAGACGCGGACGTGCGTGCGCTCCGACCCCGCGCGCTCCCCCTTTCCCTCGAGCCAATCGGCGGCCGAAGCCGCGCGCGCGCGCTCGCCCCTGGCGCCGAAGGGGCCCGCTGGAGCGCTCGCGCTCTCCCAGCCAATCAGCGGCCAGCGCCGGCCTCGCGCGCTCCCGCCTCTGCCGTTAGACGCTTCTCTCGGCGTTCCCCGCCTGAGGGCGCCGCGGCAGCGCGCAGGCGCAGTCCGGGGCGCTGAGGGGGCGGCCCGGCGGCGGGACGCCCTGGGGGGAATGGGGGTTCCTGCGGTGCCTCCGGAGCCGTGTGGGGCGGAGGCGGCTCCTTAAAGCCCTTGGCACGCCCGGAGGTAACCGTGGAAACCCTGTTCTGAGCCTGAGGGCGGCCTGTCGGTGGGACAGGGGGAGGCCTGGCACGGGTGGGCTCTGCTGGAGCGCTCCACGGGGGTGCTGTGGCTCCCAAAAGCAAAGTGTGGTGTGTGCGTATATATATATATATGTGTGTGTGTGTGTGTGTGTGTATCAAAGCCCCACAGAGCCAGTCGGTCTGGTGCCGCTTGCTGAGTTGTGGCCCGCTCTTGCCCACAGGAGCGTTGGTGCGTCGCAGGGTTGGGCTGGGGCCCAGCACCAGGAAAGGCCCAGGGGCCGGGGAGGGAGGCGAGGGTGCGGGATGGCACCTGCAACGCCCAGCCCACAGCCTGCCCTCGGCGAAGAAGTCTGCAGGACCCTCCGCTGAAGGTCAGGTGCTGGCAGAGCGCCTTAGGTGTGTCAGTGCGGCTTGCTGTGATTATGCCTTCGCGGGCTGGGAGGGCAGCTCCGGCTTGTAAGGAGCTCTGCACCTCAAGGATGTGTCACTTGGACACCAGGAGAGTCTTCTGAAAGCACCCTACTGTGTCTCCCAGCTTCCCCCACCAGAGGAACAGCAAGTTTTTCAAATGTCAGTCTCCCCTGCTCCATTCTTTGACCATCTGTGTCTGGCTGGGTAACGCCATTGCATAGCAATCAGCTATATTACAGCCTGGCTTGCTGGCAACCAACTATAGTACAGTCACAGCAATGACTAGTACGTGAGTGTTCCCCGAGGAAGATTGGACAGGACGGACATGTGTTCCAGGCCGTGCGTGCGGTCTCCCTCTGCTCAGTCTCCCTGTGTGGAAATGCCATGGTTCCTGCTGCAAAATGTTTTCTGTGCCTGTGGGAAAGGAGCAGGATTCTTACACTGTGTGTGGAGAGGAGGGGCTGCTCACATTTTGCATGTGTGGGAGGAAGATACCTTGTCGTGAGGGAAAACGAGAGGGGGAAAAAAAGCGCTGCTCAGACATTCTAGCTAGTGCTGCCTTGGTGTTTACTCTGAGCTATATACGGGCAAATGGTAGTACGTGTGGGTTTTTTCCTGAAACCTGGAGTCAGGCCCACTAGCAGCAGTGGAAGTGGATTCGGCAGGGATGGTGTGAGGGTTGTTTCTGCTGGCTGCATCTATTCCAGTAAATTAAGCAGCAGCAGGATGTAGGCATTGGCACTGGAATTTACTGGTACTGTTTTGAAACAGTTAAGCAACCGATGTATTTCAGTGTGTATATACAAGCTCCAGCCCAATTACTGTTCTCCCAAACATCCCCCAGGCAATTCTGGACATCTTGCCTGGGATAGGGGCCATTCCTGGTAGGCAGTTTGGATGGAATCACCGTTCTGTGCAGTCTGACAGGTTTTGGTCGCGCGGCTGCAGCCCATTCCCTGCCCTACGGTCTCATGCCTGTGAACAGCCCCGGGGCAGGTTCCACACACTGGTCTAAACTTAGGAATTCTTTTGATGCCTTCAGCCTCGGTGTCCTCTTTGTCTTTTCACTGTTCCTGGTAGTTTATCTGCAAACTGGTGGTAACTCCCGTTACTTCTTCTACATGGTGTGTAACACATCCTGCAAGACTGGTCTACACTTTGCAGCGCTACAATCGTCACGTCTCCTCCCCCCATTCTTGTATCATTTTGAGCTTTTAGCTGACTATCTTCCACAGCCGGGCTGCGACATTTGCCCTGCCTCATTTTTCCTCAAGCAGTGACAAAAGTGCACTGTGAACCTCCCGCGGACATCAAGTGCCAGCGCCGCTGCTTGTGCGTGATCTCCGGGCGTGCAGCACCGCCTGAAGACGTCTTCAGAAATCAGAAGGCTCGAAATTCTTATGTCAGCTTTCCCCAGCTTTTCCATGAAGTGGGGCTGTACGTTCAGTCCAAACCAGCTGTAACTGCAGCGGTGAGGCTGAGAATGCCCTGACCGAGAAACTGGAACAATAGTTTCACTAGCCTTCTGGTTTTATTTACAGAATCACCTCAGACTTTTAAATTCTGAGTGTAAAATCTTGCACTTCAGCAGCTGTCTTAAGCACCAAAGAAGGTCCTTACAGCCCCTGCACATACGCATCTCCAGCTGTTGGCTTTCGTGGCCGGTACTCGCTGCTGTGCACCTCACAGCTATTCCCAGTGAGCAGCCAGCACGGCAGCTGAAATAAAGCAGAAGCTGAGCTCAGGAGAGAGAAACCATCTCCCTTTTTGTTCCTTCTTGGCGTGACAGGATAATTACCTCGCTTGAGCCATACGTGTGCTCCTTATCTGTGTTTAGAAACGATTCTGCAGCTTTTCTTTCACTTACAGGTTTTTTTAATTGCGATTTGGCAGAGAACAAAACAAGCCAGACTGATGACTGCAAAACTGAAGCAGATGCTGTTAAAATACAGGTGAAATATCTGCGGTTACCGGGACACCCTTTGTATGGCCCCGCCCGGGGCACAGAGCTTATCCCAGCCAGCTCCTTGCTGAAGAACTTCTCCCTACAGACCACGTGGCAAACTGACTTTTCAAGCGCTGCTTTGGCTCTACGCCGCTGAGGAGACAGGGCGGTGGTATGAAGGGCGCACGCCCTCCACTGCGGCTGCTTCCGAGCCTACGGCTTCTTAGGGAGCGGTAGATAAGCTCATAGAATCGTAGAAATCATTTAAATTGGAAAAGACCCTTAAGATCATCAAGTCCCACCATTAACCCAGCACTGCCAACTCCACCGCTGTGTTTGGAAAGTCAGTTTGCTACGTGGTCTGTAGGGAGAAGTTCTGAAACCCAGAAAAACAACAGAGGGTGACCTGGCTTCACTTCTTCATGCCTTCGCCTCTTAGAATTCAGGCCTCACTGTCTCGTAACTGTGGTTGTGCCCATCCTTGTACTTCCCAGGGGTCACCTGAAGAGTTATCTTTAATCACTATCTTTTTTTCCTCTTTTCGTGGTCTTTCGCTATATGAGGTGGTAGAAGTTGGGGCCTTTTTTGCTAGCGATGGCAAACTCAAACTCAGCTGGACTTCTATTTGCTCTTTCATCTGCAGGACACAAATTCCTTTACAGATCTTTCCTTCTCCGTTTTCTGTTCACTCTTTACACGCCTGATGTGATTATTCACACCAGCAGGTTCACGGCCCCTTCACGGAACCTCTCCATCCTGGAAACAGAGGTTGTTGATACTTTAATGTACCCAGGGAAAAGAAACCCCCAGCTTCCCACGCATTCCCAGGCACTCGCTCCTGCTGGTTTTAGTAAGTTAAGTGCATTCAAAGTTCACCTGACAGAAACCAAGAGGAGCTGGTTTCAGATCTAGGGCTCTCAATCCCTCCATTTAAGGGAAATCCAGTCGCAATCAGTCGAGACAGGTTTCTCCCTGTTCCTTTCCCCAAACCTACACTTCAAGGCTCCCGAAGTGCTTCAGGGCCCCCAGAAGTGAGGCTTGAGGGAGCTGCAGAGTGTTTATTAAGGCTTAGTATTAAACCAAAGTTTTCCCTTTGAAATGTGTTGAAAAAACTTTACAGCTTACAAAGCCAGGAACATGCAGCTCGCTATCGATTGACGGGGTCCCCTGAAAGACAAAAGGCCATAACTGAAAAATCAACGTTAGCAGAACTGGCGACCATAAAATCATATGCTTTTTATTTAACATAAAAGGAAACATTAAGATAAAATACACATTTGTCCATGTGCTGAAGAACTACTGTATTTTACATTCATTTATAAAGCAGGTAGTTTTACATGACAAAAATAAGTGGGAGGAGGAGGAACAGAATCCGCAGTAAGACACAAGCCACAGGGCAGGCTCTTGCTTGTCAAAGTGCTATCTCCTACGGGCACACAGACCTCCAAGTGACAGGTTAGATACAGGCTGTTTTTAGCACTCCTCAGATCCCTCTTAATGCTGGTGAGAAGCTAAGGTGGAAGCTTATACAGCAAAACGAGCGAAAAACTTGTCGACAAAACCACCTTTGCCAAAATGCATAGCTGCGGCGCGGTGGCCGCGTTCGTCCCTGACGTCTTGCTGCTCTGCTGGACCCGCCCGTGCCGTTTCTAAAAGCCTACGAGTTCCCTCGCTGCGCTGCAATTGCTTTTTCCCCGCACAAACCTCGCCACGTTTCTTCTTCAAACTTGAGTTCACCAACGGACCGCGATGGGGGCGGGCTTACAACGCCCAGGAGCTTTCCGGCAACGGGCGGCGCTGTGCCCCCAGCGAAGGCGGCCGGCGCGGGCGCATCCTTGGCACGCCTCTGCGCGCCCGATGGAAAAAATGGTCACCGAAACCTCCGGGGCTCACGGCAACGCCTGTCCCGCCTCAGCTACCGGCGGGCTAAGAGCTCCCGCACCGACGGCACCGTTACCACCGCGCCGGCTGGGAAACAGCCCCGCAGCAAGCGGCGGCAGCCGCAGCGCGTGTTCGCTCCTTCCCACGTTGCCCGTCGGGTCACGCTCCCGGCGCTGGCCCGGGCATCGGGACAGAGGACCCCGGGGCCTGCTCTCCAAAAGCGCAGCTCTTGGCCCAGCTTTTCCAACGGAAAATCTGCAATGCAGCAGCTGAGAAGTCTTGGCTGAGAGGTACGGGGAGACCAACTGGTTTTATGTTTTAAACTGGGGGAGGAAGGAACGGGAGATGCAGCAGTACCAGGGGAATAAGGAATGTTTGTTTAAAAGTGCAGCAGATCAAGACACATTGCTATTGTCTATTTTGCCTAACCCATATACCTTAAATATGAAAACAAACAAAAGCTCTAGCCCCGTCTCAGGTCTGCGGTAAGTTCGCAAGGCGCAGCGTCACCCGAAGGCCGGGGTGAAGCTGGTCTTGCGCGTACGCTGGGCTAAAATACACGTGCACGTGCCCACACCTGCACGGCCCCCGCTAGACTCTGGGTACGGCCCCCGAACGGCGGGGCTCTCGGGTAGTGCAGCTGCTCGTAGAGCGAAAGCCCCCCTCGGCGCGTCCACAGCGAGCCCTGACAGAGCACTGGGCACCACGTTTCGCCTTTCCAAGAGCAGCGTAACACCACCAGCCTCTGCAGGGCTCGGGTTTGTACTTGTAAAACTTGGGAACGCTGCTTCTTTCCCCGCATTCGCTTTCCTTCCCTGTCAGTCGGAAGTTACAGCACTGCTGTAAACAGCTCCCAGTTAGATACCAGATTGCTGCTCGCTGGCGTGAGTGAATAGTGTGGACGTCACGTGAAATTCATCTGAGCCAAAACTGGCATCCCAGAGAAGGGGATGAGGCAACGGCACCGTGCCTCCCACCTCGGGGAGCCAGTTCCAGCTTTTTTCCAGTGGAGATGTTTATTCTCTCTCTAGATCCGCAGGGCCAGCACCCAGAGGGCCTACGAGCAGCAATTGCTGCTTCCTATGTAGTTCCGGGAAGTCGCACCAGGAGGCAGGGGAGACCGACGCACAGCGCCGCGCAGCGCAGCTTCCCCCTGAAAACGCTGCAACCCCCTGCTCTGCACCCCTGTGCTGTCTGACCTGACGCGTGTCTGCCGGGTACTGCTGCTCACAAGGAGCAGCTCTAGAGCCCCATCCCTGATGCGAATTCACTCCGTGGCTAACAGCTGCAAAGATGCGTCACCCTCTATAGTGAGATTTTCACCAGAATTCCTACAAAGGGGAAACCCCCCCCCAAATCTGCTTTGATAACGTTTCCTTGAAATCACTGGACTTTTGGTATATCGCCTGAATTCCCCCAAAGCGCTGTAAGACGCTCACACAAGACATGGAGCTATTTACTAAAATCCCAGTGGCACGGCAAAACCGAGTACCTTCCAATTTTGTTTTGGTCGAGTAGCTCTGTACCAGTACGTCTCTTTGGCTCTAAAGGCAGCTTTGCTTGTATAAAAGATCCACCTCAACTTCTTCTCTTCTCACCATGGATTATTCTGGGTGGTTACGAGGCAAAATGAACAAATATTAATGGAAACACAAGACGACACAGGACTGAAAAATGTTCTGTATGCTCTACCTAGAACTGCTAAACTCTTCCAAAACTCATTTGCTCCTGAACTTCTGGTTCCTCTGCTCCCCCGCAGCAGCCCCTGCAGCGCTGCAGTACTCGCGTCCTCTCTCCCTCTTTTCCTTTTTTTTTTTTTTTTTCCTTTTTAAAACATTGTTACATGCTCAAATCAAACCAGCTCAAATACTTTTTAATACATTGAGAATGTAAAATAAAGAATATATGAAGTACATACAGTATATATATACATATTTCAAATACTTAAAATTCTTATGTAAAATATGATTTTTCTATATTATTTGTGTAAAAATACATTTTAAAATGGTGTCAACTTGATTTTTCTGTACATACCCTCTATTCCAATTTAAGTCCCTTTTAAAAAGGCAAAAGACAGACAAAGGTTTAGTATCTTCTAAACTGTGTTTACAGGCCTGTTGTCAAAACAAGAAAAGCACGTGGTAAACAGTATTGGATTTCTTCTTTTTAAGAATTCCTATTTTTATTGCATTAATGGCAAAAACTGAATCTTTTCAGTTCTCCCGCTAGTGAAACTATCCTTGGCCTTGCTGAGGAACTGCATTCTCCCAATACCCTGTTTATCTAGTTCATAAATCATCCTTTGTCGAGTTTTTTTTTTTTTTTAAAGATACTAAAATATATATTACTTAAAATATATTACTGTAAGCTCTTAAAATTGATCTTCAGTTATATCAAATGTATAGCATTAAAAAAACCAACCTAGGTAACAAAGAAAACCCGGGATGTCGGCATCCCGGCAAACGCTCCGGCCGCTCTCCCTGCGACGCCGGTGGCAGCCAGACCCGACGCCTGCCACGTCCCGGGGACGAGCGGCTCCCCCACCGCAGCGACTCGCCCGCGCTCAGCGCCGGAGGCAGCTCGGCGCGCACACGCCAGCCCTCCCCTCCTCCCGCAGCCACCCACGCTTCCAGACGTGGGGCTTGGGCAGTTCAAACCGGCGCCAGCCCCGGCCCAGCACCCTCCCCCGCCAACCCCCCAAACCAGCAGAGCCCCCGTGGCGAAGCATGGCGCCGACGGCCAGCGGTGCCTTTCCGACACCGAGCCGAAGCCAAAGCCCCAGGTGAAACACAAAGGTTCCCCCAGGGCTTTGAGCGCCCCTGGTGAGACGGCTCCGACGAAGAAACCCCAGCCCGTTTCTTTCCTCCAAGCTGCCGGGCGACACAAGCGCGGTCAGCTGCCCCAGCGGCGGCGGGTTCTGCCTCCAGCCCCAGCACAGCCCACGCCGATGACCCACCACCTCCGGAGAAGGCGGGAGGACACCCGGGCAGGGCTGGTGGCCGCCCGCGTTCCGACGGCTCAAATGAAGTGCCAGACCGAGCCTCGCCAGAGCAGAGAAGCCCGAGTCCCGCTCCAGCCCACCGCCGGGTGGGCGCGAGGTAGGAACCGGCCCCGGGCTGGTCCTTGCTGCCTCCGTAGCGGCGTGACCGACACCCGACAGAACTCAGGACCCGAGGATACCTCCCGGCTCTTCACGGCTTCACCAGGGACTCGCTGCCCCATCAGCTATTTCCTGCCACCACAGAGAAGAGACGGCTCCACCGGCCAGCACTAAGCATTTTGGTCTTTCCTTTTGATTTAAGAAGGGACGTTAAAACTGCACACAACCCCCTTCCCTGTGCTACCAATCCGCCCCAAAACCTGACCTCGCCTACGGAGCTGCGTTCCCTCCTCCACTGCAACCTGGGGCTTTTTTGCGCCGGGAAGTTCAGCTCCGCGGAGGAGCCTGCACTTCTAGTCCTCACGCTGCAGGACTTGGATGCGGCCCAAAAGGGAAAATTTAAACCCGAGCATCTTTTCTTACTCCAGTTGCTTTTACTGCCACAAACACAGTTTGACATCAGGCTTTGCAAACATTTTATCTCGGATTTTATTTATGGCAGCATTTACTATAGTGCTGTTAAATTAATACCTGGGGAACCAAAGTCTGAGGTTTTAAACTATGTCACGACATCCCTTTTATTTGTAAATGCAGGTTTATCTTGGTGGAAGGAACAGCGGGAAGGTCGGATGCTGGGAAGAGTGGAGACTGCCAGGAGCAGCCCCAGCAGTACAGCTGACCCCACGCAGGGTCACTCCTATGCAGGCTGCGGATTTCCCCCTTCTCAAGTACTTCTGTCACTAACCAGCACTGTACAACACGCAAAGCTCTCCAGGTTTCATGGCGACCTGTACTTCTAGTGATAATGACACTGAGCCCCACTATTTCTCAGTATTTCCTAACTACTTAATGCCCTCTTGCAAACCTGGCGTGTTTGCTCCAGCAAGTTGCACCGAGTAGCTCATAGCGTATGTGAAAATCAAAGACATGCACCTAAAAGAATTTATTTTCTTAAAAAGAAGTAAAATAAAAGTAGCCCAAGGAAAGTGCTGATCCGTTAAAATATAACTAAGGCACTGACAGAGTTGTAAACTTCCAGGCCACAACACACGATGCCTACGCTGCCCGACCCGAGCGTGGAGCCACCGAGATCTTCGTGGTCACCGCATACCCCAAGCGGGGACAGCGGCGGCCGAGCAGACTCACAGGAGGGGTCTGCGGCACAGAAAACCGAACCCACGCGCTCCAGAGGACGCTCGTGAAATCCAAAGGGAGGAAGAGGCTGGAACCACAGCCAGGGCCGGCGACTGAGTCGGAAAACGCCGAGAGCAGCGAGGGGACGGCCTTTCCAAGAGCAGCAGGCTGCAAAGCCTGTGAGCGCCCAGAGCACGGCGGCAGATCGCAGCCTGCGGCTCCCGCGTCACCCCCTCCTTCCCCCTCCTCAGCAGCCTCCAAAATTACACTGGTGAAAGTCAAGGTGTGAACAGAACTGATCCGATGACGCCAGCAAAACCGCTTTGCTCTTGTCTGAGGCAAGAATGGCTTTTCCAGCTTATTTTGTAACTATCTTCAAACTGGATTATACTGGGGAGATCTGTTTTAGAGGGGAATGAACGTGCCTAACTCGGGATCACACGGCTGCAGCTTCTTCCAGGTCTAGGCGAGGCTTGAGTTAATCGGGAATGGACGGGCCCTGCTCTCGGTGCTGGGCTCCCCGGGGCACACAGCTCGAAACCGTTTCACGCTGCGTCCCGAGGCTTAAAAAAGCGGCAGAAACGCCTCTTGCAGCGCAAGAGATGGAAGCGGGCAGCGAGGGGAGGCGGGCAGCGAGGGGAGGCAGGCAGCGAGGGGCTGCTCTCCGAAGCGCTGCTGACGGACAAGGCGACCCGGGGAAGGAGATCATCCCTGGGGCAGCGTCTGGGGACGTGACATGGGAGAAGCTGACCCACGGAGGCCGGCCTGCCCCTCGGCACGGGCACGCCCTGGGGGCACGCGCAGACCCGGGGGCGTTTCTTGGGCTACAACCACTGCCAATGCGCGTGCAGCATGATGGAAAAACTGGGGGTGATTTTTGTGTGCTTTTTTTGAGATTTTGGGTTTAGCTTTAAAAAAAACGGGCTTCATTTCTAATACTTAAATCCTCTTCACCACTGGGTGTCGGAGCAGTGCTGCGTTGCTCGCAAGCAGGGGTCACTGCTCCCCAGTAAACTCGAGATGAGCAAAACAGAGACCAAGACCCGCTGCAGCCCTCGCTGACTCACGCACAGGTCCTGCTTGGGAGGACGCCCCGCTCTGCTGCCCGGGGAGGGAAACGCTCCCGTTAGGGCGTGATTAAGTCTGCAACTCTCTTTACCGTTACCAAACCGATCACCACCCGCTCCTTGGAAAACCACACCGCTCCACAGGCATGACTTCTGAGCTCTACCCCGGCTCCCAGGCAAGGGGCGGGGAAGGCAGCAGTCCGGTGAAACGGAAAGAAGAAAGGCTGAGGACCGCAGCTCCCAAAACAGCCGTCCCACCTGTTTTGTTAATATTGCTTCGTCTTAAAAAGGCCTTTGGATTAAAAGTGAGTTCAGTGCTTTTCCATCAAAAAGATACACAGATCTGTTACCTGACCGAGACGCAGCATGGCCCCCCACCCCCACCCCCCCCGCCCCGCACAGCGACGACACGGGACTGGACACGATTAGTGAACCTGATGGTCTTTGTTTCGGGAGAGAAATAACACACAGACCCCGGTCGTGATGTGACACGCCCAAACGCAGGGTGGCGTGTGCTCGTTAGCCACCCTGTCCTCGAGTCCTCTCGTGGAGAGCCCAGCACCCTTTTGTAACTGCTTCGCTTTGGACTCCTCACCGTGAAGGACCTCGCCAACACGTGAGGACGAGCATCGCTGGCCGTGTCGCGCCATCAGGGAGGGAGGGGTGCGGTGCAGCCCCCTCCCCCAGCCCCCCCCACCCCCGCCAGCCTCCCCCAGCCCCAACGCAACCCCGGACCACAGCTGAGCAAAATCCAAGCCGAGTCGAGCCTGATTTGGTATTTTAAAACACAGAGAGAGACCCCCCCAGCGGGCTAATGGCGAGGCCCCGCAAGACACTTGTTTTCC
This sequence comes from Leptosomus discolor, assembly GCF_034619465.1. NCBI lineage: Eukaryota > Metazoa > Chordata > Aves > Leptosomiformes > Leptosomidae > Leptosomus > Leptosomus discolor. Next base: position 127,085,574 of record NC_141392.1, read on the forward strand.
TTTCCCTCCTTAGCGAAATATCAAATCTTCTACAGAAATGAAGAGGCGCCTGACTATTGCGGGGGCGGGAGAAAGACGGGAAGCTGCCGGGGCAGCAGCAGCCAGCGATGCCTCGTGCGCTTCGCCTGCACCACGTATCGGAACCACCGACGGTTCGTGGCGGCGGGGCGGCACCTCCCAGCTCACTCGAAATGCCTCAGGAAGCCGATTCCTGCCGAGCCCTGACAGCCCGGAACCAAACGCAGTTCAGCACAGATTTGTGATCTCTGCTTTAAACGGTTCCCGGGATTACCCCTCATCACGGTTACCGAGTTGTTTTAGTGATTTAAATTCTTGAATCCTATGGTTAGTACAGTTGCCTTTTTCAGTATTTACCAGTGGCAAACCAAGACACTACCTTCCTTAAAACGAGGTGACTGCAGCTGACTCCTGGGAGAGGAGAGGATATGCAAACCAACACCACCAGCCAATATTGCACAACCCAGGGTGCATTCTGGAAACAGCCTGGTCACAAGCGAAAGGCGATTACCTGGAAGGCCGGCACAGCGTTAACGCCTCCCAGCGCTGAAAGATTGGAACTAGAATTTAGAGCGATAAAGGGAGCCCGTGAGGGGCTCCCGCTTCGGCGCTCTGCGGTCCGTCAGTACGAACGTTTAGCTCCTCGATTATCTGGTTCTTCTCTTTGTCCAGAGAAGAGCAACGACAGGCTAAGGTTTTGCCGGGGAGTCGTTCCCCCACCTAGAGCAGAGCTCAGCAAACAGGCTGGAGAGCAGGCTGGGGTTAATGAAACTGCAGTACAAGTCAAACACTACCTCCTAAAAGACTGAAAAAATATTTTTAAACAAAATAATGTGACATATTTACATAATTCCTTAAGTGCAAACTCTTGTCACAATTCACGTAGTTGAGCTCAATTTAGACTCACTGTACAAGAAGGTGCTCTTTCTTTAATGAAAGAAGGACTCTACTCTGTATTCCTGATTCAGTAACGTGTCTCTTGTGCAAGGCAGTAAATTTCCCGTTTCTTCCCAACGTACTTCCGAAAGCAAACCCGAACCCAAGCCATCCTCTTCCCCCTCCCGTCCCGGTTACCGCACAACGAGGCAGGAGACACAGAGCTTAGAGGGGCCAATGCAATCGTCATGGCAGAAGGCACCGCAGCCCTTGCACATGATCATGGCTTTCAACCTGCAGTAACATTTGGAAGGGGAATCCTCCATGCTGTGGTCTTCAGCGAAGGCTTGAACGGGGATGGTCGGAGCGTGGTTGCCAGAGCTGATAGCTTGGCTGGTGGGAATGGTGGTTACAGTCACGGAAAAGGACATGACGTTCCCCATGCTACTGGACAACTGATTGCATTCAGAGAGCCCAGTCATCAGAGACCCTTGGTTCACGTCCGGGGAGGTGGAGACGTTTATTGTGCCACTGTAACTGGGCCCGATGAGCTGCGCTGCAGCACTGCCGGACAGCTTTGGAGGGTGCGCCGGGGAGAGCAGCGGAGGCTGCTGCTGCGCAGAGTCCGAGGGCGGCCCAGGAGTACTGAAAAGCTCCGGATTGCCGTGCGTCTTCCCCCTCATTGCGTGTGCCATTTGCTCTTGAGCGGCTTGAATGAAATCTCGTGCTAACGTAGTTCCGTCGAACGCCTGGGCGCTCTCCTTGCTGCCCGCTGCGCGCTGAGACGCGGCCGCTTCCGTCTTGACACCCCTTTTAGCAAGGTTGCTGTAATCCGAAGAATTTATGCTGTGCAATACTTGATCTTTTTCACACTGACCAGAGACCTGCGAAGCCTGAGGCTCCTCTTTTACACTGATACATTCATGTTCGTCACCAGTGCTCTCGTCGTCCGCATCTCCTTCATCGCTGCTGCTGCCGGGGCCACCTGTCTCCTCACACTCCCCAAATTCTGGTTTTGGAGCATCAGCAGGACTGTTCAGACACAAGCGTGTTTCAGGGTTCAAGGAGAAGCCTCTCCTCAAACTCTCTGAACCACGACCATAGGTGGAAATGTTGAGCAGATAATGACCAGACATAGCAGGCTTGGATGTCCTTCTGCCCATGAAACCCAGCATAAACCTCTGGCTGGTGGAGCTGTTTTCTAACTGGAAACCTGAGTGAGTGAGGTTCAGTTGCGAAGGCTGAAGGACTGGCAACAAATTCTGCCTCTGGACCCTCTTGATGAGAGTCTGAAGGATCTGCTCTTGGGTGGTTTTGCTGAGCGCCTCGTGGCACTGGTGCTGGTCAAGACTGGGGTCCTTTCCCGAGGGGAGGGGAAAGGTCCTTGGAATGTGAGGCAGAGGCCTGTTCTGGCAAAAGATCTTCCCAAGCTGTTGTGTGTGCAAACTCGATTGTCTTTCACCACCCTCGGCTGCAGGGCCGTTCCCTGCTACGCCTGTAGCACTGGATGCCGCCGCTGCTGCTGCCCCTTTTTCCTCATGAGCAGCTGACGGGAGAGTTTTCATCTCTGCTTTGGTGAGAGGCTTCGGCAGGATTTGCTCCAGAGGGACGTTCTTGCCTTGAAGAAGTTGGGTGACCAAAGGGTTGTTCGCGGGAATACTGGAGCTTGGTTTTGGGAAGGCCCCACTTGAGCTCGAACTCGGATGAGGTTTAAGGCTGGGCGCTACCGACGAAGCGTTCGAGGGCGGGACGGACGCGGCAGACGCGGCCACAGCCCCAGCCTGCCCTTCTGAGCTCGCGCCTGTCAGTGAAGACACCAGAGGGGCAGGAGATTTGCTTTTAGAAGCCTCTAAGCTGGTCCCTCCTGAGGCCGCAGGCGCTGCCTTCGGGACGTTCGTGCTGGTACCTGCTGGGGCCACCGTGACGCCGGCTGCTCCGTCCCTGACCACTGGCGCCCCGCAGGCCTGGCTCGGCCCTGCCGGAGCAGAACGTGCTTTTTCTTCTTTGTCAGCGTACGGGGAGCCTGAAACCGGATTCACCGTCACACCGGGGGGGCTCGGCTTTAGCCTGTTGGCTTTCTCTAGCGCCGGCAGCGCTGACGAGGAGGGGCTGGTGCCTGTATTGCTGGCTGCGGTCCTGCACGGCGGCGCGGAAGTTTGCTGTAGTTGTGCTCTAGAAGGATGGTGAGGTGGTGCCTGCTCCGCGGCCTGGGTCTCCATTTGGGTAGGGGTCCCTGGGCCATGGGGAAGAAACCTTCTCGAATTTCCCCCGCTTCCAGTTCCTGCCAGTTCCAGTGCATTTCCTCGAATTCCAGTTTCGTGGGTTCTGCTTGTGGCTGCGTTACTCTTCTCTCCTCCACCGCCTGGCGGGCCCCCGCCGCCGCCCGGACCGGGCCCTGGGACGGCCCCCCCCGTCGAGGCGGCGGCAGCGGCGGCGGCGGCGGCAGCGGCGGCCGCTGCCCTCTGAGCCTTGGCTTGCTGGGCTTTTGCCTTGATGTCTGCCAGGGTTCTGGCCCCTGTTCTGCCTGGACTGGTAAGCGAGATTGGGAAACGTGCCCTGGGAGAGACCTGGCCCGCAGGAAATGGCATCGGGGAGATTCTGGAAACGGGAATCTGAAACAGAGGAGGAGAAAAGCACAGCTGAGACACGGGGAACATTTAACCCACATATTCAAGAGTGCAGGTGTTTACAGTTTAGTCTCAGAGAAACAGTTGTCGTTTTGGAGAAACCCCTTGTCGCCCTCTCTTGAGATCAGCAGCAAAAGACCCCGGGTAATCTGTCGATGCCTGGCCCACCCACCCCCAGCCTGTGACAATCTCAGCGACTCCGACTGGAAGCTCATCCCTTGCAGCTGCAGGCTGGGACGCCACACGCCATCACCCAAAAGCCCACCAAGCTCCCTCAGAAAAAAGGGTAAGGTTCTTCCCGAACTCCACACCTATCGCTCTTTACTCTAAGTTTCACACTTCATTTGTGTGTAATTTACATCCTTGTGCCAATGGTCTGCTTGGTTCTGCACGGCTCTTCTACCCCTGCGTGTTTACGCTTGTCTCCTCAGCACAGCGAGCAATAACCATCCCTCCACTGTGTATCTGCGGATAAAATGCCGCTATTTTAGCCCTGTCTTCTCAAAGAGGTTCCCCACTCCCCTCATCATTCCAGGTTACTTTCTGTAAGTTTGTTCTCTCTCACGTCAGCGATGAGAACAGCGACCACGTTAGCACTCCACTGCCTCCACTGCCACCGCTTCGGCGAGCGTATTTAAGGTTTGTTTTCACGTAGCTGCAATACCCCGCCGACCCCCCTCATCTCCTCATTAACCAGTTCACCACTTCGTCCTTTTCTGAGGAGTGACGTCTTCTACCTCACCAGGGAAAGTATTTTCCACTGCCCTTTGATTCAATCCATTATTAAATTAAATCCCCTGTTCACTACACTGGAAGGTCGACCGTTCCTCCTGTGTGGCATTTCAAATCTCTTTTATTGACAGTTTTCCCCCAGTTTTCTGTCACTAACAAACCGTATTAATGCTTTCGTACCTTTGTGCCACACTTAGCAGTGGGATCAATGAACCCTTTTTAAAACTCTGTGTTTGCATACTGCCTGGTGTAAAAGAACCTAACAGGAGAGTGGAACGCCCCCGCCTAAGGCCGCAAACCAGGGAGCTGAACTTTCACCAGCGCCAATTCCGCCAGCAGCAGCACAGGCCCTGCGCTACGGGAACCAAACCCCTCTGTTCTGCAGCCCCACACGGCTGCAGAAAGTGTCTGTGTGCCGGTTCACCCACCTACCACCTCCTGTGGAGCACGACACGGCCGGAGAAGCGACCAGTGCTACTTGCGCGCGCACGCACGATCTTGTAACAGTTTTCTGAAAGAGCATCCAATGTCCGAATCGAGAGCGTGTGTGATTCACCAGGGGGCTATTTCCTGGCAGTTCAGCAGCAGGTGTGTGGTCTATGGCCCGGATCTCAGGCGCAGGAGGACGGCATCGTCCAGGCCAAAGCCCTGAACATCCCTTTCAGGTTCCCTCCCCACCTGCCCTACCCTCGTGGTGACCGATTCCCTGTTTCCCTTCCCACAGAGGATCTCGCTGGGACTCAGCAGCAAAAGGGCTTTTGGAACGGAGACATTCCCTGAAAGGGTCTCTCCCTGCCACCCAGCCTGGCACTGCCCTGCAGGCAGCTGGCACAAATGGGAACTGCACCACTTCTAGAGGGTCTTTTTTCCAACATGGGTAAATAACTGAGTTTCTGGACTTGGTCTGACAGAGGGAGCTGCTGTCAGCATTCCCTCCGGACCTGCTCCTGTACTCCTGGGGGTGCTCACACCTCTGCAAAGTTCTCTGCACTCCTGGGCTACAACTCGCTTCGTTATTACGGTCTCAGAGTTCCTCCCCAGCCCTCCCCAGTTCCCCCTGGGAACTGCAGTGCTCCCTGTTACACTCAGTCTTGGGCTTTTGCACGACAGTTCGAGCTTCTGCCCAGGAGATCCTGTGACAGACACGTAACTGAGGTCAACCCCTGCTCGCTGCAGGGGGCTGGGCTAGAAGACCTTTAAAGGTCCCTTCCCACCCGAACCACTCGGGGGGGTTCCGTCGATCAGCCCGCCAGCAGGTTCCCCTCAGCGAACCGCTGAGCTTTTCCGCGTTTGGACCAAATATTCCCATCACTGAAACTCGGAGGTGACGTCACTTACACACACAACGAGAACCGACACGGCGTTTCCGTGGGAGCCACCAGCCGCACGGAGCCGTGCCAGGCCCCGCTGGGCAGCTCCCCTCCTTTCTCTTTACCTTGAGTGGGGGCACCCGGGGCACCGGGGTCCCCGCAGCCGGAAAGGACTGGGGCTGGGTCCGAAACGCCTGGTGGTGCTGACAGCTCTCCATGATGCGTGGCTTCTTCTCCGGAGTGGTGAGAGCTTCTTCGCGACTCTCCGACTTCCTCTTGTGGGCCTCAATGCTGACTTCCATTTCTTCATTCACGGGGGACTTCTTTTCTGGGGTTTCTGGGGTCATTCCCGGACTTTTCACGTTTGCTACTACATCACCTGCTTCGGGGCTCTTTGGTTTACTCGGGGCCAAACCTGAGGTACTGACGGGCTCCTTCACCTCCTCTGACGCCGCAGGCTTGCTCTCTTCTTCAGGCTTTTGGCGCGCGGCAGGTTGGGGTTTCTCGCGAACGGGTTCTCCTTGGACTCTCTCCTTCACTGGGAGAGAACGCTCGCTTGGCTTCACTGCACACCCTCCCGGGGAAACCGAGGCCTCTGCAGGTTTGGCTGGTTTTGGCTGCACGTCCTCCCTTCTTTCCTCTCCTCCTTTCTTCATCGCTGGTGCTTCCCGGACTGTTTGTGCTTTAGACTCGAAGGGAGAAGTAATCTCCTCTTTGAGTGATGCCAGAGAGGCTGGCGGGCATTTTGGCTGTTCAGCTGCTGGATTTTCAGTCTCTGGCTTGGCAGGGCTGGTGTTTGCTGTCAGTCTCTTGGACTCTTCAGGACTTAGTCCAGAACTATCAAGAAAAACAGAATTTTTATTTTGTAAAACATTTTTGCAAAAAGCATGCTATCCTTACAAACACTGAGAGGGGATTCTCTGCGTACCACACCCTAAATAAAGGTCTTGCACACCTAATTCCGTGCCGTGATCGTGGAAAACCTGCAGCACTGTTAGTACTTCCACATGAAACAGAATTTAACAGCGAAGTTTAAAAGCAACTAAACGAAATACGTGGCACACAGGTTTGACCCAGTCCTCTACCCAGGCACAAATTTTCCGGGCTGCAAATCCAACAAATTTGGCCAGCAGAAAATATCCCCTTTATAAGCCACCACCGACACCTCTGCAGCACGTGAACAACCCCGCACAGCTCGTGGCTGACTCAAGCCCCTGCGGTGACACTGGCGGAAAGGGACGCCGAGAAGCGTTCCCACCGTTTCTTCCAGAGGAGCGCAGGTAGTGCCGGAACCCCCGAGGTGCCCTCAGCTTAGAGCCAACCCTGCTGCCTCTCTCCACCAGCACAGCTGTGAGCGTTTCCCTGCACTATTCATCCATCTTTAGCCGTGAAAGAAAGGAAGAAGCTGGGAAGCTAAACTCTCCGGAGGTCAGCCCTTTGCTAACGCCACTAGACCACTCGCCCTCTCACCCTGCTGCATTCCGTTACTTGTGCCACACGCGCGCACACCGGCCTCCTACTCACCCGGGAAACCCCAAACTCTCAGACCACAGAATGACAGGAGCAGGGCTAGCAAGAATCCAGACGTTCTAGAGGGTTAAACATCACAAATGACTGGGAGGAAAACCGGCTGACAGTCGGAGGACAAGCCTAAGAGCTAACTGGCGAGACGCAGGGTAAGAAATTCCCTATCGGTTATTGATATGTGCCTGTTGGTTTTCAAGTTTCTTAGTACAGTTACTCGCACAGAAACCTCAAATCCTCTCCACAGCCCAGAAGGATGGGAAAATGTCGCAGCAAAAAGAAACAGAGAATAAAAGACTTGCAGACTCGGGAGTTTAACCAAATACGTGGGGAAATACACAAGATTTTACACAGCGGGTGCCTTACTGCAAGGCAGAGCGCGCCCAACCACCACGTCCCCGCGGATCTCCAGCATCCTGACCGTAAGAGGGAAGCGTCTCCAAGTGTCACAGCAAGGAGTGGGAAAAGTTAAGGTGTAAAGCCTAAAGGACACCCTTGCCGAAGGGAAACAGCGCTACCCTGGTCAAAGCGTTGGAAATCGTGACAGCAAACACGTCGCTTCCGGCCTGCGTCACTCAGGCGCCGCCTCAGTTCCGTGGCAGCCAGGCGAGGCTGCAGGCCTCTCTCAGGGCTACGGAAAAATAGTGTTTCCTGGTGGACAGCACCACCACAAACGCATCAGCACGTACGTCTGGGCAGGCAACACAAGGGTAAAAAAGTCAGCTGAGTGTCTGTCCTGGTTTGGGCTAAATCAGAACTAATTCTGCTTTAGTGCTTTAACTTTCGAGCTAAGTCTTGTCTAACTAACGGCATTTTCTGAAACAGCAGCACGTTTTTCCAGACAGTGACTGCTCCCAGCAGTCACTTTTCCTTTTTGGGAGGGGAGAGGGGTTAGTAGAGAGCGTCTGTCATTTGTTAGTGGCCGGCCCAGCCTCAACCCGTGACAACGTCTTACCTCTGACCGTAGTAGCTCTCAAAAAAATGTTCCTTCCACAGCTCGACCTTCTTTTCCTTTTCTATTTCTTGCCGTATTCTCAGCTGCATTTCTGGCGTGAACTCCCCTGCGAGATGCAAAACAGGGTACCTTTAAACACAGCCACGGAGGGAACGCAGCAGGCTGACGGCAGGAGCCTCGCAGGCGAGAGGGCTGCCTCGCAAGTCCCCGACGCAGCTCGGGAGGCTGCAGCCCCGCCTGCGGCGCTTCGGCGTTTCTCCCGAGCTGCGAGGGGCTTCTCGGCCGCCGGCTGCTTGCAGCGGGGGGGCAACAGCTTTACCACCCCGGGTCGCGACTCCTTCCCCTCTCGGGCCCACTCGGGCTGCCAGGAGATGCCTTGTGTGAAAAGCACTTACTAACTGAACGCAGATCCAGACCCCAACGGATGGGGTGCGTAACCACCATCTTCTGAAGGACGTGGAGATGCTGCCTGTGCCGATGGCAACGCCAAACGGCCCCTCGAAACGGGAGTCGCGGTTGGCCCTGGTGCAACACGCAGGCAAGAACAACACAGACTTCTTGTGCCCAGCACAAATGACAGAAAATACTCCTGGCCACGGAGGTTGTCCTGCTGCAGGCAGGTGGGGAACAAAAGAACCCTCTGCCCACCTGACGCGCACGTTTCACACATCCTCGTATCGCGGTTTGCGAGAAACGTTCCCCAGTGCCGAGGCTGGACCCTCCCCTGACGCAACTCTGGACACTGAGGCTCCTAACACCTTACGTTAATATTTTAAGAGTTCATCATCAGGCAACAGGGAAGCTTTGCTTTTTCGACACAACTGCAGCGCTTTGAGGATGGACATGTGACCTTGAGCCTCAAGACTTCACTCGCGCTCAAGGTTTACCTACCTCACCCACCGTTTTGTTTGTGCTCTTTAGCACTGCAGGAAACCGTTACTAGAACCAGATCTTTTCCAACACCGCCGTTACCCCAGAGAGGGGGTTCCTTAAAGAGCCTAACAGGAACTGGACGCTTCATCACTGCCCAGTTTGTTTCTCAACCATTTTCTCCCGTCAAATAAAGGGGATCAGAAGAAATTCTGGCTGAGTTTGTTCTCGATGCAGTTGCCAAAACACGTCCAAAGGAAACCAAGAGTGCGCCCCTTTTCAGTCACTGTTACTTGTCAGTACTAAACCAGGACAGTCACCCCTTGACTGCAGCAAGCACAGAGGGCCCAAACCAGAACCTCTGGTACAGCAGCTTTCTTTTCCATTTGTGTGAACTTGCTCAGGTAAATAAATACAGAAAAGTCTGTCGCATTGAAAACAGAGGAAGGCCTGCCTTCACTTAAAGAGTAATTTAGCAACGGGGTACAAAATTCATTCATTAGAAATACTCTCTCTGTCGCAGCAGGGGATTCTCGGATTTTCATTGCTGTGGTTACACCACCCTGGTCTCCCAGTTGGGAGCTTTCAACTAACAGCATCCGTCCGCACCGGCCGAGGTGTGCACGGAGCACAAAGCACACCAAAAACCTCCGTGGTAGCTCACGGTCAAGTGGAAGTCACTTTACTTCTGAACGTCTACCTGAGGGCTGAAAGGGACCTCGGGAGGTCTCTCAAGCCCAGCCTCCGGCTCAGAGCAGGGGCAGCTTGGTCTCCACCAGGTCGCTCAGGGCTCTGGCCAGTCAGCTCCTGGAAAACCTCCAAGGATGGGGGTGGCACAACCTCTCTGGGTCCTGCTCTACTGCTGGACGGGAATAAAGCTTTTCCTTACATCCCATCTGTCTCATGCCCATCTTCTCTCGTCCTCCTGCCACACACCACTGCGACAAGCCTGGGTCCGTCTTCCCGAGGGCCTCCCTGCAGGCAGCGGGGGGCTGCGATCAGGTCACTCCTCCCCAGCCTGTATCGCTGCCGGGGGCTCTTCCTTCCCAGGGACAGGATCCTGCTGTCTCTGGCCTGTCTCGGTCCTGCTGGATGGCAGCCTGGCCCTCAAGCATCTTGACTGGTCCCCCACTTTGGTGTCCTCCACAAACTCCCCCAGGGTCACTGATAAAGAAGGCAAATGGCGCTGGTGCCCCGACAGGCCCCTGCAGTCTGCCCTTGTCACCAGCCTCCAAGCGTGAACCATGACTCCAAGCTCGATGTCTAACCAGCTCCTCACCCATCTGGTTGTCCACCCACCTAGATCCCAGTGTCCCACCTTGGACACGAGAATACTGTGGGAAACAGTTATCAAAAACTTCGCTCAGGTTGAGGTCAATGACGCCCACTGCTCTCTCCTTGCTCACAAATTCAGTCTCTTTTGATGCAGTCGAGCTATTCGGGCACGATTTACCCTTGGTAAGAACATGCTGATGGTGTCCAATCACCTTCTTCACCTGCCCAGAGGTGTGCTCCAAGAAGGCTTGCTCCATGACTTTCCCGATGATGACACCGAGGCTGACCAGGCCTGTGTTTTCTCAAGATAAGGCTGATCTTAATAATACAGCATTGTCATGAGTCACCAGCACCTGGAAGAGTAGCTGAGGGAAGCCGACAGGACTGCTCTGCCCACAGCGGCGTCACGCCCCGACGCTCGAGCAGACACATGAGAGCGTCTCAGTGGGATCTCCCGGCTTCACCCTCACCGTTGCGAGCTCTACCACCGCAGAGGTTCTACATCAGTTGTACTCTGGTGAGAAAGTCTTTGCATAAATATAGCTACACCCTCTGGATGGGCAGACATGGGCAGACAAAAAAGGTCTTCCAAGAAGCATTGAAGGGAAAACACTCAGCAATGGTGGCTAAAGCCGGGGGTGCTTTAGCAGTTAAACAGACCAGACAGCCGAGTTCTACGCCCTCCTGTCTACTGGCACAGGTGCACCCAGGATCTACAAAATACAGAGCGTTATTCGTACAGCACTGGACACGTTTTCTGTGGAAAAGCCTCTTAAGAGTCAACCATCCGGGCGGAAGCAACATTCCCTTCTTCTTAAAGTGAGCCGTGATCGGCGCAACAGCCTTTACAAGAACTCTGGTGACGGGTGCATGGTTTGACCCTGCAGAAGAACCGGCCCCTGCCACAGCGAGCAAGCACGTCTCCGGCGACGTGATTTTGATCAAATCATGGAACGAAGCACCTCTCAGTTCAAGACACGAGTGCCTGCTGCAAGTGCAGGAGCCCTGTGGATTAGCAAATGACTGGCTTTCTGTCGTGTAACGCATCAGGGCTCGAAGGACGGGCCACACCACCTGTGGCCAGGCGACCCTGCTGCTGACAGAGCACATTCCTCTGGGAATATAATTTACCTTCTCACTGAGCTTGGCAGTGGGCTACAGTCAGCTACCGCAGCTTGAGAATAACACAGCTCTACTGTCATCTCAACGAGATTTTAAACACATTTTTCCTTCTCTTCTCATCTCTTCCAGGGACTCGCTATTTTTCCACAAGTGAAGTTCACAAGAGAACTCCTTCCTGCAGCTCCCTCCGTGCCCTTGCGATCACACAGCGCTGGGTTCGCATTTGCGCTCGCGAGCTGCGCTGACTACAGCTGCCTTCACCGAGCCACTCCAGCGCTTCAGCTTCCCCATGAAAGATCTTTCACACCCCCCCCCCCAAAACACTCGCTAGCTGAAAGCCTTCTAGCGTTTGGCTCCGCGGCCTGGGGAAGTTTTACCTTCTGACAACCTCTCCTTCCAGCCCTGGGCGGCCGAAGTGAAGAACTCGTTGTTGAGCGCAGAGCCACTCAGCTTCATCAAACCGTCCGCCCCAACCTGCAACACATGACAAAGCAGAGCGTGTTAACGACCTGGAAAGACAACGTCCCGCGTTGTCACGTGGGATCTGCAAACAGGGCAGGAGTCCCAGCACTGCCACAAATCTCCCTGGAATCCGCCTGTAACTCGCTCAGAAGAAAACAGGCAGCCGCCTTACGGCTGTGCTTGGCCAAGTCTGGGGTCTAGGAGGCCGTGGTGCATTCTCCTCATCCTTCAGCCCAGTCCTCTATAACCCTGCTGCTGCCCCCCGACACGCACGAGCAGCAGGTGGTACAGGCAGAAAGAACAGCACAGCCTCTGAAAAGCTTCTTCAGCTGCCTTTTGTCCTCCAAAATGAATGCAAGGTATCGCCTGAACTACCACCCGAAGCAACAGCTCTGCTGTCTTCTGGTGAACGTAAAAAAGCGCACGAAGGAACAGCAAGGACACAAAAGGTAACGTGTAACAATAACTGTATCATCGTTACCATGGATGCTTCAGGAAAAACAGGGACAAATGAAGCTCAAACCCCATTTCATCTCTGAAATACAGTTACCAAAGAGGGCAGCCATGCTATAGAGTAGGACACAAATGAAAGCGCGAGCTGAGGCTGGAACGTAGCACGGTGGGAAATGACGACCAGGGTAATAAAACATAGCTGAGGTTTGCTTTCGCTCTTTATCCCACAGAAGCACACGTGGAACTCCTCTGCCAGAAACACGGAAATACGCATATCATATCATCCAGTAAAAACTTGCAGTGGGCAAAACCGATGAGCTTCCACTTCTTGTGGAAATAACAAACCAGAACAAAGCGGCAAAACCCAACTGTAGGATCATCTGATTACACGGGGAGATCAGTGCAGCCAACGCCCGACAGAGCAGCACTGCCCCTTCCCTGGCGATGCAGGTAACGGAAACGAGGGAAGTGACCTGACAGAAGGTTTTGTGGGTAAGACTTGGTTAGAGATTTTTAAGTCTTCAGTCAGGAGCAACCATTATAGGGATTACAACAGCAGGGATTTATTTTCTAGCCCAAATCCCTATTGATCGACTGCAGGGAGCAGGATTCACAAGACCGTCCTCGCTGCACACATGGTGCAGCCTGTTCCCTGTGTCGGAGGGCAGACAACCACCGCAGGGCTGACGGGGTCACACCGCGAGGTGCCCGCCTGCTCTTCTGCAGAAGCACCGGCTGTAAGAGCTCAGGCACCGTCCCTGCCGAGCAGCACGCGGCACAGACGTGGCCTGTCGGAACCGGCGCGTCCAACGCCTTCACCCCTTCTCCTGTTCACTACAGCAAAGCCTGGTGTTTTGTAAAGCACGCACCCTCACGTGGCGTGGGGGCTGCTCTAGGAGACTGACTGCAGTGAAATGTAAAATTTGTCCTCTCAGGAGCCAAGCAACGTTATTTAGTTAGTCAAAATTTGTTCTCAGTCAAATTCTAATTCAATTTAAGGACAATTAAACTTAAAAGTCAGGACAGCGATGTCTTACCATCTGCTGCGAGGTTCTTGCCAGTAAACTCCAGCTGCAAACCGCATCACGCCATGTTTTGACACATACCTAACTCTTACAAAGGCCCCCGGACTTATAAAACAATTCCTTCAAATATTTATCGGATCAGCCTTGCACTATCGAGTCCCCGATGAATGCTGACTGAAGATGAGAATTCACGAGGCAACGTAACATGTCAGAACTCCTCCCAACTCCAGACGAACCCTCTCCGTTCAGCAAAGCATCCTGGGCAAAGCAGGCCCCAGCGCAGCTGCCGGACCCGACCGCGTTGTTAACGTTACTAACACGAGAAGCAGACGAGCAGCGCCGCTGCGAGGATGGACGTGACTCCATCGGACCTGGAGGGCTGCGCTCCAAGCACCCGCGCCTGCGCTGCTGTCCCTTCACAGCTTGTGGCGACCAAGTCGACCGGGCACGCAGAGGTGGGGCCTCGGTTCACCTCGACCCGTGTTTGGTCACAGGCTCTTCCTTGTACCCGGGTTTGCCCTTTCTCAAAGAAGCCCCGAGTAACTAGCTGAGACGTAGGCTCCTGGGAGGCGACTGAGGTGGGTAACACAGGCACCCAGCACTACTCTGAGCAGCGCCCAGGCAAGTATCTTCAAGGGACTTGCAGATCTGAGAGGGGACACACAGAAGATTTCCATCTGGGGCACCATCTTGAAGCCTGTTTTGGCATCTCAGGAACATTTGGAATGGCTCTAGGCACCCATTAGGGCACCTGAACCAACACCCCTAACAACCGAGGTGGAAGCGCAGCGCAGAAGGCCACCTCGCTCTGAAGCTCCCGGCCCAGCGGAGCAGGCGTGCCGGAGGCAAACGTGACACAGGACTACGGCAAAAGGAAGGAAGCGTCCTTGCTCCATCCACAGCTTTGCTGGTGTTGAGCATGAACAGATCGAACTTCACTTCCTCAACTCATTGTTTTTTCCTCCTTTTACACCCAAGTGCAACATTTGTTCTTTCCGTCTCTCAGCACCACCCCTGCCTTCCACAAGCTGCTGAAGCAAACTGCTATCACGGCGAGATTGCTTCAGGCAGCCCTTTCAGGTACCCCTTCGGGCAAAATCCATCACACCCAGCTGGGCTGAAACAACTCTCTTAGCAAAAGATGCTCTTAGCTGTTCTTTTAACACCGAAGGCTGACTTCTCACCCCTGGTCACTCGTGTTAATTGTCCCAGTTTTCACTGAAGAGCTCAGTGAAAACCTTCACTGTTCTTCGGTGCCCCTCCCAGAGCCGATGAACCCATTCCTCCCCACCAAGTACTTTCCAGCTTTCCCAAATTCCTCTCTTCACACACAGCAAGATCTCAGACAGATAATCCACAACAACAAACGGCCTTCAAGGCTGGCTCACGCTCCACGCCTGGTACCTTTAATCTCGCGCGTGTTTCAGGTCAGGACACAAGCTCTCTGGAGCAGGTCAAGGCTCCACAACCTGGACAGTGCGAACACGCAATGGAAAACCCATTAGGTTGCCACTTGACCAAACTCAGAGCTGGACAGCTGTAATGGGAGGTCATGAGAAATGAGAATGGTGGAGCTAAGGCCGCGTCTGCTTAGGTGGGAAGGCACCAGTGTAAAAGGCTGCAGGGTTAACCCTGTACTGGAGAGCCTGGGAGAGGACAGGAGAGAGGAAGATGCTGAAACTGCTGCATTCCCATCACCCCCGGCCCTCTTCACGTCCCACATAGCAGAAACAGGGCTCTCGCCGTAGCTGGGAATACAGAGCTGATTAAACAGAATGGAGCCGCTGGTCTATCAACCTGGGGGTCTTTTTTTCTGGTAGCAACAAACACCCAAACGAACCACTGAAGAACGTTCCAGTATTTTTTACGCTGTGCAGAGAAGAAGAAGTCCGTCCCGTCAGACACAGTCCCAGGAATGGGAGGCCTGGTCTGAACTACTTCTGGAGACGCTCCCTGCCGACCCCCAAGAGCCCAGGTCCCCTCCACGACGTACCTGCCTGTCCACCTCTGGCAGCAGCAGCAGCAGGCGCTGCTGGCATTCTGTCGGCAGGACGGAGAACGTGTGCTTGTTGATCAGCGCCCGCAGGTTTGTGTTCACCAGGATGGAGTCGGGGGTTTCCACATCGATTTCCGCACACTTCGTCCTCTTCAGCTGCCCTGCAACGAACCACGGAGACGTCAGCGACGCCCCACCTCAGAGAGGGTTAAAGGCTCCTCTGGAGCTCACCCGACTGGAGGTTTTCAAACCGCCACCTTAGCAACCCATTTCAAACCTCGACTGGAAACAGAGCTTGTACCTTGGCACATACAGTTAAACCCAAAACGTGGGGGGTCCTTTCCAGCACAGAACATTCCCATACCCAACACACGGCAGCCTGGGGCAGTTCAGCTCATTTTGGTAGGAATCCTGGCTATCTGGGGACTGGCGAGCAGTCTTTTTCACGAGGGTTTCTAGAACTGCTTTTAGCCACATCCATGTTCTATTTTAAGCCTCTAGTCAAGGTCAGTTTGTTCCTCGGGATTTCGTCTTGGACTTTCCCACTTTGTTCTCGGCAAAAGCATTTCAGAAGAATTCATCACTGCGCCTGCGCAGAACCGGCACCACGAGGCACAGCAGCCACCACCAGTAACTGCTCTCTTTCCTTTTCTGTGTTCAAGCACCAGCAAGTCAGCGTTAACCCTTACGCTACAGCCAGCTTCAGGGGTGGGCTGCAAGTTCAGAGAAGAAAAAGGGAGAAAGCATTTGTACCGCGTACTCTGCTCCTTCGGACGCACCCGCTGCCCGTCACTGGCAAAACACCACGTGCTTTGAAGCTTAGATGAGGAGTGCATTATTAGCAAAGCAGGTAATACTAAGACAGACCCTGCTGCCCTTCAGAGGGGGCAGCAATAAATTTTAAGGTAACAGGACCTACCAAAACAAATGCCATGGAGGCTTGTTTCGTCAGGGGAAGTTTGCTCTACTAGAAGTCACTCAGAAAACAGCTCTGCAGGTTTTTATAACCTGCTTAAGTTGCAGAATCTCCTAATTACAGGGGACAAACGAAACCTGCCCTGAAAAGTGCCTGTTTTCACCAGTGATAAACAAAATCTAGGATGATTAGCACAGAGACCTCAGCATACACTTAAGTCCACCGAGGTCAATTCCGTCACCGGTGCACGTAGAAGAAACCACAAAGGGTCAGGAGGGCTGAGAAAGACCCAGCTGCAGTGAATGGGATGGGAGCCAAACACCAGCGGGGTCTGGAAGATCTGGAAAGGAATTTCTTCCTTCTTGTTAACGTTATCAAAGCGTCTCAAGCACGTTAAAAACCTGCAATAAATAATGCAAGTCCTCTCCTGGCCTCTCAAACAGCGAGCTGCAAATTCACAGGTAGAAACCCCTGATGACAAGAAATGAGAAAAGGCTTATTTGCATAGGTAAGGTTTGAATTATTTACCCTAATTCACCCAGCATACTAGCAGCACCTTCCAGAGCTGTCCAGAAGTCACTTTAGCAATGGAATTCATTACACATTTTACTCAATTTTGCTATTTAGGCTTTTGTTCTGTCATCAGAGCAACCAAATCTCCGTAAGCAGAAAGATAAATCTCTTACTTGCATGGAGCCTGTCTGATCTCTGGAACGGCTTCTTCCCCAATCCTGGCAAGGAGTTATCAAGCTTAACCGAGGGAGAGGAACTGGAGGTGGAGTTCTGAGGGCTGCTTGACTGTCCATCTGACTGCTTTCCTTCCCAAGCTGCACAGGAAAGTGAAACATTTAAACACAGGGATGTACAAGGGAATATTACACGAGAAATCTGCTCGGACTGCAATACCGGCTCTCTAACGGGCGTGCTCGAATCCCAGCAGCTCCAGGACAAGCACTTCTAGGATACCGACCCTCCTTGGTTTGCTTCCCAACAGGCTGAAAGCACAAGACCCCCTTGTAGCTGCCAGACTATCACCAAATAAAGGTATGGGTGACCATTTCATTTATGGCTTGAGTCTAGTTCCCAGTTAGTCCCACATTACTTCCCATCTAGACCCAATCCAGTGACGCTCTTGTTAAAACTTGCTTTCAGAGGCAGCTTTAGTTTCTGTTACAGTTCACTGTCAGGAAAAATCTCTTCGTACTTCACGTGCACTTTCTAAATTTTAACCTACTCTTGTAGCTTTTGTTCTTTCAGACCACCCTCAGTAATTCCTCCTCCTCTTTCAAATGCTCAAGAGATAGTTTCACGTCCTCCTCCAGAGGACTACTTAGCCATACTAGGAATACAGCTGTGGAACAAGTGTCATCCTTCGCTTCTTTCTGTCCCTCACAGTCTTCAAGGTAGGCAGGCTCGCGCTGGCTGGATGCTGGCACAGACAGGCACCAGCTCTTCAGGACAGACAGGCGAGGAAGAGGAGTCAAGAAGGTTTTCTCTACCCACACAAGCGTGTGGGACAACAGGAGTTGAACCCAAGGGTCGTGGGGGTGCCCACCAGGGTCCCTGCAAGGCCTCTCTCTACCGTCTTTGAAAAGAAATGAAGACCTTGGGAGATTGCCCAGAAGGAAGAAAGGCAAATGTGGCCCCCGCCGTCAAACAGGGGCAAACAGAAAACGCAGGGTGGTCAGCCTGGCTTTTCTCCCTGGGGAAACCATGGAGTGACCCCTCGTGGAGCACCTTTGTGGTCACGCAAAGGAGATGAGGACTGGGAGCAGTCAGCATGGCTTCACCGTGGGTGAATCACGCCCGACCAGCCTGATTGCCTTCTGCCGTCAGATTACTGGATTTGTGGACGAGGGAATAGAGGCAGATGCCGTTTACCTCGATTTCAGCAAGGCATTTGACGTAGTGTCCCACAGTGCTGTAGGCGAGGTGGGACACCAGGGTCTGGAAGGGTGGACAACCAGATGGGCAAGCAACGGGGGAGGTGGCCAGACCTGGAGAGTCAGGCTCCGCACCCTGCCTGGAGAGGAGCAACAAGCGAGTGCCTCAAGGCACCAGCCCTGGTTCGCGGTTTCATTTAGGGGAGGCAACGGAGCACTCGCTCAGGTTTGCAGGCAACTCCAAACGCGTGGGGACCAGACACGCTACGCTCAAGGGCAGAGCTGCCACCAGCGGGACCGAGTCAGGCTGGAGGAAGGGGCCAGCAGGAACCTCCCAAGGACAAACGCAGAGCCCCTGGCAGTGACAGAGGCCCTGCTGGAGGGGACCTGGGGGTCCTGGCAGACACAACCTGACCTTGAGCCCCCAGTGTCCTCTAATCCAAGGAAGTCATCCAAGACCAGGAGCGAGCTCAGCTGAGGGCCACCACGGTGCTCAGGGGACTGCAGCACTTGCCCTGTGAGGAGAGGCTGAGGCACTGGGGCTTCTTCAGGCTGGAGGAGAAAAAAGGTTGAGGGAGACCTGGTAGTGACCACCCTGTTCCTACCGGGAGGCCATCAGGAAGATGGAGCCAGGCTTGTCACAGCACAAGGCAGGAGGACAAGAGAAAAGAGGCAGGAGTCAGACAGGACATAAGGAAAAGTTCCCCCCTACCCCCTGAGGACAGTCCAGCAGTGGAGCAGGGGTCCAGAGAGGTCGTGCCTCCTCCATCCTCGGAGGTTTTCCAAGAGCTGACTGGCCAGAGCCCTGAGTGACCTGCTGGAGGCCAAGCTGCCCCTGCTCTGCGCAGGAGGCTGGGCTACAGGCCTCCCTGAGGTCCCTACCGCCACGAGTGGTCCGAAGATCCCAACATATTTTCAGAGCAGCACTAGAAAGGCTGGGTAAGCTGACACGCAGAACGTACAACAGCTTGCAACCGTGACGTAGCAGCAAAATATGAGGAAGTTGGAGAGAAAATAAAAAAGCAACAAAAATTACATAGATATGCTGGAAGAAAATAGTTCAGCCATGATTAAAATGGATGTGGCAATGGTCTGGGAAGTGTGAAACCAAAATAAGGAGAGAAACCGATATGCTGTGACCTCCTGCCCCAGCGGCCTGACACACCGTGCCTGGCAAGGGCCAGCAGCAGGGCCCTGGCCACACCCAGGAAAGGCAAAAGCCTCATCAGAATCACAAATAATAATAAAAGACACCAAATGATACTTTAACGAACTAACAGGAGCCTGGATTACTCACTCCATTAGTCCACTTTAAGAATTACGCTAGCTAACAACCTCACACCACATCCCGCCTGTTTCAGCCCCTCTCCGGTCTCCCCCGTTCCTGTTTCCCCAAGGGAAGGTGTAAGTCCTCCGGGGGCAGGGAGCTCAGGAGATGGGGTCCTCCAGGAACGGCACCTGCCTGGTGTGCTACAGAACCGCTCAGGTTTAATCCTAGTTAGCAGAGAAATTGCAAAAGGCTTTTTTTTAAGCTGTCATGCTGGGCTAAAGACTTCATGCCTCTGGCACCGCATTTTCTTACCGCCGTCACGGGAAACGTGTCATTTTCTACCGGATTAATTTGGCTCCCTCCTCAGACCAGGTGAAAAGGGCCCAAGCACAGCTTAGGGCTGAATTTCCAACAAGCAAGATGATATTAACCTTTTTCCCCTTAACCCTTTTGAAAGGGTCTGAAGTCCAAAGCTGCCTGGGAACAACGGGCAACCTCAGCAGCTGTGAGGTACTCGCTCTGCTGCTAAATGATGCATGAAGTGCAGCTGATAAATATGCCTGTTCCTTTCAACTGCACACACGGCGCAGAGCCGCAACCTTGCCTATGTCTGAACAGATGTTACGAGAAACATTCCAGCAGCGTGCAACCAGCAGGCCAGGACAGATTGGCCTAGTTTTGGTTTGGATTTGTTTAGAGCTATTTGGAAAGGGAGAACAAACAAACACACTAAAACACAGGAAGAAATTTATGCTAAAGAAAATCAGCAAGAGATGAGGAAACATCTCCAACTATGTAAAACGCAGTCGGCGGAAGAAATCAAACAACCTGCCCGCTGCGTCCGTGGTGGCTAGGACAGGAAATCTTGGGTTTAAACCCAAGAAAGCCAGAAAAGATGCTGATGAGAGGCTAAGGGAAAACATTTTCAGGATAAAGTTAACAAAGCAGGAAGGGCAAGACTTGCTGGGAGGTTTTGGTCTCTGCATTTCTCAGAACAGACCGAAGAAAACATCTGTCAGGAACGCGCCACAGATCCTGCCCCGAGGAAAGGACGTGGACTAGATGAGCTCTCAAGGGTACTCCTAGGCCTAGTTTCGGATGGCTCTGCGGAATTTCTTAACCTGAGCAGTGAATTCCAGCTGAACGTTCACGTAATTACACCAAGAATACGCACGAGCAGGATGCTTTTCAACCGCTGTGGTATAGTGCTCTCTGGCTGCGCCACACCAGCACCAGGACGGCGCGCTGGGCGTTCCCCCGGCCCCGAGAACGACGGGCACAAACTGGCCGCGTTCGTGTCCTTGCGCTTTCCGTCTCCCCCAAGCGATTCAAAATTCAAACTGCCGGCAGGGAAGGGCGTCCGGGCTGTGCTGAGCACCCAGCCGTGCCAAGGACCGTCCGGGAGACCGCGAGCTCGTCCCGAGCCAGAGCTGCGTCAGGGACCGCAGCAGAACGGACGGCCCGAGATCCAGTCCCTGTGCCCAGCGCCTGGGCCAGGATTAAGCCGGTAGCAGAGCAGCGGCTCGCTCTCCAGCTGCAGCCGTGGCCTGGGCTAAGCACGGGCTTGTGGGCTGAAGGACCGACTGTTCGGAAGGGGAAGGAGTTTCGGGACTGGAATCAGTTAACGGGTGCTGTGAGAACGCTGAAGGCTCCTCAAGGTAACGCCTTGGTATTACCCACGCTACCAGGCTTTACACAAAGTCATTTTTAAGAAGAGTGAAAATAGCTTAGGAGCTGGGACTGGAGGTGTAGTTTTGCTGTGATCTGGTTGCCTTCTCTCCCTTTTTTTGGGCAAGGTTCACGACCACCAGTCTCAGCCACTCTGTCTGCGAGAGAACACCCGAGAGAAGCCTTTTGGGGGCGAGCGTTCTTGCTGCAGCTTCCTCAACGGCTACATTTTCACAATCACCACCTTTCTGAGACAAACCAGGACCACTCAAGTAAAGCAAGGGTGAAGGATGGAAAAAGAGGGTAATTATTGAGGGGAGGGAATTTCCATCCCATCGGGGGGCCTGAGTTTGATGGCTAGCACAGCATTTTACCGTGACAATTAGTGTAAGAGATGGGGGGTGAGGGCAGGGACTTCAGCAGTCCACACAGCTTAGACCCGTGTACGTGTGGCAGAAGATGGGGGAGCAGGATTGGACTCAGCAGGACTGCGAGGCAGAGGAGGAGACTGTTGCTTTTTGGAAGAGATCTCAGCCTCAAAAAGCCAGCCCTCTTCTCCTCTCGTTCACATCCCTGCTCCATACCACACACACTAACCCTGCGCACCTAAACCCTCTGTATTTCTTAGGTTCCCACCCCATCACAGCTGCAGGACTCCACAACAACGAGCGGCTGAGTGACAGAAGAACAGGCAGGACTCAGAAACACTATGTACAAAAACAACTCCCCTGACCTTACGTGCGTACTGCTGGGCCCTAAAACAGAAAATGACAGCTCAGGAAAGGGAGCTCGAGGAACCTCAGCAGTGCAAGGAAAATGCCTGCTTTCGGCGGGGTCGAACAGAGCAAACAATGCTAGGAGTTGTTAAGAAAAGACGAACCAAATGCGGAATATCAAAACGATGCTGTAAAAATTCAGTAGGACTCCGCAGATTGAAAAAGAAATGTTACAGAGGTCACGAGTGGCAAAGTCACTGAATAAACAGTAGTTGTTCATGGCCTGGTTGAAAATCAGCGGAAAGCAAATAAAGGCGTAAGGAGCCTGGCTCCACCCAAACAAAACCGAGTCGTTTTTGCAGCGCGTTGCTGCCAGAAGGCACTCACAACGCCAGCGTCACCCGTTACCACCTCCCAGGCGCCGCAAGCCCACCGCAGCAAATCCCGCCCAGTCCCAGGGGCACAGAGCCCTCCTCTTGCTCCGAGCCCCCTGGGCGCGACCACGCGCCTGCCCGGCTTCCACACGCTTCTCGACGCACGTGCTCTCGGCACGGCTGGACACGGGTCCCCAGGCCAAACGTGCTCGATCTGACAGGCCCGCTGTTGTGGTTTCTGTCCTGAGTGTGAAACTGGTGTTCGGTGAGCCGGGACAGAGCCACCGCTGGTCACATGGACTGATAAAATAACGATGGCGTTGGCCTACGAAGTCGTTTACTTCTAGAACATGAAAACCAGTCCGGGCCAACACAGAGGCATTTCTCGCGTCTAAAAGAAAACAACTTGAGTCACGGCTTTACAGATCCAGGAGCTGATAACAGACATCAGTCACAGTGAAAAGAATTTGGAGAAAACCAGCTAGAAGTGACTACCAAGAATTCATGACGGCTAGTGAAACGCTGCTGGTGGCGAGGGAGCCAAGGCACTGCTGAACCAACGGGGGGAGAGCAGCGATCTCATCCCTTTCCACTGCAGCATAAATGCTGGAAACTTCCTGAGGATCTTTCAGACCAGGACATACGTCTCTGACACAAGACAGGAAAGCCACGCTGCAGAATGAGAAGCCGTTTTGGGGAAAAAAAAAAAAAAAAAATACTAAGAGAAACACCACCTAATTTGCTTAGCCATGAGAAGTACCTGACCACAGCGCACAGGCAACTGCAGGGGAAGACATTTATCACAGAAAGGAGCTTTTTAACCAGACAACAGCACAAGAAGATCTACTGAAGATCTGTCCTGAACCGAATGCATTCCTACTGAACTCAAAGGCAGGCAAACAGAAGCTAGCCTATTTCCGAAACAAAAGAGAGCGCCACGGGAAGAGAGCACTTTCTCCCCTAAGAGCCACAAGAGGCGAGTCGGAGACACGGCAGGGGAAGAAGGAGGACACAGAGGAGCGTCACTGCCACGTACCGGATTTGGCAGGTGTGGAGTCACCGGCTGCCTTGACGGCCTTCAGAAGGACGTGCTGATTAGACGACACGGGCATGCCTGCTCTGCATTGCTGCTGCTGCTGCTGCTGCTGCTTCTGCTGCTGCTGCTTCAAGGCCTGGGGAGGAGGACAGAAGAACATGACCAAAGAGAAATTCAAAATACTCTTGATATTATTAGCACACAGCACTAACTGCGAACTCCTGTCACAGCCACCGATCGCTGGATTCCCACTCTAACTATGTCAAAAGTTCAAGGCGCCTTCTGAGAGACCCTCAGTCCGCGTGGGACGCTGTCTGTCCAAACGCACCGCCGCAGGCAGACAGATTTCCTACCTTGCGTCTAAAGGAAAAAGTTAATGGTTGCAGAACATCTTAAGCTGTGGTTTTTTCATGAAAAATGATCTCTAGAGAACGCGAAGAGAAAGGATTCCAAATCTGGAGCTGGTTCAAGAATTAATCATATAAATGACTTCAAAGTAAAAGCACCATCATGTAATTCATTCCCGTCTCCCGGAGAAGCAAGCAGCAACTTACTAAAAACCTTCAACACAGACGCTACCCATTAAGAAAGACGTTTTTAATTAGGAGAGTAACAATGATTAAAACACCAAAGGGAAGAAAATGAAATCCCTTGTTTCAGAAAAGACTGTGAAGGCAACCACAACCAGCCTAAAAGGCACAAATGACTAAGACAAGGAAGTCGGAAGGCATTTGGTTAAACTGCAGCATCGACCCAAACCACAGCATCTGTTTTCAGAAAACGAAATCCAAACCCAAATAAACTTCACAGCAGAATAAATTACGACGGATCAAGTACACGGCGGAATTTCAAAATAGGAAGTAACGGGAAACGTTGTGTTGCGTCTATAGCAATGAGTGGGACTGGTCACTAGAGATCCTCAGCATTTGAAATCATAACCTAGGTAGAGCTAGGAGAGAGAACAAAAGTATGCAGGAACCTGCCGAATCCGCCACAGGAGGAAACGAGAAGACAGACCGACTTGCCCTCTGTAAGACACAGATGAGGGAGACTGACAACAAAAGGACACGGACAACAAACGGACATTCAATTCCTATTTTCCAGTTTATTCAATAGCTCCTATTTAGCCACTTGTACCACAGGTTAAAAAACCCCCAAACATTCAGCCAAACAAACACTGCAAAATTGACAATCAGGAGGAGGAAGTACTTTCTGCAATGCACAATTAACCTCCTGTTATTGAGGTCAAAAGCTTTTTAAAAAAAGAGAGATAAAAATAGAGACCTGGCATTCATACCAGTAACAAAAGCCTGAGAACACGTTCAAGAAAGCTTTTACAAATTCTTCCTGGGTTTGAAGATGAACCACAGACAACACTGAATGTCAAGAAAGTACCAGGCTATGAGGAGCACTACAATGTTCTGGGGTTGTGCGAATCCCACACTTCCATTATGCAAATCACTTCAAATGTTTAAGGTTTTGTATATTCAGTTCATCTCCCATTCCGCACGCCATTTAATTGCTGCGTTCTTCTCGGCTCAGGTACAACGATTCTGCTTTTGTTCATTGTGTCACCTCAGCTCTCGGTCACGCAGCGCCTGAGGTGCCCACGCCAATGGTGGCTGAGGCATGTGTGGGAAGAGGAGGAAACAGTGATTCATGAGACACCTCTTTAAATTCCGTGTCAGCTTCGCACTGACGTTCTCTGTTACAAACATTCAGGGGTTTCTTTAATAAATCTAAATTTACATCGAGTCCCGTCATAATTGCAGAATAACTCTGGTGGGAAAGGACCTCGGGGGGTCTCCAGTGAGCCTCCTGCTCAGAGTAGGGGCAGCTTGGCCTCCACCAGCTCAGGGCTCCGGCCAGTCAGCTCCTGAAAACCTCCAAGGACGGAGGCGGCACAACCCTGTGCCACCGCTGGACCGTCCGCGGGGGGAAAAGCTTTTTCCTTACGTCCTGTTTTCCCTTACACCATTCAACTTATGCCCCTGGTTCCTCATCGTCCCACTCCCTTCACCATATTGTGACGAGCCTGGCTCTGTCTTCTCAATCACCCCCTTGTAAGCTCTGGGGGGGTGGAGAAGGAGGAAGGGGAGAGGCCCAGCTCCCCCCTAACACCCCACGCCAGGCCCAGCTCCCCTCAGCTCCAGCCATGCAAGGCCCCACTCTGCCAGCCCACCTCGGTCAGGAACCAGCCAATCAGGACAGCGCTAACTACCCCACACCCACCAATCAAACGGCAGTTTCTAGGCACCACGGCTGCAGAAGCTCTGGAGGTGGCAGAGGGTCTCCCAGAGGGTCTCTCTCTCCCCAGAGGGTCTCTCAGAGACCCCGGAGCACGGCGAACCGCTCCGCCAGCCCCAGCCTGCTGACTGCCCTCTTAACCTCTCCGCGCTAGCGCGCAGGGGCTCATTATTTTCGTTCTGTTTGCCTTTAGGTTGTCCTTTGCTGTCCTCCTCAATGGAGGGCAGATGTCCCTCAGCACGCAGGTGCGCTTGCACAAAGGGCGGCTCCGAGGCAAACCCCGCCGTCGAGGGCGGAAACCACCACTTGAGTCCATGGAGCGGAAAAAGGGCGTAATTCAAAATGGCGCCATTCAGCCCCCCCAGCACCTCCTTTAACTGTAATTTAAACAAAGACCTTATGTCACCAGCGCGCTCCTCTTTGTCCGCTCCGCTGTGGGTGACAACGGCGACGGCGGCAGGACGAGCAGCTGCTCCCCAGCGCTCACCTCGTGCTCTGCCGCTGCCTACGGCCTCTGATAATGACGTTAAAAACCCAGGGGGATGCACCCAATGGGAAACCCCCTGTACTGCACCGCTCCCTTCTCCACACAAAAGGTGACAAAGCGACTATCCGCTTTTGTAGGGCGCAGCCCAGCCCAGTCCCTGGCCTTGCTCATTCCACCTACGTGGCAACAACAGATAACAGTGTAATGGATAAAGCCGAAAGCCAACGGCATAAACCTTATCAGAGCAGAGGGGGCAATTTCTCATCTTAAAACACCACGATGAGTTCTGGATTGATTGAGAGAGGGGACCCTTTGCCTCTGCTCAGCACCACTGAGGCCACCCCTGGTAGTGATGGGTCCAGTTCTCCCTAGTCCAAGAGAGACATGGACAGACTGGAGAGAGTCTCCAGCCAGGGGCCACCAAGATGAATCATAGAATAGAATCACAGAACCATTCAGGTTGGAAAAGACCTCTGAGATCATGGAGCCCACCCATCAACCCCACTCTACCCAGTACACCCCTAAACCCCATCTCCAAGCACCACATCTAAACAACCTTCACACAGACTACGGGACGGCGACTCAACCCCCTCCCTGGGCAGCCTGTTCCGATGCCTGACAGCCCCTTCAGGGAAAAAATTCTTCCTAATGTCAAGCCTAAATTTTGCTAATGTCAATGCTGAAGGACTGGAGCGTCTCTGCTACGGGGAAAGGCTGAGGGAGCCGGGACGGCTCAGCCTGGAGCAGAGAGGGCTCAGGGGGATCACTGAATCCGTGTCCCTAAGTGCCTGCAGGGAGAGAATGAAGAGGGAACCCGGCTCTTCTCAGCGGTGCCCAGAGACAGGACCAGCAGCAATGGGCACAAAATCAGCAATCCCTCCTGAATACAACATACACTTTCTTACAGTGAGGCTGACCGAGCGCTGGGACAGCTTGCTCAGAGAAGTTGTGGTCTCTCCCTCCTTGGAGATATTCAGAAGCCATCTGGACACGGCTCTGGGCAACCGGCTCTGGGTGACCCCACTTGAGCAGGAGGGCTGGAGCAGAGGGACCCCAGAGGTTGGTCCTACCTCCAGCCGGTCTCGTTTCTGTGATTCTGTGAGTTCTGACGGTACTGGGATGGCCGCTCAAGCTGGGTAAGGATGAGATGAGGTCAGTGGATTGGAGAGGATCAGAGGAAGGAATTAGAGTAGTACCTGAATTTTCCAGCGAAGGGTGAGAAACGGCCCGTCTTTCTGGATCTGGATTATAAATTTCAGAGTCTCAGGGTGGTGGGCTTTTGTATCAGCACACACTCACTGTGTTTCTCCCCTGATTGTTTCACCTTTCCAGCAGGATGAGCACTGACATGGCTCTGCCAATTTAGATTCCAATATTGCAAACCTCTAACTCGGGATTTTTCCGAACGGTTGTAGAGGACGCAGCCTTCGGCTTGCTTACTGTGCTGCGGGGTGAGGGCACACCAGCGTACGCCATATTATTCGGCTGTATTTTACACCTTTAACCCCGATAGGTTCATGAACTAAATCCTGATCCTTATTTCTTAAAGAATCTGGTACTTACTGTTGGTGTAGCAGCAGTGCGGTGTTCCAGGGTTAAAAGTTCTCACTTCGAAATCTGCTTTCTCTTCCTTCCAGCAATATTATAATTACTTAGCACTTAAGACAGGGGGGCTGAATGCAGCCAGCTGTCTTCTGCAGGGCACGCTAGCAAATAATCTGGATCACAGACATAATTATGAAAGCTTTAATTCTTGTTTCACTCTTATGTTTTTCCAGCTACTCAAAACACTGCTGTCTCCCTGCTGCTATCTATATTTGCTCATTTTCCCTACTTTTTATAACTTCTTCTGACTACAGCGGCCGCCATGTTTAGGAAGAGGTGGAAGATGTGATATTTGTGGTCAAAGTGGCAGAATTCCACTGGAACTAAAATTAAGCAGAGGTTTGGGCATGTGATGTTCTTAATTTGCTCCAAAGCTAGAGCAAGCTTTGGGCAGGTAAGTTCGAACGACTGAACAGTTATGGTGCTCCTTGGCAACACCAATCTTTCCTGGGTGCCTAGAAGGCAAGTTATCCACTATGCCACGGTCTGATGCCCTACTCCGGTCCACAGGAGTTGAGTTCGGGGAGGAGAGCTGTTGTGACGGAAGACGATGAGAAAGAGCTTTCTGCCCTGCAGACAGCTGCAGAAGCGGTAAGGACAAGTGGGTACGCTATGCAGACATCAAGGCCTCCATGTGGTTTCTCTTTCAGGGTTTCTGATCTTTTTTCCCCAAATCAAGGAGACTAACAGTGAAACTAGAGAACATTGTCTAAATTTTGGAATTCGCTGGCTCTGACATCTTTCATTACAGCCAGTGACAGCGCTGGAACAAGGATGCCCAGGAGGTAGACATCTCAGAATAAGAAAGCTGGGGAGCGGAGGAGGGCGAGAGCAGAGACAGAGGGGAATGAACACAAAGGTGGGGGGAAGCTGGTGGGAGCAGCAGCATGGGGAATTCAGCGATGAAAAGCAGCAAATTCTGAGGCACGTAAGGACAGAGGCTGGGAAGAGAGGAGAAAAGTAGACGGAGGGTAGGTTTGGAAATGGAGCGTGGGTCTGCCCAGAGATCCCTTCCAACCTGTGCTTCTGTGAAACAGGGACCTACAGAGCGGCGAAAATGGAGGGGAACTGCTGAGCACGAGAGGGGAAAGACAACTGTTTCTAACAAACCCCGAGTCCGTTTGATCACTCTCTTAAAAGACAAAAGCCTTTGCGGATGTGGGAGAGAAATGATTGCCAGCCAGGCTTAAAGAGGGACGAGGAAGGGAAAGCAGCGAGTGTAATTAATATCTTGCTGAATTAGCGAGACGCAATTTTCTGTGGATTCAAATGGAAGTGGAAGCTTGACTCTGAACTTCAGAAGAAAATCTGCCTGAAGCGACAACACAAACCTGCTCCTTTCTGGCGGCTATCAGCAGCAAGGGACATCACAGGAACACCGATGCTTCTGTCAGAAACAGCCCAGCGGGAAAAGAAGCAAGCGAGAAGATTCTCTAAAGCTGGCATCTCATTTTGACACCAACTCGACTCTCTCTTGCTGGAAACAAAGCTCCAGTTTATCCAGTTGCCTTATGCTCCCCTCTAACAGTCCCCTCAATCATACGCCCTAATTAGATCCTTCTCTCTCACTACAGATCCTTTTCCCACAGCCACAGGCACCTCCGTTTGCTCAACGCCATCCCGAGCGCTGCTTCCCAGCTGGAAAAAGCCAGGAAGACAGGTCGGGAAAGGTAAATCCTATCTGGAACACATCATGATTTCATCTGCCCGTGGCAAGTTTCCGCAATCCCGGGACTAGCACCTCCTCTGCAACTTGAGCCGTAACTCCTCACAGATGTTTACTTTGCTAAGGGGTAAATCTAACCCTAATAAAGCGTTTCCTTTCTAAGGATCATGGAAAACTAAACAATGCAGCTGGGGAAACACCTGCAAATAAGACACTCAGGGGACTAATTCATCTTGCATTTTTCATTAGGAGAAACAACTCATTTGAAGTACCAACGCTCACCCGCTCCATCCTGCGCGCACACAGTTAACACCATCTACACAACAGTCGCTCCCCAAGCACTGAAAATCGTCAGTCCTCCTCCTCCTCCTCTCCTGACACCCAGCAGAGGTGCCATGCAAAGCCAGCGGGCTCTCCTTCCCCTTCTTCCCTCCGTACACACAAACACACTGCACCCACAGAATCCCTCGGAAGGGAAAGCATTGGCCCTAGCGAGGGGAAGAAGTCCGTGGATTTAACTCTTTTTCCCAGAAAGACCTTCCATTTGCTAAAACAGACTGTAGAAAGCTAAGCACGCTCATCAAAAGGCTGGGTGAAAAGAAATAACATCTTCTATCAATATAATAATAAAAAATTCCCAGATGCTTACTTAAGGAAAAAGCAAAGAACTCAATAGCACAACATTTTGCATCACCTTTAAGAAAGCGGGGTGTTTTAGCAAAACCCCGTTTACTATGAGACAGCCAGAAAGTCCTGAATTACTGCCCTGCAGAGTGCAATTCCACTGGGAAAGATGATTCGCCAGAGAAATAAAATTACTTCAGTGAACCCTACACCAGGCTCCGGACTAGGCTGCTTACCTGTTTGAGCGCCTTCTTGCTGTGCTTCTGGGATGAGGAGATGACTTTGCCTGGCTGGATGGAAGGTGACGGGCAGCCTGACTGAGGAGAGGATGTCTGTGACAGCCTAGATGACACTACAAGAAAAAAAAAAAAAGACATACATACATAATCCGACCTTTATACGTTTGCCTGCAGCACGTTAGCCAGTCCTCACCATTTCAGTGCATCTCATGAGACTCGTGAAAATTGCACCTCCAGCAAATGTTACTTTTTACACGGAGAATCGTTTCTGTTTCCTCCCCACCACCGAGGCAGCTGTTCTCCCCTGAAAGCCAACAGCAATTCCTATGACCAACTGCAGATTTTTCACCCCTTGTCCATCTCTTTTGTATTACCCTTGTAAATCGCTGCTGTCAAACCACGCTGCAGCTTGGGAAAAAGCTTCAGGTTCACAGAGGTTCAGCCAATTCACATTGAACTGGAAGTACAGACAGAGGCACTGGTTGTCTTCTTCTGGAATGACGTCGGTCAGACACCCGATCGACAGCAGTTTCTGATCAGAATAAACCTGAATCCCACGGAACAGCAGGGAGATAAATGACATGCAAAGGAAGCGGAACATCACTTGCTCCTTTCTCAAAAGAAATATGGGAATATACAGGATATCCCAGCAAATGAGCACATATTCTCAGTGGATGGGCTCAGACGCTTAAAGCGATCTAGTCCCAGCCACGCAGAGTCCTAAAGGCTCCTCCTTTCAGGTGATTTAGACTTTTAAATGGTGTCGTTACAACCAGCAAACCGGGGATGGGGATTAAATAACAGCTGGCCAGGTAGCTGGAATAGACCTGCTGGGCACAGGATCCTCAAACTGCTCCGCTCTGGCAGCAGCGGGGTGATGGTGCGTGCCCAGCCAGGGAAACTGGCGGGTCCCACTCCCTCATCATGGCAGGTTTGCCTCTGCTGTCCTGGCAAACCGGTGCTGTGCCGGCCAGCAGCCACGGCCAACCCGCCGCGCACACCTACACCGCAAGGCAGGCGCTCAGCTCACCAGGGCTGGTCAAAGCTGCTCCGCTGCCGAGACCGGAGCGGCACAACCACAGCAAAGCAAAGCAAAGCGACGCGACGTTGTTAACTGGAGCGTGGCACGAGGGCTGTAACGAAACAACCGCTTCGTGGGCACAGCCGGGAACGTCAGGGGGATACAGGCGCACCCGCACCCCGCTTCAGAGGTAAATCTGGGGGAGCAGGTACGGCGGCAGCTGGTTAAACCCCCCCACCGCAACATCAGGCAGCAAACCCACGGTCCGTTATGTACGTGCACGCCAGCTTCTGCAGAGAGTAATGCCTGCTGCAAGATCAGGGAAACAAAAAAAAGAGCAAAAGAATGTTTGATCACGGCGGGGGTGGTGGGTGACCTCTACCGTAAAGGATAATAAACAGATTCACCCGCAAACTCTTCACATTATTGCTTCCTGAAGCCACTAGTTCGAGACTACCCAAGGCTGAGCCACGTCCTGCTGCAACAGAAGGGTGTCAAGAGATAACGACAACAGCTCTTCAGGAACGAGAGCCACAGCGTGACCCCGCTCAGCCTCCACGGAGACGGGAAGCTCCCACAAGTGATGCGGCGACAGTAAGCAGCAGAAAGCAACAGTTCAACAAAATCATGGAATTAGTAGCAACAAATTATAAAATGTAAAATCCCCACAGGTGGCAGGGACCTTTCATGAAAAGAGCAAGCTCTTCAGAAGGCACACGCAACAGAGAGGAGGTGACACCAGCCTCCGGAGTGCCATTAAAACAACAACAACCACCAGGTACGGTAAGAAACCGGCAATGTAAAAGTCGCTGATGCAATTACCGTACCCAGATGACACAGGCACACAATAAAAGACGACACTGTCGCACAGCAAGCAGAACTACCACTTAGAAAGCAAAAACCCCCAACGTTACACCAAGGCCTGGAAAGGAAAGGTTACATCTGTACTTTGAAATAGCAGTAAGAACGTTTGCAACCTTGCATTTGTCTGTGTGGCTGAAACCGCAGTTCAAGAAGATAACGATGATGCTGGAAAAGATCAGAGTCCCATCAGCACCTGGAGAGGAACAGCAGATCTCTCAAACTCACTGGAATTCTCTGAACGCATCGATAGAGAGAACTGGAAGGAAAGAAAGTCTCTTGCTCTCGCACTTCCAGAGATTCTCAACAAAAGTCTTCTAAAAATTATTTGGCTATTGTATAAAAAACAAAGAACTGGCATAAGCCTGACGCTGGATGGGACAGAAGGCAAAGAACAGAATCAAATGGTAATCAGGCAAGAAATCTGCAAAACTTCTGCACGGTCATGTACGGAGTAGGGAGCGGTTCGGCGCTCAGACTGGAAGGCAGGAAACAAGTAAAATATTAAATATTTTGTTTAGTGAGAAAATCGCAGGGAAATGCAGAGAAATAGAACCCAGAGAACTAAAGCCAAAAAATACAAAGTAAAACATCAAAATAGGAGTAATTAAACTTTTGGAGGAAAAAACCCCAGATACTCATAGAACCGGCGGTAGAAACATCAATGACTGCGTCACCTCCGGAAAGGATCCGGTATGGCTGACGGGTGGCTGAGAAAGGCCGGCAAGATGACACTACGTGTAAGGATGGAAAGATGAAGTACGTAAAATTCTGAGGGCATATCCACACTGACCGGCCTGCATACCGTCAGGCTGATCACACAGCATCAACAAAACCTGCTGGGACTCAGGAAAGTAAAGAAAACGGTTAAGGACAGGGAGACCACCCAGGGGTGCGGAGCTGTTTTCTATCACTCTCCGAGGGAGGACGGCGAGCGAAGCACACAGGATGAAATGATGTGGCCTCGTGCCTGGGCGCCCTGTTTCTGCGGGGAAAGCACCATGCTCGCAGGCCGCTGCCGTCACCCGGAGAGCCTGGGCGCAGCACGGCCGTTGGCCTCGCTCTTACACGGACCAGGTACCTTCCCAGTCCACCACCAACCGCTGCAAACACCACCCTCGGCTGGACAAACGCTGCACCCCCGTCCTTCCAAAGCTGATCCTTGCTCCGAGTTGTTGAACACGAAGAAAACACAAGTTTGGTTTAACATTTCAAACCCAGCACAGAAATAGATTGCCTGTTACCGGCTTTGAGACATTTGAAGAGCAGGAACACAAACCACATCCTCTTTGAAGCCTATCGCCGCTGAAACGACAAGTTCTGCGTGAAACAGAAACCGGGCTTCGCTAAGGGCAAACCCTGCCTGACAAGTCTGGGGGCCTTCTACGATGGGATCACAGCGAGGGGGGATGAGGGAAGAGCCACTGACATCATCTACCTGGACTCGTGCAAAGCACTTGACACCACCCCGCACGACATCTAAGCTGGAGACACGTGGATTTGATGGATGGGCTGCTCAGTGGATCAGGAATTGGCTGATGGTCACATTCAAAGAGTCACAGTCAACGGCTCGATGTCCAAGTGCAGACCAGTGACGAGGGCTGTTCCTCAGGGGTCGGTATCAGGACCGGTGCTGTTTAACATCTTTGTCAGCAACCTGGACAGTGGGACCGAGTGTCCCCTCAGCAGGTTTGCCGACGACACCAAGGTGTGTGGTGCGGTGGACACGCCGGAGGGCAGGGAGGCCATCCAGAGGGACCTGGGCAGGCTGGAGAGGTGGGCCCGTGCCAATCCTCGTGGAGTTCAGCAAGGCCAAGTGCCCCAACCCGTGTGCAGGACCTTGCAACCCCCGGTATCAGCACAGGCTGGGGGATGAGGGGATGGAGAGCAGCCCTGCCGAGACGGGCTTGGGGGTGCTGGGGGGTGAAAAGCTGGACATGACCCAGCAACAGGCGCTGGCAGCCCAGAAATCCAACCGTATCCTGGGCTGCACCCAGAGCAGCGTGGGCAGCAGGTCGAGGGAGGGGATTCTGCCCCTCTGCTCTGCTCTGGTGAGACCCCCCCTGCAGGGCTGCGTCCAGCTCTGGGGGCACCAGCACAAGACAGACACGGACCTGCTCGAGCGGGTCCAGAGGAGGCCACAAAGATGCTGAGGGGGCTGGAGCAGCTCCCTGTGAGGACAGGCTGGGAGAGGTGGGGGTGTTCAGCCTGGAGAGGAGAAGGCTCCGGGGAGACCTTAGAGCGGCCTGGCAGGGCTGAAAGGGGCTGCAGGAGAGGTGGGGAGGGACTCTGGATCAGGGAGGGGAGAGATAGGGCAGGGGGCAACAGTTTGGAACGGAAAGAGGGGAGATTTAGATTAGAGATTAGGAAGAAATTCTTCCCTGTGAGGGTGGTGAGACCCTGGCCCAGGCTGCCCAGAGGAGCTGTGGCTGCCCCCTCCCTGGCAGTGCTCCAGGCCAGGCTGGATGGGGCTGGGAGCAACCTGGTCTGGTGGGAGGTGTCCCTGCCCATGGCAGGGGGGTGGAACTGGAGGGTCCTTAAGGTCCCTTCCCACCCAAATCATTCTGTGATTCCATGATTAAGCCAAATACAGGCTATCTTCCTCCAGCCTCATATTCTACCTGCATTTTCATTTTTATGCTGTCTTTGAATAAAGAAAAGTAACATTTTAAAACCAGGAATGGAGCCGGGGCCAACACTCACACCTGGGAAGACAACTCACCCCTGGAGCCAACACAACAAAGCTGCGTTACAATATTTTGCGCATCCCCTGACTGTGCAAGAGCCCTCGGTGCCACAAGGGCTGCGGCGCTGGACTGACAGCTGTAACCACAACAGATTCTCAAGAACAAACCGGAGAACTTGAGAAAGCCAAGCAAGTCACAGCTGCCTGAGCTCGGCTGTGGGCCCCCAAAGCGAAGGGGGGGTGGATGGGCGGATGAACCTGTGAGAAGAGACCCCTGGGTCCCTGGACCCAAAAGCTCTCAGAAAAGTTACATCCTTTTACGACCTCTGCACGCAGCCAAGTGGAGGTGTAACACAAAGACATGCACGTGTAGAAAAACAGTCAGACTCCCTTAAGGACGAGGCTCGACAAGCTGAGTTTGCTTCCTTCAGATTTAAACAGAATTTCAGTAAAGTGAAGCTTCAGAAAGTCTTCACTTCAGGCTTTTTTATCATTTGAAAAATACGTGGAGCTGAGATTATACCTCTTGATGCCCTTGAACCCTACGAGCACTTTTGGTGGGAAGCTGCAGAAATAACTCCGGAACGGAAGGCGACACCTGGGAAGGCAGCACAGCCGGTCAGGCCCCCCCGTTTTAAAATAACCGATGAGTCGCTTTGCGCTGTTTCTACGTAAATGAGTTCCTTGACCAGCGACAGGTCAGGGAAGACTGGAGGCCGGTACTGACAGAAATCCATTTCAGTAGATTTTGGGAATCAGAAGCGGTAAACAGAACCCCCTCACCCCACAGAGGCATAAGAGAGACGGGATGGAGACATCACCTTGACAGTAAGTGCTGAGGACAGAAACGTGGCAAAGGGCAGTGACAAAAACCCCACGGGTGTTTGACAGCGCTGGCTGGGAGAAGCAAACACACACGTGTGCTCCGGACAGCCCCGGAACGAATCACTCTGCACGCTCGGCCCGGAGCTGCCTCGCCAGCTGGTTCATTCACCGGGTTCCAGTGCTTCCTGGCAGTGGCTTGGCTGCGACAGGAGTTTGCCAGGTGAAATTTTAACAGTTCTCCAAGACTAAAGCAGATGAGATCAAGTGGAACACGTGTCAGCCAAGCCTCACGAACCCGGATTCGTTAAACTACGAATGGATCCAACAGAGTCCCGTGCCCCAGCTGCAAGAAGAAATACCGGAGGAAGATGCATCTGCAGTCAATCACAGCTGTAACTTGTGGGCCAGAGACTCCTTTACACTTCAGAGCTCTTACTCGAAACGTCACTGACGCAAGGGCTTTCTCTAAGAAATGAAATTATCACAGAACTTCACCTTAAAGGTCAATTAAAATAGACATTTCAGTCTGGCAAGGTCTGATGACATTTTACAAGGTACTGGGTTCCCTTAATTCCCAAATCTTAAGATCTGCAAACCCTGAAGCATTGGTCAATCAACTCTTATATACATTTATAAAGAAACTGTGCTAACAGCAGTGAAGAGAAGTAGTGACATTTATTTAACAGTAATTTATTGAAGACGACGGGCGGGCCATTCTTGCAGAAAAATTGCAGTAAATCGCTGCAAACACTAAATGCAGGACGCAGCCTCGGGCTCCCTCCCAATAGAAGCAGTGAGACTGCACAGCTCCATCGAGACGCGGCCTCGTGTCCTTCCTCCGTAGGGTCCTGACTCAGTTAAGGGGAAGGACCTTCTCCTCGACGCCCTTGGACAAGGGAAGGCACCGATCACCCACAGCCTCACAAGAGGCAGCTGCAGTACAAGCTGACCCTGCATCCGTCTGAACGGCGTGCCACGTGGTGTGCTTTCCCAGTGTTCCCAAAGGCAATGGTGGAAGGAACACGCCGAGTCTCCTGACACGCCGGTACCTGGATCCCACCAAGCACTCTCTGTTGCCACCACCCAGCGCAGACCGGCCCGCTCAAACTGGGTACTGGATGAAGCCCATCCTACCGCCAAGGCAGCAGCGCTAAGGCTCGTAATCCTCCCCTGGGGTTAGGTACCAGCAGCTCTGCACACTGCACGAGACTGAAAATAACAGAAAGGTGAAGATGCTCGACAGATTTTTACCTTTTTTCTTTTTTTTCCCTCAGAGGTCTCATCTTGCACAGGTTATTTACTTTTTAGGGCGTGATATAGGAGAATATATATAGGAGAATATACTTTTTAGGGTGTGATATATTAGTTTGAAATCTCACTGGCTTCCAGTACACATCTGCTCGCTTGCCTAAGATGACATTCAGTAACAAACTCTGGCTAATGGTTGTCTTTCACAAACAGGGTCAGATAGACCACAACGAGAAAACAACGGACATAACGGGGCAGCAAGGTTGACTGTACGGCTGCAACATCCCTTTAAGCTCGACGTGTCCATCAGACAGAACTACAGAGACCTTTGCTCACCCAGCCAAGAAGCTGCTTTTTGATTTATCACCTTCCCCTCCCTCGTCCCGGTGCCGGCGGCCGCGGGCCTGGGCCGTTCGGAGTGCAGCGCTTTAGGCCAGCACAGGGAAACCCCCGGAGCAGCACTGGGCCAGAGAGGAGAAACAGCAAAGCAGAGGGCGAGCTGATGGTGAAACAGAACTCGTGCTTTTCTGGCAGGTGCTCAGGCAGCTCCTAACCCAAGATGAAGCTTTCCTTAACCTGCCGTAGCAGAAACCACCGGCTGGGTTTCTCAGGCCTGATTCAGAAGCGATGCAGAGGACGCTGCTGGAGAAACCGAGCATAAAGAACGACCCTGCACTGATACCACAGTCTTACTTCAGCGGCTCCAAAAGGAAACTGCTCTCAGGGTCACCCGGCTTAAAGCCAACCTTGGCAGTTCGCTTTACCAAATACTGGCATATGAATTATCTTGACTAACGTGCCGTGTGACAGCATGCAACAAAGTAAAACGATTAAAAATGCGCCAGAAGTAAAAGGAAAATACAGCTGCAATTGTTGGGACAATCTGGGAGTCAAACCACTTTCAAATCAGAAGACAAAAAGATATGACAGTTTGTGAAACTAAGATGACCCTGACAAGAAGAGTCTTTTGCTTGAGTTGTGGCTGAAAACACCCCAAACCAACCCCCCCGAACACCACCGGTGTAAAAACACCGCACAGACCCTGCATTTTGACACCGCAACAGGCTGAGCAACGCAAGCGAAGGGCACAGCCTTCTGCGCCGCTCGCACGGCGGTTCCTGGAACTGTGGGCTGTTACTGGATCTCTCATCCTTTATCTTTCAAAGATCAGCGCTAATTATAGTTTATGCAACAAAAGAAACTCTCGTCTTTGGGTAAGTGGAACGAAACTATTTCGGAGCAATGAAATTGTTCTGCTAAATTTACACCCAGAGCATTACATAAAAAAGATCTACCGGGGATGAAAAGCCCTTTGCTGGAGAACTGCTTCACGAGCATCACCTACCCAACGGCGCCGGCCGGATGCGCTGCAGAACTCAACACCGTCTTACGGACGGGTAACGCGTCCCGACAACTCCTTCCACCCACTGGGAGTCTGAAACCTGTAACCCCGCTGCCGGCGTCAATTTGATTTCTCATTTGGCGCAGAAGCAGCGCTCTTCTGTAGGGTCTTCAGGCACGAGGCGTTTACTCTTTGCCTTTAAAAGGACCAAAATGCGGCACGATCGAGACACAAGGCGCGTCCCACCATCGGCGGGCGCTGCCGCCAGCCCTCGTCGCTCTCGCAGCAGAGCTCGGTGCAAAGCCACGTGGGCACACGGGCTGGGTGCTCACCTCTGCGCCCTGGCCGGAGCTCGGGAGTAGGAGCTCTGCTGGGGTTTTGTCTCGGATTTTGGTTGGGCTTGGGAGAGTATAACACGGAAAGAACTTAACCTAGTAGATCCAGAGCTCCTGCTCCAGGGGCTGCAGGCGTTTCCATGGGTTGTCTGCCTCGACATCTACACGTTCAGAAAGACAAGGGTGCACTTTACTCATTTGGAAAGAGAGCACAGTCAAGCTGAACTAAAAATATAATATTCCCTCCTTCAACTATGTGCCGTCATAAGCTTAAAATAACCCCATTTTAAACAGCTAATGGGATCCAGATGTATTACATGAAAAACTTCTAGCGAAAGCCAT
The DNA here is from genome assembly GCF_034619465.1 of Leptosomus discolor. Lineage (NCBI taxonomy): Eukaryota > Metazoa > Chordata > Aves > Leptosomiformes > Leptosomidae > Leptosomus > Leptosomus discolor. The sequence continues at coordinate 127,124,210 of NC_141392.1, forward strand.
TAAAACACATTTCAAGAAGCACAGAAATGTCTCCGGTTAATCCAATGCCCTGCTTTTCTACAGGTAACCAGTTTACCAGACCGAGAAAGGGGACTTGGCCATGAATTCATATCAAAACACTATCATACTTACAAGTGAGACAACCATTTTGAAAGAGTTCTCCCCCACATGACTGTTCCTCGCTAAAATGAAGGAAGAAATAATGCCAAAAATACTGTCCGATTGCAACTTCCCAGAACTCTCCCTCCTGCACTTACCCTGGGTAAAGCTGAAACTTGTACTGCTCTGACAAGGATTACACGTTCCTGTTATCAGATTATGGTTTCCTAGACATAAAATTCAACCATTTGCTTCACATGGAGAGACTGGAGCATATCTTGCAGTGGCAGCTCCAAGGAAACAAGCTGAAGCACCCAACGGGTCTGCATCTGAGCGCTCGTACGTCTGCACGCTCCGGTGATCTCACCTAAGCTCTCTACCCTCTCTCTCTCCCAATTTAAAGCTTTCTCAGAGTAAATTTATTCATACATGCTTTCTGGATTACACTGGGCAATTCCTCCTCTCTAGGGAAGGACAAACTGATGAACACCTTAAGAAAGAGGGGAGAGGGAAGGGAAGACGCAGCTCTCCAGCTCTCTGCTCTAGTGAAGCAACAAAGCTGGCACCAAGTAGCTCAACACCACGATGAGTACTGGATCACTGAGGGAAAGGTCTGACAACCTGAGCTGCCAACAGTAGCCAAAGACTCTACAATACTCAAGAGGCTGCCACCAAAACCGCCTCTCTGTGTCCACGACGGCTCTGCACCAGAGGGACGGGTCAATGCGGAGCTCTTGGGATGCAGGACCAAGCGCGGCCCTTCAGCCCAGCCGCCGTCCTCTCCAGCCCGGGCACAGGAACATCCATCAGCACAACGAATGTTTCAGACGCCTCTTGTCAGAGAGCCTTATCAGCCACGGAGATCTCCCCGTTAACAAACCCCAGGCTTACCTAAACGACACAGAAGCAGTTCTGGTTTCAGCCCAGGGGTGGGGAGGGCACACGACTACGTTGTTGTTCGCAGCACACCTGGGAACACCAGCCACAAACTGGAAGACCCCGCTGCAGGCAGTGTGTGTGCAACAGGAGTGAGAAGGCCCCGGCCCTGCAGGCTCAGAATCGAATTATAAAACAAATGAAACTAAAAGAAACAGTAAAAAGAAATGCTTGTTAATTTGTTCCCCGATCACCTCCTAAGCTCAGGCATTTTCAGGCTGTCTGGAGGACACACGGCGATGACAAGGGCAGACAAAGGCACAGCTCCCTGGGTGTACAAGAAGTCAAATCACGATCATCAAAATGTTCTGAGTTTAGAGATGTTTTACTGATCCAGACAACACTATTTTAGATGTTGTACTGGAAGGAAGAAGAGAAAAAAGTATTTTACATAAACTCATTAAAAAATTACCGCTATAAGTGCTGATCACCTCAGCTAACGTCGAATTAGCCAGCATCGATGAGCTGTGCTGTTGTTTGGGTTTGGTTTTTTTTGTTAAACCCCAAACATGATGGCAGATGTGTGCCTTTAGGAAAAAGCCATGGCTGTAAGGGCGACGGGCAAACCCCAATCACTCGCGCTAGGCGCCGCGGCAGCCCAGGCGGCTGACAGCAGCAGCCGTTCATTCCCGCTGATAAACACCCGGCACTCGCTGAAAGCCATTTGACAGCCGACCTCGGCACCCGCCTTGTCTGGTCTCAGCACATTACTGCAAAGATTTCAGCATTTGCTTTTTGTTTTACCTAAAATACAAGTGTCCATGTCAAGAACACTTCCTTCTTCCCTAAAAAAATACCTTTAGAGCTCAAAGAACTTAGCAGTTCACCTCAACTTCTCTCCTCCTGGACGCTGGGAAGCAGAAGTCAAATTACTCAGGTCAAGGCCAGTTGTGTAAAACCAAGGATTGAATCTCGCGGTCCATCCCGTCAACAGAAAATTCAGGAGCTCGTGTTCCTGGTGACAGCACACACGTACTTCAGAGCTGTGCCTGCAGGTCCCCACGAGGGCAGCGGAGAAAACTCGTCCCAAGTTCCTAAGCGATACTTGTACAACTTCATGGTGAGACCGCAAGACAGAAACACAGTTTCTGTGAGTAACAGCCCCGACGGAGAGTTCCCCTGTCACGGTGGAAGAGCTGGCACCTTCACAGCCGCCCATCTGCTGGCCAAAGGCAGCCAGGTGACTCCTGCCGTGACCCACGGGTGCCTGCTCCCCACGAGCCCACGCGGCACCAAAGGCCGATGACGGCCTTGAAAGAGAGAGTGAGAAGGATGTGCCGACCCACGAGGAAAAAATCTTGTTATGTGGATGATTTATATGATGATATAAAAGTGGGGAGAACCTCTATGTTAAAGCAAAGGAAGACAAGAAAATCTTCACCTGAGCGTACCAGCGTAGGAATTATTTTGAAAAAGGCCAATATTTTATGCTTTCACACCACTATTTTACGTTACCGCACCAGAAAAGCTTCTAGCACTAACATTCCACTACTAAAGCAGCCAGTTTTGATGTGACCCATAGCCGACAGAGAGCATTCACCTTCCCGGTACCCTTTTGTCACTCAGGTTGAACATGGCGCCTGCTCTGAGGAGCCTCTAAGACGGCCCTTGCTGCTCCTGGCAGGTGTCCTCTCTCTCTGGAGCTCAGCTGATGTGCAACAGCCAGAGGACACGTGTCACTTCAATAGGTCGTTCCTTGACTTCAGAGTCCTTTAGGTGGAAAACTTACAACTGACGGAACAGACACCGAGTCGAGGCGCTGCAGGTGAGGCGGGACACGGAGCTCGCGGTGCCAGCGCCTCCCGCTGTCACGCAGGGACGCGTGTAAGGGCAGAGGCAGCAGCGCATCTCTTCTCCCCCACTTTTCAGGCACTCAAAAAAGGAGCACGAAAGGTATTTCTGTATCACACGTGTGAAGAAGGAGAGAGATTTATTGTGCAACAGCACGCCCACTCAGCGGGTCCGCTCCGGCTGTCGCGGTCTGCGAGAGGAAACGCCGGCAGGTCACGGCCACCTCCGGCACACAAAGCTCTACAGACAGGGTCACTCAAAACCCAGCATCCTGTGCACACGAGGCACAGCCTTCAGTAAGCCTCCTGCTGCTCCAAAAGCGAGGCTGGCAAGGTAAGCACAGCATCGACGAGGCGTCACGGCAGCAGGAACGGAGGCAGATCTACCGAGCAGCGCGAAGCAGCACAAACGCAGCACTGCTCTCCCCCTCCGTCCTGAAACGTTCACCCTGCAGCACAGTTCAACGGTTTGGCTCAGCAACAGCCACCCCAAACTAACGCCGACAGAAAACAGAGACGCCCATCTGCTCCTGTGAGACCGCACCGGCGCCTTTGCTCGCGCTCGTCCCTGCATTCCCAGGGTCGCAGGGTTTTAGACAAAACACGGCAGAAATTGCAGCAAAAGGCACCGACGGCGCTCGCTGTTGAGTACGCTTGCAAGCAGTGCCACCTCCCCGAAGAGCTTGTCAGAACCCAAAGCTTTACCTCATGGTGTCAACTGTGAGACGCCCACAAAGCTCAAGGGAGCTTCTGTTGACTGTCGTGACTGGTATTGTTGTCTGTTAAACAACAGTTTATTTCTAAGAGAATCCCCTCGCTACGTAACTTGCTCTGTACGGGAGTATTTGCTCTGAAGGAGTAACACACCTCCACCTGAAATACACCCCACACCACTTTGCTCCTTGCACAGCAACCCCTTGGGGCAGCAGGCGGAAGGGAAAAAAGCCCCGTAAGTTAGGGTGAAGATTCTTCTTATGCTTCTTTACCGAGTCCTTCAGTAAAATATCTTCTTTCCTGAGCAGGACTTGAGACTGCCTACCTGCACCACAGCACACTGCAGACGTGTTTGCCCCTAAGCCAGAGCAATTCATCTGGCGCACAGCACCTTTGCCAAGGCACACGAGCAAACGGACCGATCTAACGGCGTCCTGCCCCCAAAAGGAGGTCTCACGCCTCCCGCCCCAGACAAGCAGCCCCACTCCTTCCCTCGGACTGTCCCAGCACGTGCACCACGGGCTGATTTGAGCTGCCAGCCGGGCACGAAGAGGCCAGTCCCTTCCTCGCTGGGTTTGCTTTCGCAGGGCTGCCGAGGCGTGCTGGCTCGCAGCGGGGCCCCCCCGCCTGCCCACGTCCACCCTGGGTCAGCGAGGAGAGGCCACGGAGCAGAGTCCTGGGCAGAGAACATCCTCTGAGCAGCTCAACTGACCCCCAGCACCTCTGACAGCAGACGCTTAGAGGCCAGCGTAAGCACGACCGATCGCTTCAGCTGCTTTGTTTCGGGGTAACAGAAGGGGTTTCTAGGTGCTGACTCAAACACAGAGCAGATTAGATGTGGCTGAACACGAACCGTGTAGGAAGCCAACGGAGGCGTTCGAGGAGGCGAAGATGTGGTCACGTTTCTTTGAACTCCGCTCCGGGCTCCTGCATCACCCATCACCTCGGTGCAACTGCATCGGGGCAGCACGGCTGCTCTCCTCCTCCGCTCCGCAGAGCTGCTTACAACCACCTCATCAGCTCCCGGGTCTCGGATCGCTGCTACTGCAGCTTGCCTCTGCCACTCTACATTTCAATCAAAGCAAACCAGCAGTTTAAAAGCCTCGTACCCCGATTACGGGGGATCTCCAGCCCAGCAGCAAAGCCGGGCACCTGCAAAGGTTTGTGCGTCGCTCCCCCAGCTGCCGCCTCACCTGGGCCTGCGAGGGGTCACACCGACCGATCTGCTAACGAAGGCTCCTCACCGTGATACACGCCTCCAAACAAGCCTCCCAGGGCAGCACAAGCGCCTGCGAGAGGGCTGTTTGATGACTGTGGGTTTGGTGAGCGCACGAGAGCGACGAGCAGCTACGCCCGGGCTGTAGCAGCAGCGATGCTGATGCACTTACTGCCGAGACCGCACTAGCACACGCGCTTCATTTTTTTAGAGACCCACGAATTACCCACTACATGAAATTTCCTGATTTTCACCCCATGAAACCACACAGTTGACCGGGTAACAGTTGGTCTGGACACGTTAGGAATCCTTTGAATAACTTTTAGGCAGAGAAACCGATGAGGGTAACACGACGCCGAGGATCACGCTCAACGCCAGCTCTAGGGTATTTTGCTGAAATACAGGCCTGCAGCTCAGAGTCCTAAACAGGGGTCAAAGTATAGCCAGTAGAGATGAACTTAAACTGCTTCCCTGTATTCCCTTCTCTGCTTTTACCCACGGTCACGTAAGTGACGTGACTGCAAGCTCCCCGGGGCAGGAATCCTGCGTACAGCCCCCGGCACCACGGCCTCTGATCCAGAGGCTATGTGAAAACAGGGCTGTAGCATGTCCAGCTAAGGGGCTGCTATGGGAGAGCAGGGAGCTTGGCTAAGATTAAATCCAGTTTCTTCTCTGCTGTTGAGACCAGTTTCTAGAGACCACTATCAAAAAACACCCAAATGAAGCTAGGACAGCTCTTCCTCACACAGTTGTTTGCACTTAACTCCTCCCGATCCGCCCCGCGGCGGCACGGTCACTCAGGATCAGCACGGCCTGCACGCGGAATTAATCGTCAACAGCGCTCCCCGCTCCCACGCCAAACCCATTTTCATTAATTTGCAATCGCACGTTAAAAATAGCTGAGAAACGTTAAATCTTGTCGGCTGCGACCCAAGCGCGCACCGGGGCCGTCGGCAGGGCCCCCACGGCCACCCGAGGGCTGCGGCAGCGGGGCCAGCCAAAAAAGCAACGCCCGCGTTTTGACGACGGATTCCACAACCCTGAGCTGAAAACGGAGAGCGAGCCAAGCTGAGATACTCACAGCCCTGGTGACAAACGAACAGCGCTTGAAAACTCCCCTCTCCGTCGACCCCGAGGCCACGCTCCCCGTCCCCCTTGTTCTGACCCGCACCCTCACCCGCCGCTGCAGACCAGCTAAACCCGAGGCTCGGACGCTCCGAAACGCAGGCGCGGCGCCGTGGAAACAAAAAATTATTGGGTTTGTTTGGGTTTTGGTTTCTTTTTTTTCTTTCAGCAAGGAACTACGCAGCCAAATTGAAAGTCCGGGGCTGAGGCGCAGCCATGGCAGTGCATTGCACTGGTGAAACGAGGCTTTGAAGTGGACAAAAAAAATCAATTTTCCTGTGCTTTAGTCTCAGCAGCAGCTGAAGAGATCCTGCTGATGTTAAAAGACGCTCCCCCTTCCCCAGACAGACAACCGGGGCCCAAAACTGAAGTCTGGCAAGGGAAAAGGTTCTTTAGGAGACGACTGCTGGGCAGCCCTAGCTGCAGGCGCTCCCGCTTCCACGGCCTCCCGGCGGCACCGAGGAGGAGAACATGCTGCTCGCAGGAGGAGCAGGGAAGTCTCCCTGCGCCCCCCAACCGGCACCGGCACCGGCACCGTGAGGGCGAGGAGGGCAGGACGGAGAGAGGCAGGGCCAGCAGCCTCGTCCCACGCAGCCGCTTGCTTCGCACAAGCAGAGATCTTTTCTGTTCCAAGTTACCGGCTGCTTCTGAGCCAACGGGGTAACCAGCAGGTCAGTCTCATGCATCTGTCTGTGATGTATAGAAAGAAACCGCAAAGTCTTAAAGACACCAGCTCCCACAGCCTTACGTGACCACCAGCAAAAGCTTTAACGCTTCTGAAAGTCAGGAAATTACCGTGGGCCACGTTTTGAAGAGGAAAGAATTAACGACCGGACTAGAAGACGGCAAACTGCTGAGGGACAGGGAGAGCGGCCGAACTGCTGTCAGTAAGGACAGACAGTCTGCAGCACTGACACATCCTTCACTTTAAAAATTTCCCGCAGGCGATCAAAGCGCAAGCAAATCGGGCAAGAAAAACATTGCCAAGGAAGTGCAATGGAAAACTGCAGGTCGTTACAGACATTCACCGGGCCGTCGGTGAGCGCAGCCGATCGCCTCACCCGTCAGAAATACGGAACAGGAAAATCCTTCTCCGAGAGGAGAAGCGAAGGAAGCAACTAAAATGCAAAACGTGCCAGGTCCTGCTGCGAGTCCTCCGCAGCTGCAGGTGACGACCGAGCTGGCAGCGATCGCCGCACGTTAGGACTCTGCTGCTGTTGATGCTACAAACACCGAGGGGCAGTTACGTGGCCCACAGCTATTTGAAAAGCAAAGCGCAGGAGAAAGGCCAGTTCCCCCGGGGCAAGCACAGGGTAAGGAGCGCTACCTGGTCTAGAACGTGTGCTACCCACTGCTGACAGACCAGAGGTCAGTAAGGCCAAAACCATTTTAATCCTCTATTGGTAAAACGAGATTTTTTTGGTCACTCGGGGCAAACACTGTACAACACCCACCGACGGTGATGAAGACTCCGCACGCCCCTGTGTTCCGATGCTGTGTATGTATCTACATAGATATGTCGTTTATACACAGTGTTCCTACTTTAAATAATGGCTGGCCTGGAAATTCAGCCGAATTCCGTGCGCTTACGACAAGCACGGTCGAGTCCCCTTAGAGGCGCACCGCTTGCACGGAGCTGGCGCTGCTGCCGGAGCCGGCCGTGCCGTGGCAGCACGCTCCCCAGCTGTAAAGCCCGGCTGAAACACAAACACGCTCCGCTGCCTAAAATACACCCCAGCCCACGAAAACACACAGGCGCTCGCAAAGGGCGGCAGGTCCTGCCCCAAACACACGACAGCGATCGCTGCGACGACGCGGTTCCGACAGGCACAAGCCCTTCTACCGTGCGGGGCGGTTCATGCCCTCGAAAGGCTGACCTGCTCCTCGAACCACTGACGTTCAGTTTAACCTGCCTTCCCTCCCGCACTTCTGAGTGACACAGCGACACAGCTCCTCGGCACGCACCTCTGGACACCTTTTGGTTTTTTTTTTTTTTTAACGGTTTCTGTCACAGCAAAAGAAGGAAGCAGAGCCTGAAGATGTCACGGTCAGCCTGCCTGGCTGAACGCCACCAGACCCAACTGCTGCGTACTGCGTGTCCTGGCTGCTCCTCACAGGACCTGTTCAGCAGCCAGGTAGTACAGGTGTAGAGCAAAACCTCTTCTGACAGCACAGAACACCAGGGGCTGTCCAGACATCCAAGTTTCATGTTCATACATCACGTGGAAATGACCAATAGTGAAGGAGCAAAGTTTGCTGATGATACCGAGTTATTCAGGGAAAAACACACGAGCTGACAGACAACTTGTAGCAGAGGGGACAATGACCACAGAGGAGCGTTATCTCAGCACAATAATAAACACTTGTACAAAAGCCTCGGGTCAACAGCGCTCGAAGCAAGCAGAGTGACAGGAATTGCCAGGAAAGAAATACAGAACAGAGACAAATCACACAGGCACACTCTTCTTGGAGACTGTGGGCCATTTTCATCCTAGCTCTGAACACATCTAGGTGAACTAGAAAAGCCCAACAAGGACGGAAAGGCCCTTAAATGAGTAACGAGAAGGGTCATTCAGCCTGGAAGAGAGTGTGTAACACCCTGCACCGCACGGTAAAGCAAACAGGGCGACAGCGCGGGCTCAAACACAAGAGCTGGGGAGCACGAAACCAATTCAGACGATGCCAGGTTTCAAAAACCAGACCAAGCAAGAGGAGGTACTTCTTCGCACAGCACAGCGAGCAGAGGACACCCTCACTGCAGGGCAGGGCCAACACTAACACCGTACAACAGCTCAAGGAGGGACTGGACCAACATATGGACAGGCCATGAAGATGCTGAGGGGGCTGGAGCAGCTCCCTGTGAGGACAGGCTGGGAGAGGTGGGGGTGTTCAGCCTGGAGAGGAGAAGGCTCCGGGGAGACCTTGGAGCGGCCTGGCAGGGCTGAAAGGGGCTGCAGGAGAGGTGGGGAGGGACTCTGGATCAGGGGCTGTGGTGACAGGGCAAGAGGTAACGGTTTTAAACTAAAAGAGGGCAGATTTAGACTGGATACAAGGAAGAAATAGTTTACATTGAGGGTGGCGAGGCACTGGCACAGGCTGCCCAGAGAGCTGGTAGATGCCTCATCCCTGGAAAAGCTCAAGGTCAGGCTCTGAGCGACCTGGTCCAGCTAAAGACGTCCCTGCTCATGCCAAGGGTGGGCTGGACCAGATGGCCTTTAATGGTCCTTTCCAACCCAAACCATTCTATGATTTTATGATCAAGTGAAAGACAGCCTCTTTGTGCTCAAAGTCCTTGAGCCACGGACCAATGGATGACATGAAGCCACATCTGCCATGTTCTTGTGCTCTTCTTGCACCTCCTCTCTGGGTTACTGCTGTTGATCAACGCTGGAGCAGACCACCAGGCTACAGAGGCCTGGTACTGCTGGTTTTGAGCACACCAAGCTTCAATGAGCCCACCTGAGACTGAGCTGGAGTCTCCATTCCTAAGACCTTGAGCTGCCAGACTGCCAGCACTGAGGATCACCACTTCTGCCTTCAAAAAAAGCCCCAACCCATCCTAGCAGTGTTTCTTCTGGATGCAGACATGGAAGATGTATAATCTCGGTATCTCAGTACACATAGCTCAAAAAAAAAAAACCCCAACCCAGTACTGATACAATATAGATCAAGTTTAAGTTTAAAGGGAATCAGGAAAATACAGATGTAGAGAGGTTAAAGGAGGATCCCATCATGCCGGTGAAACAAGGAACCCAGGCTTTACTCAGAAATGGCTTTGCACACAGAGAGATCAAACATTCGGAGAACGAAGCAGGTCCTCGGCTGGCAGGACCAGCACCAAGGTGCCAACCACACGCACGCCACGGGCGGGGAGGCCAGGAGCCCTTCAGCCAGTCACTCCCGGAGCAGGGATTCCTGCTGCATTCTCCCAGCGAGCGGCCCCCGAGCCTCTTCGGTGACCTGACAGCGAAGGGTCACTGGCCGAGCTCCCAGCCGCTTTCCAGAGATCCTTGGAGACGCCCAGGTTGGAGAGACCTCGAAATATCATCTGGTCCAAGCCTTCCTGGGAAAGGTGACCTTACCTCGCACCTTGCCCAACTGCATCTTGAAAACCTCCAACAATGGGGACTCCACCATGTCCCCAGGGAGGTTGTTCCAGCCAACAATTGCTCTTACTGTAAAAAGTTTCTTATGTCAAGATGAAATCTCCCCCGGTGCAACTTGTAACCATTGCCCCTTGTCTTCTCCACGTGACTCCTTGTGAAAAAGAAGTTTGTATTTTCAAGTTTGTGCCCTTCTCCTACAATACAGAGCTTAGAAGAGCAGCAGGTCACAGACAACCTTTCTCCTAGAGAGGAGAGGCACCCAACATACGTTTTTGCAGGTACAAATTGAGCATGACACGGTATGTGAGGCTGAAAGGCAAAGCCACTGAGATTTTGTTTGACGTGGAACGACAGAATGAACTGCAAATGTCTCAAAGGCAAGCCAGAGCAGTTGAAGCAGTGAAGGAAAAAATCCAGAGGAGAAAGCTCATTCACAAAGCAGCCGCTGCCTGGACAAGGCTGCACATGCTTCCCTTTGTGTACCCAGGTACCGCTGGTGACAGGAGGTGGGACAGAGAATCATTTAGGTTGGAGAAGACCCTTAAGATCATCAGGTCCAACCGTTGACCCAGCACTGCCAACTCCACCACTAAACCATGTCCGCAAGCACCACCTCTACATGTCTTTTAAACACCTCCAGGGATGGTGACTCCACCACTTCCCCGGGCAGCCTGTTCCAGTGCTTGACAGCCCTTTCAGTGAAGAAATTCTTCCTTGTGTCCAACCTAAACTTCGCCTGGCGCAGCCTGAGAACGTTTCATCTTGCCCCACCACTCGCTACACAAGCCTGTCTTCTGCAGGTCCTGCACAACAAAGCCCTCCCTGCTCCGTGTCAAACCTCGTACAACCACCTCCTCTGTGCCCTCCCAGGCTGTCACTGAGAGGAGCTTTATCGCTTTGCACAAGAGCATTTCCATCGCTTCAGGGCTCCTGAGCTCAGAGCAGCTGCCCCCCAAAGCCTGTCACTGTTCACCTCCTACCAGCTGGAGACCTACCGAGTGCGGAGAAACGCTTGGACGTGGTCCTGCCCCGTCCCTCGCTGCAGAGCCTGCTGTCACGCTTGGCAGCAAAACCATTCCTAGCGGAAAGTCTGAATTCAAGGGAAGAGCGCATCGATGCTCGTCGGCTCCTTAACAAACACGCACGCCCTGGATTTTCCTGAGCCTCCAGCTCAGAGAAGCACCTGAGAAACCTGCTGCACGCCATCAGAAAACCTGAGGACAGCAAAGCTCAGGACTGGGGCAGAAGCAGCTTTACTGCTCCTCAGCTCGCCCCGTGCAGACGCAGCCACACGCAACAGCTTTCGATTCCTCTTTGCTCTCCGACACCAGCTCTTGGGCCGAATCCTTCCCGTTCATCACGCCGCCAGCGCAAGTGGATGTCCCCAAGGGCGCGGGGACGGCACTGAGCACGGGGCACGGCTGCTCAGAGGACCACGCACCCTCCCCAGCTACCACACACAAGTGGCCGAGCTCCTGCAGGGCCCGACGGAGTCTCAAACGGGCACCTTTGGGGGCCAAACAGCACCTCTCTGGGGCGACGAGAACCCCTCGTTAAACGGCTGCCTGCTCGTCGGTTTGCTGCAAAACAAATCAGGGCCACAAAGATGCTGAGGGAGCTGAGAGAGGTGGGGGTGTGCAGTCTGGAGAGGAGAAGGCTCCAGGGAGACCTTAGATCGGCCTGGCAGGGCTGAAAGGGGGCTTAGAAGAAGAATGAAGAGACTTTTTTGCGGGGCCTGCTGCGATACGACATGGAGTGATGGCCCTTAAAGGTCCCTTCTAACCCAAACTATCCTATGACTCTATGAAATCACCTTTCCCTGCATTTCAGTGGAAGTATTTTGAGGCCACACAGTACCTTGGGAAATACTGTGCTTATGGGAACAGCCACCCCGAAACAGCTGTCCTGCCCCCGCATCAGTCAGGGACACAGGGCAGGAGTGGCGGCCAAGGCTTCCCCAGTTCACGCACCGAACAGCAGAACGATGCCACCAACCCCAAATCACACAACAGCAACCGCAGCCTCTGGCGGGCTCTTCTCCTCACGGGAGAGGGCCGGGAGGTGGGACGAGCTCTGCAGCGAGAGCGGGCTGGTGGGTAAATGTGTAAAACAGGCTCTGAGCGCAGTTTAGTCAGGCCAAGCCCGTACGCTGAGAGTTTGGGAAAGGGTCGCAGAAGTTCACTGTGGTTAAAGCACGGACTGAAGGTGTCCTGCAGAAAAGCCCATTTCCTCAGTAAGCCTCAGGATTTTTAGTCACTGAGGAAAATTTACGCACGGGAATTCATGCCAAAAAATCTTCTACGGTAGATTTTAAGTCTGTAAGCCATTTTTCTACGTGTCTAAAATGCCTACCGAACACAGAGCCATGTGTAAGTGCCTAATGGCCACTGCTCACACAACTTAAACAAGGTGCTTGCTGTGAAGTCTAATGGAAAGACAACTTCTTGACTGCTAGAGAGTAAGCCCTCGGAGGCTGCGTAGCCCATTATGAAAAACTACAGCTCACTCAAAATCTCGATACTATGATATACCAGCCCAAACAGAAGATACACTCACCTAAGTAGAGGAAAAAAGAACATTTTTGGCTTCGCGTCTGCAGATCCCTTGGTAAATTGCATAATGTGATACTCGGGAAACAGCTTCCCCATGAGTCACGAGCACAAACAGGAATTGGCTGTTACTTAGAAAAGCTGGTATTTCTACCAAATCTTTAGCAGGAAGAAACGAAATGACATAACCCAAACAGAATCCTTTTTTTAATTTTTTTTTTTTTTTTTTTTTGGCAGCCGGTAGGGGCGTGCAGCAGCAAAGTGCTCGCTGGAGGCAGTGCCGTGGAGCAGGCCGTGGGCGACACCGAAGGGAGCCGAGAGCCACCGTCACCTGTCACAGCGAAGCTCTTTTAGTAAAAGCAGGCCGTGCCCTCCAGCTGCCACCTGGTGTTTCTGTGCGTCCGCACTGCCAAGGTTTGCCTCTACTCCAAAAGACAACGCACAAAATCTCAGGTATGGAACAGCGTTTCGGTTCTTCTTGCTGCCGTTTTCCTAAGTGTGGGCCGTTGGCAGCGAACAGAGCGTGCAAGTTTAACTCTTCCAGGTATTTTCCTTCACGGCCCTACTTAAGAAGGGTTTATGGTGACATCCTAGTTTAACCACAGAATGCATTGGGCTGGAAGGGACCCCCAAAGGCCATCTAGTCCAACCCCCCCCCCCCAGCCAGCAGGGACGTCTTTAGCTAGAACCTCACTAAAACCTTCTCATCTATTTTCAGTCAGCGACATTTTGCCAAACTTCTCACTTTGGGCACTGATCTGGTCGAACAAACTTCTGACTGCCTGGGAGCCACGAGGGACCCCCCAGCACGTGGCTGCTGTACAGAAATGCAAGACAAGCTGGTCGTTGGCTAACAGAGGATTATCGATAATCTTGCCCAATTTGTTTCCCTCTTTTCCCTTCAGGTTCACTTTACCCTCTGATTATTCCCCCCCCCCCCTTTTTCTTCCCTTTTCAATGCAGCAACCCGAGGTTGGGCACTGCTAGAGGAGAGACCTGTTTCTGCAACACAGAAGCTGAACATGATCCTTCTCTTTCAGGATGACTCTGATGAGAAAGGGCACACCAGGGAGACGGCAGAAATTACAGGCAAACCCAATTTGGAGAGCCGTGTTCACTGCGAGAAGCCATGAAAGGCTGGGCAGCTCCCTGCTGGAGCCAAACGCCTTTTATGTATCTGCACCAGCTTGCAAAGCCAGGTGTGGGCACCGGTCGTGGTTCCCCTCTGGTCAACTGAAGCTTGGCAGCTGATCACAGAAGCGGGACTAAGCAAGAGGTGGTTCGTTTCCCGCCGCCGTGAGGACGGGCTGCACTAGTAACCTGGGGCTCAGAGACCGCCCGAGGCGTAGGAGCGAGCGCGCGCCCAGGCGCCGACGCCGAGCGCCTGCATTTCCCTTCCCGGAGCACGCTGCCCTCCGAGTTGTCCTACAGAACGCAGCGAAACACGGGGCTAAAAGCACCCCGAAGGGAGGCGCTTGCACTTCGAGGTCCAGGAGGGCTTACACCACCACAGACCCCAGGGAGCCTCGGCAGCACCCGCTCGCAGGCACCGCATCCAGAAGGAAAAAGCTGGTTTTAGCACCAAGCTCCACGGACGGCAGCCGCCGGCTGCCTCGCTCCGAGGCCGAAGAAAACTCGTCCGTCTCGCCCCCGACCAGCCCCCGCTCCATCCCCGAACGCGACGACCCGCCGCAGCCGCCCGCCTCCTACCTTCGGGGGGGACAGCGCGAAGCTGCTCCACGGCCATCGCTGCGGCCGCAGCTCTGCGCTGCCGCCGGCTGCCTCCCGCCTTCTGCTCGCGCGCAGACGGACAGGGGCCCGCTCTGCCACTTCCTCCCCTGTGCTCCTGACTGGCCCCGTGCAGCGCCCATGGGGGGCTGCGAAGGCACAAAGGTTTCTATCCTGTCTGAAATCAAAGTGTCAGTTCTGCTGCTGTCAGAGCGCTTTATTTTTGGGCATATAAGGAAGCGGCTGTTGATGTTATCTGAACGCGCTTCCTGTTTTATATGTATATGAGTAAAAATCATGTCACGTTAAGCTGAACTGCGCTCTCCAAGAGCTCAAGCCAAAGCCTCTAAGCAAAAATCATACGCACCCAGCTCATCTGGTCGCTGTCTACCCCAGTCTGCGTTCACTTCACTGATTTTTATCTCAATTCTGTGTCCTCACAATACAACTCTCCTCCCCGAGCCTTGCCAAAGCAAGCAGCGGCACCCTGCGCTGCTTCCCATCGCGACCCTGGGGATCGGTGGAGTCACAAAGGGCTCGGTGGATGCTGCCAACCCCATCTCAAACACCACACGGGTGAAACCACGGCCAGCAGCCAAGCAACGCCACCAGACCATTCTGGCTGAAGTTTGGGCTATTCTTGAATTCGAGTAGATGTATTTTTCATTTTCTTTAAATGAGGCAGGAGGCTGTGTGCGCCTCGTGAACGCACAGGCAGTCCAGGAAGCGGCTGTGTAGGAGTGCTGCATTCCAGAGCCATGCTGCACGGCTCAGGGCTGGAGGAACCTTTCTAATGGGAATTTAACGCTTTTCTGGTTACTTTAAAGCAGAGCAAACCAACGTGCCGACTAAAACCAACACCTGTTTCGATGGAGAAACGCTTCTACTCTCGTAGAAGACAGCAGTCAAGGGCACGGAGGCACGCAGGAGGAGAGCTGCCGGCTTCGACGCCGCAACTGCTTATCCCCGAAGCCAGCCCCGTCACTGCCGGGAGGTCCCGCACGGTACAGGTTCCTTCGCTTCCACTTTCGGACGTTACCGATTGCAGAACTGGGAGACGACCCGCGGCCGGGAGCGAGCTGAAACTGTCTGCACTTTCTGCTTTCATTCTGCTTCTCACGGCAACTCCTCGGATACTAAACTCGCGTCAGTTTTGATATACAGTGAGATTATGAAAGTCCAGGTTTTGCTGGAGGAAACCAAAAGAATCTTTTCAGATGCATAAAGTAAATGAAAGTAATAAAGTAAATGAAAAACTAAAAATGAAAGAACATTTCCTTCCCCGTGGACTTCACGGCACAACTCTTTTTTATGTGTCTCAGACCATCAGCTGATCCGCACTTTGAGAAACCCGAACTGCCAGAAGGGTGGGTTCCACTCAGTGAAAACCAGTCTCCAAAATACCAGAGAGTGACAGTGTGTCCCTTCAGAAAGACGCCTTACAAATCTTAGAATCGTGCAAAGATTTTTTGAACCATTTACCATCATAGTGCCTTATTTATCTCATTCAGCAGTTTTGCATCATTTAATTTTCATGCAGTTACATTACAGCCGAGCACCGGAGCTGGGAGGACAAACCAGGTGTCTTATTTAGGGACGGAAGACTCAGAGCTACCGCAGCAAAGCCAAGCAGTGAGACCTAGAACTAGCAACGTGCTGTAGGTTTACGTCCTGGCATCGATTGATTCGAACGTCTGCAAACAGAGAAGCTTCAGAAGAAGTTTCTGCTGCCGCTGGGGCAGCTGCTTCGCCCCCCTGGGCATTCTCACGCGTCTGCTAAAGCACGAGCGCACGCTACGGCCTTGTGCACCGCTGGAGCAGGTTTGGTGCCTCCTCTCCCTTCCCAGCCACCGGCCGTTGGCGAAAGCAGGGACGTAAGGGTCTGCGTAACCCCTCCAGCTGCTCCCTCACGTTTGGGTGAAATCAGCTTTAGAAGCTACAGTTTAAGAACAGCCCGACGTCGAGAGCACAGGCCTTGTTTCCAAACCTAACAAACCCCAACGAGTATCATCGCTGTGCCCACCTCTGGACACGCCACTTGAGCAGCCCGGTGGCAGCACGCGGGTTGCTGCAGCCGGCGCCAGAAGCTGATGGGATCCTGTCCTGGGTTACAGTGTAAAACGTGCCAAAAGGAAAAAAAGTATTCCATTACCATCTTCAGGAGCTGTTGAGACCAGGTGGGGCGGTGCTCCCTGCCTCCCCCCTCTGGACTATCTCCTGTTACTGGGCACAACAATGCCTTATCGCCTGACCCATCGGTAACTCGCTCCTGGGCTATCTCCTGTTAATGGCCCATCAAGGAACTGCCTCACGACTCCCCATCCCATGGTGAGATGCTCCACCCGGGGGGAAGGAGCCAAGCAGTCCATGCCAAATAAAAACGGAGATCTCCAACACCCGAGCAGCCTTCTTCCACTGGATTCCCAGAGGAGTTTCCCCCTCCCCGCACTGGAGTTCCAGAGGACAAGAGCTACCTACCTATCACTGGACCTTCGGAGGAAGACCAGACTCTTTTACCTGATCGCTGCTTCCACAGAACTACACCCATCGCTTCAGGAGGACTGCAGCCAGCATCTTATCGGACTGCTACTGCCCCCCTAACAGGGTGTCAGGTTGTATTCCTGACTCTGTCAGTGTAAACCAGGGGGTTGTTTGGTTTTTCCCTGCCTTGTGTTATATATATATATATATATTAGTAAAGAACTGTTATTCCTATTCCCCATATCTTTGCCTGAAGGCCCGTTAATTTCAAAATTATAATAATTTGGAGGGAAGGGGGTTGCACTTTCCATTTCAAGGGAGGCTCCTGCCTTCCTCTGCAGACACCTGTCTTTCAAACCAAGACAGATCAACCTCACCTTCAGGCACGTTTCACTTCCCAGAATAAAGGAGCAGGGTCCCATCGGCTGCCTGGTCTGGGACGGCTCTTACAGAGAATCCGTAAGAAGGCTCTCCCACCCGCCAGGTGCCCTCACAGCTCCTCCACTGCACTGCCACAGCTGCCCCAAATACCAAACAAGCCTCCCGAGAAAGGAGGAGGCCATCCAGATGTTGACTGAAACCATTAAGCATCCTCCAGGAACTGACCACATCCCTACAGCAGCCTCCAGTGCCAAGCCTTGCTACGAACGCCTCCGGCTCTGCCACTGACACGGGGGCCTTGACTGCCCACACCTCCCTTCCGTGGGCATACCCTGGAGCGGGGAACAGCACCACACATTCGGAGGGTTTTTGGAAGGTTAACAAACCTTTTCTTTTTTTTTTTTAATGACAGTTTTTGCAAAGAAGTCTCTTTTGCTTATGTCTTTCATTACGTATTTCTAAAATCCCTCATGAAACACACGGACCGACATGGAGCTGTAACACCTAACAAGTGTCCTGCACCAAGTGGTCAGGGCACCACCCCTTCAAAATCAACATCAGACAGCATTTATTTATTCAAGTGCACCAAAGATGCCCAATTCTTTCAGCTTTTGTGCTTTCATTTTAAACCGATGAGGAAAACCTATGTTGCAGGGCAAAAAAAACACAAAGAGAGACACCAAGGAGAAGACATGGCTATTGCTTCTTCGCTTTTGAAACAGGCTCACTGGACATGCTTCAAAGTACTGGAGCTTAACAGCACGTGAGTGGCAGCAAGTCTAGACTATGCAGTTTAAAAAAAACCCCAAACAAATAAACCTGCCACCTTCTTGGATCCCAAACCCATACGCTCATTGGCAAGAAGCGCCGCAGGAGTCCGGGAGCCTCCCAGGGAGCGAGGTGGCAGAGGTGGCACCTGGGGACAGCTAGAGCAGCACGGCACTGCCGCTCCCGGCCTCGCTGCCGCAGCCGACAGAGCAAGAGGAGACGGAGGAAAAGGAGAAAAACAGAGAAAGGAAATAGGAGCTGCAAAACAATCACTCCAGAAATGGCTTAGCGCAGCAAAAAGCCCTCGGGGAAATCCCCCGCCGCCGCGGTCGCTCCCTTCCGACAGTGAGTCACGGCCACAGCAGCGCCCGCGGGCGCCCAGCGGGGCGACTGGGCGCCCGCGCAGAGGGACAGCGTGCGGCCGCCTTCTCACCTTGCCGTTCAAAGGGAGCTTCTCAGGAAGGAAAGTGCCCACAAAGGGCGCGATGCTTGAACCCAGCCGACGCCGCGGCTTCGGGGGGCGCTGCCAGCCGTGGGGGCTGCACCGGGCGCTCCTGCCCGCACCTCTGCTCCCCCCACAGACCCTCCTGCCCACTGGAGCAGCTCCCCCCAGTCCGGCTGGGCTCCGAGCCGCAACAGGAGGAGGGGTGTGTGGAACTGGCAGGACTGGACCTTTCCTTGGTGACATCCAGCTAATACCCCACGCCAAAAGCCAAGCTCTGCGCGTGCGTGGTGCACAGCCGGCCACCCCCAGGTTAAGAGAAACGGGAGGTGGTACGTTAGGTGAGAGCAGCTCCTTTAGCTGGGATCTACACAAAGAAACCCACGTCCGTACTTCCGTCCTCCCCGCCCCAAAGCAAAATCTCAGTGTTCACACGCACCCGAAGGTCACGCCAGAACCCACGAGCACAGATTTCAGCAGGACAGTGCTCCATCGTTGTCCCACAACACCCCACACAAGCAAAAGGTCACTCGCTTCCTCTCATAGTGTGACAGCACAGGGTACTTACAACTTCAGTCTTGCCCAAATTGCTTAAAAAACCCAAAATCCCCATACCAAAACCTTTTAAAGGGCAAAGCACCATGCAACTTATTTATGCCTCTGAACGTTCTTTTGTGTAATACAGGCCGGAAAATTTTATTCTTGCATGAAGCTTCTGATTTCCAGCTGAACTACTACATGGGTTTAGGGGTTTGATTTTTGGTGGGGTTTTTATAACAAAGAAAAGATTTATATGTACAAGGAAATTTCTAAAAAAATGCCCCACGCCGTGTCACAGTAAGACTCAACTGCGTAAAAAGAAGAACGACGCTGAAACACAGAAATGAGCTAAAAAGAAATTAAAAGGAGCATCTACAAGGGTAAAACATGTGCCAGTGGCAAAGATATCGTTTAAATAAACCATAAGAGATTCCTAGAGAAAGTGGTTATCACAGATCAGATATGACTGAAGAGTCAGAAACAAACTTGTCTGGTTTAGGAACAGAGTAGAGGAGTCTGAGTCTCGCAGATCGTTAAACCCTGCAGATGAATAACTGATGGGATTTCACAGGAGGCAGGACCCGCTCGGGTTCCCTGCGGCCGGGGGGTACAGTGGGGTGTCCATGGAAGCATACTGCCCCCCCCCCCCCAGCACCCACCAGGCTGATCTGCCATGAGACACAGCTTCTAAGAAGTTATTCTGCATCACAAAAGATTAAACCCGATGGCAAAGAGCTGCAAAAGGACCTCCTGATACCTCGAGAAGGGGCAGTGAAGATAAAAGGCAACACAGGGACCAAAGGGGAGACCAACTGAAACAGCTACCGCTGCTCAGGTAAGGGATCCCGGAGTTACCACGGATGGAAACATCAACCCAACGCTCAGCAACAGTCAAAAAAGCAAAGACTTACAAAACAGGACGGAAAGGAATAAGCAAAAAACCCCCAAACTGTTAAGAGTTGTTAGAAGATCAAATAAGAGAGGACAGGGATCCCTCTGTGTATGCACAGAACACGCGTGCCTGGGAGCGTACGGGCGTTCCCACCCACCGGTCTCCACAAACATACAGTGGAACCAAAGCCGATGCAGAAAATGCCATAGGGATGGCCAAGACCACCCCGAGTCCTGGCTCTGCCGTCCCAAAGCCTCGCGAGGGATTCTCCTGCGGGTCTGCTCTCGGGTCCTGCGGCACCCCCAGCGCTGCGGGAGCTGCGGGGCAGGTGCACAAAGGCTGCGCTGCTCCGGAACGAGTCCCCATAAACTGTCTTCTTTATAAAACCACCCCCGTTTTCAACTCAGTCACGACTGCAGCTTTTGAAAGCAAATGGCGCAGCTCAAACGGGGAGTGCCATGGCTAGCAGGGACGCTGGGCTTGCTCCAAGACGTGAGGTCCGTCCTGCTCTGCTACCTACCAACCACGGTCTTTACTCTGTTGTCATCGGCCTTGTGGTCTTGGCAGCCCCCGAGAAAATGAAAAATAAAAATCAGGATAATGCTGAAGAGACAAGCACCATGGTATACGGTACTACACAGACACGTCTGGCTGTCCCTCACGTCCTTCTCGCTCAGGACGGCCTCCACCGCCTTGTGTTGAAAAGAAAGCACTTCCTTTTCATACGGAAAAACGAGGAAAGCTGACAGCAAAGACAAGAGGTTTTACCTCAGCTCTGATAACACCAGCATGCAAATAAATCCTGTATTCCTTCCCTCTTGCTCAGCTCAGCTCATTACCTGTCAGAGGAGTACCAGAAGCGCTCGGCACATCGCTCAAGGAGGAGTAAGGCATCGTGCACCCCTCACCCTCCTTCCCAAGGGCGCGGAGCAGGACAGCTGCTCCGGCGAGGGCAGCAGAGTGGAGCAGAACGCGCAGTCAGGGTCCCGCCGAGCGGAGCAGGCAGCCAGCCCTCCGGCCCCACGGAAATTCCAGCCCGGCGTTCGAGAGGAACGTCCTACACCTGTACGTCAGTTGGTGAAGAGACATTTTCATTTTACCAGGGAATTCCGTCAGCGCAAAGCAACTCATGGCCGATTTGTGTGCTGAAGCGTGACATTTACGTTTGCCACCTTTGGCAACTGACCTCCGAGACCTACGCAGGTCGAGAAACACTGCTTTACCTCCCCAGCGTGCCACAGAGAAGCATACTTTAACCACCCGCTTCTTGACCCCTCTGTGAACCAAGATGACGATGGTGGGGGCCGAGCTGCGCTGCAGCAGCCGAGCCCAGCGACGTGAGGGTACCGTCCCGCCCGCCGGCAGCACCTCTGCAGCACGACCGCTCGGTTTATTCGTTAGCCACGTTCTGACTTTCACCACACAAGAACCGTCCGACGACGCGCTCCGGTGCACCGTGTACCCCTGCTTTTGACCCCCTCCCCAGTACCAAGGTATGCTTTGCTTTGGGAGAACTCCCTCCTGCCTGCCCGTGACGTTTCAGCACCTCAGACCAACCACAACCTGCACCTCCGCGTCCCCAAAGGTGATTTATCTTTCTTCACGCCTTACCCCGACAGCTGCAACGTGGCACTCCGGCAGGCAGCAAGGGGAGCAGCCCTGGCCCCTGCTTGTGAGCCACCAGGCTGCCGAAAACCCATCTCGGCACTCGCCACCCGCTCACCTCTGCCAGCGGCAGCAAAGGCGGAAGCAATAGGGGACAGTTCGGTGCCTGGGAGGGTAAAGGACAAGGGACTGCACGAGCCCTGGCATCTGCCTGTCTCATGAAGACCCACCACAGCTACTCGCTCTCCCGCCCGGCGAGGCAGAGCAGCTCTGCTCGCGTTCGCTACAGGCCCCGCGGCAGCCGACGGATGGGACGCGCTCCCCAGGCAGCAGCCGGTAGCTGGGAGAGACTCGCCTACAGATGCGGCACGGTGCCAGCCCGCTCGCGGGATTTCGGCTGCCAATACAGCAAGGGCGTGCGCCGGCCGTCGCTGCCGTCGTGCCCTGCCACTGCAGGGGACGCCCCGGCAGCTCCGCTGAACCCCTCGTAGCCCAGCAGCAGCCCCACACACCCGCTGCTCCAAAACCTCCTTGCGCAGAAAAGCCACCCCTGCTTTAGCGCACAAGCACGTTGGGTTTTCACCCGTTTCTCAAAGGGAAGCTTAAGCAGAAAGGCCTTTCCCCGCCCAGCCTGCTCACGTCTTGGGGTGACACCAGGAATTACGAGTCGCTCCCGCGAAGGAAGACGATCCTCAAGGGAGGGCGCTGGAAGAGCGGGAAGACACGCAGTAACACCGCTGACCGGGGTGACTTCACTGATCGCTGGAATTCATGACTTTCAGCACATTAAAGCCTAGGGGAATACGACCCTTATGCTAAAGGTCAAGAAGCCACTCCTAAGAAAATACATCAGCACGGGCAACAAAGGGGAACAAAATTCCTTTTTAGCATTTATACCAAAACCACCACCTTCAAGTTTGCTGCTCCCGAGTTTTGGGTACCTTTGGCCAAGCGGTCCAGGCAAGGATTTCCCTTCCTTCTGGCCTGGGTTCCCAAACCACACATCCTCCTGCTTTTTCAGCTGTGCAGTAACGTCATCCATAAAACTTGTATATAAAACACACACATCTATTTCTACACAAAGATGTCTCTAAAAGACACCTAGGTTCCCCTGCAGGTTTTTACATACTGTAACAGTGGAGATGTAGGCCAAGCAGCCAAAGAAAGCCCCTCACTGACCGGTATTTTAAGAGGATTTGTTAGAAATGAAAATATTTAGCCAGGCTATCTACAGCTTTCCTTTCAAAGGATGAGTTCGGAGTCAAGATTTACTTCTAAGTTTGGAGGGGTTTTAACACTTTGTACTTTCATGGTGCCTAAAATTCTACATAATACTTCTAACTTCTGTTGTTTGTGTTGTGACCCCTGGGAAAGCTCTAGGCGGGCTCTGGCCCACACGAGCCTCATGCCCCCGCACAGCAAGAGCAGCTTCTCATCCAGTGACTCCCACTGTAAACCCACCCGCCCACCCACGCAAGGGTTTCCGCAGACCCCACCGGCTACTGCAGGCATGAAAACCTCTCACGTGCTCCTGCTCAGGTATCCTATTGCGCTGGAAACGAGTCTTAAGCAGCATTTCATTTCAGCCAAGAAATTCTCTGCATGGCTGGGGAGAAAAGGAAAACGGGAAAGGTCGGACTGAAGGGTCAAGTCACAGCACCAGCAGCTGCACCAACGCCCAGAGCTGCTGCCTCTGCCTGAAGGGAGGACTTCACGCCTCTCCCCGAAGCTGGGAGGCACGAGGCACACTGACTTCCAACAGGGAGAATCACAACGCTCTCATGACTAGACTCTCCTCAGCTCTGAGAACAATGTATGCCGCATCTTCATGTTTTATTCTGGCCTTTTTTTATTAATTCAGCTCATCGCATCTAGGCAGACAAGCAGATTTCCGAGCAGAATTTTAAAGGAGGAAAGAATTCAGACAACTGGTCAAATGGATGAACGGGTGCCGCAACTGGAGGTGGGCAAGATGGGAACTTCAGTTTATTGCTAATACAGGATGTAAATATTATAACACGTTGCCTGAGAGGTGCCGATTCCCGCTGCTCCTGAAACGGTACGGCAGCACGACGTGCAGTAGCTGCCGAGATACATTGCCTCCTCAGAGTGGCAAAGACATCGGGATTCAAAACAGTGAAATCCGCTGTTTCCTCTGCTGGGTACTCTTGCACGACCAAAACCATTCTTCTGCGGAAAATCCAGAACCTGGGTGTCCTCGGGACATCGCTGAACCATCCAACTTCAGCAACCACCCACACACAGCACCGCAGCAAAACCCAGCACGTCACTGTACTCGCTAAGGTTGTAAATGATTTAATAATCACAAATGAACACCTAAACACTGCCTGGTTTGTGAGGGAAAGGAGCCCAAATCAGGACAGAAGAAACGAGCGCAGCGGCTCAAGCCCCAGCCCTGCAGGACCCATCAGTTCACACCACGGGCTTTAACCTCGGAGACCCTGCGCTCAGTCCTACTCAGCGTTGCTCCCAAAAGCCTCGAAAGGGGCCAGGAGCAGAAGGTGCAATCTTCTGGGGAAAGCAGGTGGGTGGCAGAGGAGATCTGGAAGGAACAGGTTCACTGTTCCTGGGCGGGAAGCACAGACCCGTGACTTGTGTCAAGGCCTTAAACACGCTGAATTACAGGCACCTTCTCCCCTTTGGCGCCCACAACAGCACACTGACACTCGTGTCAATCTGTGAGCGCCAACAGTAACGGCAGATTTTTGGCTGTTGACTGCAACAGCCTGTCTTTGTAAGGCAAGAGGTGTGGTGCATAAAAACCTCCAAGTCCTACACAGACCACGTTAAAATCATGGCTCCTGAAGAGGGAAGTTACCTTTCCTTTTCCATCTGCTTTTCTTCCCATCTTTGTTACTGCACCCGTCGCTGCTGCTGCTGCTGCTGCTGTTCTCAGAGCTCTGGGAGTCGGACTGGGCATCGCTGCTCTCCTCGGAGCCATCGGAGAGCTCCTTCAGCCCGTCCGGAACGTCCTTCTGCAAACGGGAAACACAGATACAGTGACCCACTCCACAGTAAACTCCCCCAATTAACAAAACACTTAAAAAAGAAGCGGTTTTCTTTATTTACTAAGCACTGATTGGGGAATTTTTTCAAGCTTCAGAGCAGTGTCAGAACTGCTTAGCCCTGGCCTCAAACACGCACGCTGCCCTCTGTGAGCCCACCACGAAACACTTAACCTGAGCTGCTTTTACACCGCCCTGTCACCACTCTGCGGGTACGCTCCTCCCTCGCTGCTTCTCCGTCCCTCCCCACCGACTCCAACACACTCCCGCTGGACAAGAAATCCAGTCAATTTTTGAACTTTGTGACAGAAGAAAACCACCCCGTTTGACGGCTCAGCGTCCCACGGTCCCAGGTAAGGTTGTTTCGGCAGCCGGGTGCGCAGCACCCCCAGCCTGCTGGCACAGGTCCCTGCAGGAACGGACCTGGCAGGCGTTTCGGTGCGGCGGAACGCCCGCGGCGATGGGTTCACCACGTTCACCTCCGTGGTGCCAGGGAGAGAACAGCCAGCGGAGAGAACCAGCAGCAGCCGTCGCCCTGTCCGCACCTAAGCCCAGACTGCCCTCTAGTGATTATCCCGCCGGGTTCGGGTTTTAACCTGCGCTGGAAATGATGGCTAACGAGCCGCCACGGACTGACTGCTGCTGCCGAGGTCTTCAGCTGCCGTCATTCATGTCACCGCTGTCCAACCACCCAAGCCAGCTCCGGACACCCCGCAGAGGGGCTGAGCCGGGACGGGCAGGACAGCGGCCGGAGGCATCGGCTTATCCCCGCTCCACCGGCTCCGTCCCATCCCTTGGGCTGAGCCACGCGGTGTCCCCGAAACCACGCCATCATCCGGCGCTCCTCGTCCGGAACGCTCCGAATCTGCACGCGGTCGCTGCGCGGGGCGAACCGGACAGCGGTCAAAGAGCTGGGAAGTGAAAGGGTCTGGGTGCACCAGAGGGGGAAACATCCTTCTGTTAACGCCCCCTGGAGAAAGCAAATGTCAACGCCTCTCCCTTTAACGGAAGACAATCGATTTCTTGTCCTTTCTCTGAAAGGAGAGCTACGAGTGATTTCCACATGTGAAGCCAAAAAGTACTTAAGACAACCCAAGTGTTATCACTGTAATTCCAGATTTCCTCCGTCAGCAAGGTGAACCACGAGGTTCAGATATTCAGTTACATTTTCACCCTGCACTTCAGAAATAAAGTTCTAACTGCCCATTAAAAGTCACTTGTAAACCACAGTGGAAGAGAAGATAGCACCAAAAGCAGGAAAAAAATAAATCTTTATATCAAGTGTCACCAAAGTGACAAAGATTAAGCTTGTGTGTTCCTAACGCTGAGGGTCCCTTCATTAAACCTCCTTTACAGCTGAACCTTCGGAAAGAGAATTCAGCCACCTGAGATGCAGCAACTGCACATTTACCTATTCCAGTTTTTTTCAAGATGTCTTTTTCAAAGTCTTCTGCTGAGAGGAGAGGAAGCCTTGGCACAGGGTGCCTTCACCTCCTGCTGGGTACGGGGGGCCACACGAGCAGCCACAAAGCCTGGACTTCTCGGCTTTTCCTGACTTGGCATTTCTGGCGGGAGGGGGCGAAGATGATGGAGCCAGACTCTTCCCAGCAGTGCCCAGAGAACGGGTGAGAGGCAACAGGCCCAAACTGAAACGCGTACATTCCACTTCCACGTAAGGAAACACCTCTTTACTGCGAGAGCGATGAAACACTGGAACAGGTTCCCGAGAGGCTGAAGGTCTTCATCCTTGTCGGAATTCAAAACCGGACTGGACGTGGTCCTGAGCTACCTGCTCTAGCTGACCCTGAATTAAGCAGTGGGTTGGACTAGACGATCTCCAGAGGTCCCTTCCCACCACCACCCCGGGATTCCAACCTCCACCTTGCCTCTGCAGACAGCAGCCCCAAAGCCCGTACGACGTCCATGGCTCTCCTCCCAGCTGAAGGTTTTCACCAGTATCTTCTGACGCAGTGTCCAGTCTGTGCTGTGGATCCTGCGTTCTCCTGAAGTTTCCATGCAAGATGTCGGTGTAAGATCTTCATGAACACCAACTCCTCCACGCGGCTGCAGCTCACCCTACTGCCAGTTCTGTTCTCGAAGCAGAAGTGCACCCTCAACTGCAGAACCCTCTTCTCTACATTAATCCTGTTGTTCTTTCAACAAGGAAACTGATTCCTTTTAGTGAACCCAACTCAATAATGACATAAATCTGGTCTCTTAGCTATCAGTCCTATAAATGCAGCTGGTAACACGGTGCACGCCGGTTTTATTATCTGTGGAAGAAGTTTAACTAGCCAGACTTCTCCAAATGTCACCTGAAACATCTTCCTCCAGACTGGAACCTTCCAGGCTGCTGGTGAACAGCAGATCCACTGCGTAGCGGAGAAAAATTCCAAGGTAAACGCACAAGGGCAGAGCTACAACACGATCGTCTGAACAGGGACAGCCACTATCTCGTGTCCGACGTGGGCACCGAACTCGGGACCCACAGACCTGAAGGCGGAAGGCAGAAACACACGGGGAAACCCTCAAGCGCAAAACCACGGCTGGGGCGAGAGGTCTACGTGAAGGTCACTACTGGACCTCCAGACAACGTGCCGTGCAGCAGCTCGGCACGGCCGTCGCGGGAGTGACGGCAAACCTCGCTGCAAGCAGCGGCTGCGCGGGGGCTGCGTGCCGGGGGGCCGCACAGAGAGCGAGCGCGGCTGGAAGGAGGGGGACGGGGAGCACCTGCAGCCGCCCCGCGTCCCTCCTCGGGCAAAGACCCCCCGGCATTCCCACCTCAATGGCAGCGATGCAGAGGGATCCAAGAGAGAAACCAAGTCGCTCAGAAGAGAAAGAAGGCCAAGACCAACATACACAACGTGTGTGGGCCTCACATAATGGCTTTGTTCCAGATTTTTCTACTTTATTTTTTAACGTTGCTGGTCTTTTCTTTCTCAGGCTCCTGCCAAAACAACTCCAGTGTCTCAGCATCAGCACATCAACTTTCAGCCTAAATCCTACGAGTGTACGCAGAAGGTGAGGGCATCAGCTCCACTAACGTCATCCAGCCACAGCCAATGCAAAGTACAGGGGGAAGAAAGAAATTAAAACAGAGACACAAATCGGTTAAGCAGGGGGTACCAGAGACAGTGCTGAAGACCAAAAGGCTCCAGTCACCAAGCGATGGGCCACCAGGACCTCCAGCACAGCTCCGGAGAGGGCCAACCTGAACTCTGTAAGTAACATGAAGGGGAAACGGGGGAAAATGAGGGTTTGGGGTGTTGGCAGGGGGAGGGAGCAGTGGGACGATGCAAAACTGCTAAAGGGAAGTTACGGGGAAGGGTGTGGGGGAATGGACAGAAAGGGGCATGAAAGGGGCCGGGGGTGATAACCAGCAGCAGGTCAGGACACAGGTCCAGCCAAGCCCTGCCCTGGTCTGCCCCACCCCGTCCCACTCAGACCCCCTTCTCCCACCCGCTCTGCTCATTCGCCCTGCTCTGCATTTGCCCAGAGTGACAGCTCTGCCCGACTGCCAATCTTCCCCCTCTCTGGGAGTATTTTGCCGTCCACTACACACCAAATACCTCAAATCTCTTCCTCAAGACCGCCTTTGCCCCACACTCACCTAGAAATCCCTCCCTTAGGCATGCGACGTCGCCTTCTATTTAACAAAACGACGTTCGGTTTCTCTACTGAAGTGTTGACCCTCAACATGTCAAGCGTTCTCCTAAAATGTGAAACCCTCCAGGCACGACCAAACCTTGGCATGTACCTGGACAGCCTGAAGCAAAACCAGACCCCCAAAGCTCACTCCGCACACGCAGCCTTCGCAAAGCAGGAAAAATACCGATGACAAGAAACTCAAATACCAGAAGCTACCAGAAACCCAGCACTTCTGCTACGAGTATTTAAGGGTCATGGCCATTTGTTTCACTCTGTAGCGTTTAGGACTACTGGGAGTTAATTGTCCCCAGGGGTCCAAGCAGGCTGTCCAGGCTGTAGGAGAAGCAACCAACATCCTCACCAGGGCAAACACAACTCCCCGTGAGATCCAGTTGCCCCAGGGAGCATCGCTGGCTGATTTGGGGTGTTGCACGGCCCTCCAGTCTGGAGCATCTAATCATTTAAAAAAGATGAAATGTTGTCCTTTGCTTCCCCCTCCCCACGCAAAGCTCGGCTATTGCCTCTAACCCACTGAAACAGCCGTTTCGGGATTCAGTTTGCTGTTCGTGTCATTGCTGCCAACCACGAGTGTCCCCGAGGTGCGACGTCCCCCACATCCACCCCGCTCGCTGCTGCCAAAAACACACCGCGCCTAGCAAAAAAGAAGCCCCCCATCAGCTCGGGGCCTGACCTCACCTGTCCTTAAACAAACCTCTGCAGCTCGGCCGAGAAAGCAGCGGCGTCCCTCGAGAACTGTGACCGTGCCTCGTGCGCTCCGCTGCGGGGGAGCGCCCGCTCACCCCCACCAACGGGCTCGGCACTGCTCGCTGCCCTGCAGAGCGCTTCTGGCTACCAAAATCAGGGGAGGGTTGAGGAAAGGAGAGGGTTAGGTACTTGGGAAGAAAGTGACAATAAAATCACGTTAATAAAAACTAATGAGGCATTCAGTTCAACTGCTAGCTGCCGCTAGCAATTCTCCCCTGGCCTCTCGTGGCCACCGGCACTACGCAAACACCTCCAGAAACAACTAATCCTTTCAACGTTATTTCACAGAGTTGCTTGGTTATAATTCTCTAATCTGTTTTATGTATCTTTATCATCAAGTCTAAGGGGGAAAAAAAAACAAAAATCAAAGGAGGATGCCAGCAGCCTACGAGTCTCCTTCCTGCTCTGTTCAGAGGGCCAGCAAAACCGCAGCGCAGCCTTGCTTCGCTCACCACGTGTTTCACCCCAAGCTTTCTCTTTTCACAAGTGACTTACTGGACACCTGACTCTCCTTCACTCCACTGCGGTGGGACAACGGCACTTGGGGAATGCTCAGTCCTGCTCTCCCAAGCCTTCTGCTTCTAACTGCTGCCCAAGCCGCCAGGCTCTGTGAATCACGGCTCCCCCAAGGGATTTCTCGTTCAATGCTCCTGGTGGCAGCGGTGCTGGGGCTAAGCATGGCCAAGGGGACCTGGGACTGGTGCAGCAGGGCTGAACCGCTCCCTCCCTCCTGCAGTACTGGGCTTCTCGATGCTCCGCAGAAGTCGCCGCCTCCAGACTACACAGCCCCAAGGGAGGAGAGATGGAAACCAAACCACGGTGTCTTTAGACACACAGGACACGACATGCCCTCGGAGTAACGCAGCAGCTAGTCCAGCCTCCTAGTTAATACAAATCATTACGTTTAACCAACTTACTCCTGCATGCAGTTACGGAACATAGCGGATTGACTGAAGCATAATGTTACGAGAGATAATCAGTTTTAACTTGCAGATTTGATGAGGGAAGCTGAACTACAACAGCCGCCCTGACGGTTGTCGCTCAGATGCATACTTAAACTCGACTTTGCTCACATTTAACCTCTAGACATCGGGTACCCCACCAACAACGCGCTCATGATCTCGCAAGAGGTGCTTTTTGTACATCTTGAATTATTTTGTTCTCCTCTGAAAGTTCTCAGCCCAGCTTTGCCACATCACGACACAGAATCCATGGACAACTACTCAATTACTTGCCTACTACCAGATCTAAATCTTTTCCATAATGTTCTGACAAAATGCTGTTTTCCCAAGCTGCATTCTTCACTCCCAAAATGTAAAACTTCACACCTCTCTGTAGCGAGACAAACTGTGCAAGCCTCAGCCCAGTTTGTCAGCAAACAGAAAACTACCTTCCCCTCATTAGTGGTTGTGTCCCTGATAGTCCTTACCTTAAAGGTACGAGT
This sequence comes from Leptosomus discolor, assembly GCF_034619465.1. Taxonomy (NCBI): domain Eukaryota; kingdom Metazoa; phylum Chordata; class Aves; order Leptosomiformes; family Leptosomidae; genus Leptosomus; species Leptosomus discolor. The sequence goes on from NC_141392.1 coordinate 127,154,465, forward strand.
TATCAAAACGGTGTTCTACGTACTTTCACTTAGATACACAGAATCAGGTCAACCTCTGCTTGGCACAGCGATGATCAAAGAAAGAAGTCTGTCGGATGTCTTGCAGTGGCATTTTTGGAAGCTCTGAAGATGTTTTACTCTGATGTTTTACACGTCAACACCGATGCACAGCTCCCAAAGGGACGTCCCATGCTGTCCCGCTACGTGCAAGAACTCAAGGAACAACGTGCTTTTCCCGTTTACAGGGCAGAGGGAGGAGATGGAGAGCACGGGATTCAACGTAGCTGAATTCTTGAGGACGACAATGCAGACATCTTTTTGAGGGCAATTCTTGGTTGATCCCACTGGAAATCCAACTGGTGCTTGTGCAGCACAGACTCTCATACGTTTCAAGTATTTTTGGATGAGATTAATTCCATCTTCAAAGTTACTACACCTCTCTATCGAGCATGGAGTGAGACAAGGAAAGTGGTTCTAGGGAAGACACCTACACCAGACAAGTCTACCCGTAGGGAGAGGAACCCTATCTTACAGCACAGTCTTGGGAGCCAAATTTACAGAAAGTCCAGAACAGTGAGAGCAGGCCTCCTTCCAGCAGTTTAACTGGGGTAAAAGGTTTCAAAGAAAGATTCTTTTTTAAGATGTCAATCGGACGAATCAAGGACTCCACACTTGCTCCCTACAAATGCTCTCTGTCTGCTACTAATAGACTGAGGATAAGGTAACTTTTCATTTCCAGACACAAGCTGAGATCAGTGAAGATGAAGTTACCCTTTTAGGGCTAAAATGTCACTAAAATTTTAATGACTCTTTCAGTTCTGGGATAGTAATTAACATCAACAAACCACACCGCTACGAATAAAAGCTTTCCCCTTCAGTCGCACTTTCAGCGCCCAGGCACTCACTAGCAAGCGTGGAGTCTCGGTGTTTGCAGCTGGAGGGAAAACTTACGCTGCAGTTCATGCCAGCGAGGAAGAGTCCCCTCTTCAGGATTACCCTAATCCAACGTGGTTTTAAACGGACAAAAGTCACCTGAGCATCAAAACGAGATTCCCCAGCCGAGCCACTTACCTTCAGAGTGTACACTCCCATGCGCCCCGGGACCTTATAGAAAATGCCCTCTTCCCCTCGGGAGTTTGTATGTAACATAGCATTCAGGCATGCAAGAGGAGAAGTCCCACTGAAAACAAAAACACAGGGTTAATGTTGGAATGTACTTGGTCAGCGTTACTCTTCCGCTGGGAGACAATCATGGCCCCTCCCCGACCATCACGCATGCAGAGGCAGAAAGATTCCACATCCAACTTCTCTTCCCAAGGAGAACACAAGCCGAAGCTGCCATAGTGAGCAACACTGAAACCAGCCCACGTACCCACGCTCCAGTCCCAGAAAAAAAGCAAACACAAGAGCCCCCACGTTCAGGCTCTCCAATACTTCTTCGCTGAACTTCAAAACGATTGCGCATTTTGGAAGCTCTGGATACTCAGCGTTGCTCATCTGAAACTCAGAGCAGGTTTGTTGTGAGCTAACGACCAACTGCAGAGATATTTAAAGTTGTGTTGTGGGTTGTTTGGTTTTTTTTCCCCAAAAAAAACCCCACGTATCACACTGACGTGAGGATTGTGGGATAAAGAATGGAAACCAGTTATGCAGTTTCTGCTGAGAAGAGTGGAGATCTTCGATCCCAGCCAGGAGAACGGGGACAGAAGATCTCTCTTTTCACTGGTGCTGGTGGGGGTCTCTTTGTTTGGTTTTTTTTTAAGCCCATCCTGGTGTAGACAGCAGCAAAATCAAGTGGACATGGCAAGGCAGGTGACTTTTGTTCCCACTGCGGCGTCAGGCTCATCACAACCTCTACTAAACGGGTGTCCTTGCTCGTAAAGCACATTGGTATCCAGCACCAACCCTGCACAGAAACGAAGCAAAAAGTTTTTGCCTCCCAATGCCCAAAGGCTGGCACCGGAACCATTAAACTGACTGAAAACCTGTATTTGTGACCGACTGACTGCAACCCCTGGGCAGGAGATACAGCCGTTGGTCTGCAGTAAATCGTGCTACGAACACTCCAACAAACCACATCAAAAGTGGCAAAATCATCCCTGGGAGGAAAGGGAAACAGAGGCGAGGAGGAGCGCAGCCCTGCCACGATGCAGGCAGGGCACGCGTGCCCCCCGCTCCGCCCGAGAGCAGCTCGGCAGCACTGCTGGTGTCTGGCACAAGGAGAAGCCAACGTCCTGCACCAGGTTGTCCCAGCTCGAGGGCAGGAGACCCCTCAAGGGGCACTGGCCAGATACAGCAGCTCGTGAACCGCCTCACTCCGAGAGGAGGGCCGGTATTTATGCCCGCGGGCTGCCCACTCCTCCAGCCGGCAAACAGGCTTAGAGAAGTACCTCTGTGGGAGCTCACTGGTTGTACTGGGACGCCTCGGTCGCACAGTCGTCCCCCGCCAGCTGAGATCTCCGTGGGGCCGCAGCCCACAGCCAGACCAGCCGATCTCCTTCAAACCCACGTGCAAAGGGTCGGAAACCAGCCTCTCCGGCGCGACCGAAGGCAGCGCCGCAGGGTGCTGCTCTGCCCTGCAAACCAGCGCCCCAGCCCACCCTTTGCACCGACAGATGCCGCCAGCTGCAGTTCTCTCCGGCGAGCACCAAAACGGAGGTGACGCAGCCGAGCGGACGCCCGTCCAAGCCGCATGCTCACCAGGCTGCGCTTACGCGTCTCTGCTCCGCCGGAGCTCCCGCTTCCCGAGCTTTGGCCAGCCTCGATCGTTCACACATGGTGAGGAGGGCGCTTTCTAACCCCCAGCCCAAAGCTCTTCCAAAAGCTCAGTCCAACGCTCCAGCAAAAACCAGTGGGGCTGGAGGGAGCAGCTGAGCCTCAGGCACGCTGGGGACCACCCGCTCATCGTGTTTTGGTTCTTCCACGGCAGAGCTCTGTCTCGTTTGGGTACTCTCACACTGACCCAGCGGCTCACCGAGCTAACAAGTGTCTTTTGGAGGGCAGTCGAGCGCGGTGCAACAGAGGAACCGGTAACGTGAGCACCTCGCTTTGATCCCTGCCGGGAACTCACACCCGCCTTCAGACACGGCCTATCGAGGCTGATGCTCCAGCCAGAATCCCTGTTGCTGAGCATAAGCCTCTCCTAAACACATCTGCACGCTGTAGACCACCTCTTCCTTGAGCAGCCCCACCAAAACCAGCTCTTGGCTCGTCACTCCCTGCTGCTCCCACGCCTTTTCTCTGCACCTTCCCCAACGGTGAAGCAACCGCTGCAAACGCGAACACCACAACGGGAAACAACTCTGCTCCCAGCAGCTCCACCAAGGCTACGTGCTAACTTCGCAAGGCTGGTCCTCGTCTCCAGAAAGCTATGGGATCACCCTGGAAGCTACAATTCAGTGTCATTTCCTACAGCAACCCCAAATCCTTCCCAAAGGCACTGCTCCCCAGGGTACACCCTTCCCCTCTCCTCGTCTTCGCTCCTGGATGCAATTTCTGCATGCAAGTACTACGCAAGAACTGCTCGCAGGTGTATTTTACACAGGCCCAGCTGCACCTGGCAGTGTGAACAATACACCTGTCCTGCACCATCACTGCTCATCACCATCCCTCCACCGCTGCGTCTAGAAAACCATCAGGAGTCATTTTATGCCTTCTCCCAGATCGCTAACAGCACGCTGAACAGCACCGAACGCACCGAAGCGTTCCCATCCGGGAAGCTCCGGGGCAGAGAGCAGAGCTCTGCCACGTACCTGAGCTTCAGCTCACGGAGGGTGTTGAGTCTAAAAACTGCATCAGAGCAGAATATCAGTGTTAATCCAAGCGTTTTACAAAAGTCTAGGCTGAGCTACGCTTTGGAAGCTCCCCAAGGAACGAAGCCTTGGCAGGACCCATCTGTACAAAGGCTATGCTCATCTGGCATCTACACTGCTCCCGCTGAACCGATTCCATTGTTTAACAGCTTATCCACTGTTTCTGCTTTATTGTTTTCTCATGTTTACCCATCTCTAGTTACGTGCCTTCCTCTACAGGCTCTTCTGGAAAGCTGGCACAAACGTAACGCTGTTCTAGCCTTTCACAGAGCTTACTGTAAAAATTTTAAAAGCTAAAACCAGTTGACATATCCCATCTGACGTTGAAAAAATAAAAAAAAGGTTCAGTTTGGGTATAAGATGCATGGTCTTCAGGTCATATTACATCCTTTCTGCCTCTATGAGCGAGCACTTGTGAGCACTTGAACCCTTCCTCCATGAACCACCTTATTTTCACGACTGTCCCTCAGTCGAAGCCACCACTCGGGGTGCAGGGCGGCAGTTCACACTCCTGAGCAGCGGCCCCCAACGTGGCTGCAGAAGAAAGGAGAGCGGCCGCTGCCGCAGGGTTACACGAGCTGCCAGCTCCCTGATCTGGATCTTGATTTGAGACACAAACCTCCAAAGTGGGAAAAACCCACCCGCACACCACCACCCAAACCACCGGACCCCCAAAAGATATTTGGGGACAGGCGAGACGCCGACCCCAGAACGTGGATGAAGCCTCACCCGCGGGGCCATCCTAAACCTGCCCGCACCCCGCGGGAAAGCGCCTTGGGCACTTCTCTGCGATGGAAGGCGCTGCTGCGTTATTGCAACCCCTGACCCGCAGCTCCAACCGTTTGCCAACAGCTAAACCTGCAGCGAGACCGGTTGTGTTTATTCTCAGAGATGAAACTTGTTCTCCTCTGACGGGAAAGATTTCACCCCTTGCGTGTTCTCTGCCACCCCTTTGCTCGGAATCCCCCAACACTCACTTCATACCTTTTCCAGCTACCTGTGTTTTGCTCCCAGCCCACCCTTTGTGATGTTAAATGCAGTAACTGCCTAAAAATAGCCTTAGGAAGCAGATGTTGTTATGCCATTTAGTTTACTGTCTAAGCAAGCAGCGGGTACAACTCCAGACTCAGTTTTACAGCACCCAGCCAGAAGGTTTTTCTATAAACCAATGCACTCAGTTAAGATGCTTCAGCTGGACAGGGCACATCAAGGTTTTACCGAAATGCTAGGGTTTCCGCCGAGAACTAGCTATGTAGAAGAGTCAGACATGATGTTTTATTAACATTAAACCCTACGTCACACCCTGTATTTTTACAGCTAATTAAGCAGAGGTCCAGTGCTCATTCCAGCAAGTTTTTCAGCCCAGAGAAACGTTTTTACGTCACACGTACTAACAAATTGTGTGGAAAACCGTATTGTTTCCCATTAGGCTTACACGTAATTGAGAGGCAGGACAAGAACTTGAGCTGGCAGGTTTTACGAAGAGCTGGCAGGGGTTCACAGCTCGGCCTCTGCCTGGGGAAACCTTCAGCCTGAGCTGGCTCCTGCTTGTGCTGCTCCTGCTGCTGGTGAGCCAGGGTGAAGCCTTCAGCTCCTGCTTTATTCCACGCTTCAATGAGGGGAAGAGCAAAATTTCAGCTTTCCAGCCCCTGCCTCCCCTGTAAACCGGCTTATGCAACTCTAGAGAGGCTCCTTCGTGTGGCAGCTAGATCTGCCCGGGCTGTCTTCATCCTGAGTCTCGTTTCTGCACTGAAAATAGATGACATGCACAACCAAGACACTGTAACTCCACCCAACTGCCAAGTCATGCCAGCCCTTTTCAAACACATTCAGGCGTTTCAGTAGGTTATGTCAGCGATGTGCTTCTGCTTCATCAGGCCGCTTTTCTGACAACAAAAGCATTTTCCTGACGAAAACAGGATAAATTCCCGATATAGAAAACAACTGACTCAGACATTCAGCACCTCCAGAAAGTTACTGGAGCCTCATCTAATGCTGCTGACAGTCATTTTTGACAAGAACTTCAGCAGAAGCGTTCCGACTGCAGTTGGTGACGGCAAGGGCATCAGGGGAACAGCCTGGGGCTGAGGCATTCAGCCTGTAAGGGCAGCAGCACGCTGCTGCTTTCCTACGCAAGTCTTTTTCTGAATGTTACGTTTTAGGTGCACGCACACACGAGCTGCTCTCGTGCTTCTGTGAGTGGAAAGGATTTTAGCTGCATTTTCATTTATGCACTCACAGCAGCCTGTTACCTACGCTCTATATTCCATTGGGATATGGAAGGGAACGGGGTGTTACCTGACAGCCCCAGCAAAAGCACAAACCTAGTTTAACTGTTGTGCTAAGTGGGATGCTCACCCCTATCAGCTACCCAGCGCTCAGCGCCAGCTCACTGACAAAAACAGCACCCTTGGGAAAAGCAAGATAAACGTCCCCTCGTTTGTCCTGGGTCACACCTCAGGTGAGCGATGGCTCGGCTCAGGACAGGGCTGCTTAGGCTGACAAGCTCAGCTGATGCTAACAGCCGGCTACGGGCTCTGCTCACGGAAAGGAGCTTGCATTGAAATAAAAAACGGATTTGCAAGAGTTCAGAAGATGCGAAGGTAACTGCAACCACCTTTACCAGGATCCATTTGGCTTCCACAGCGTTACAAGCACACACCGACGCCTCCTAGTTCCCACTCCTCCGAGAGCCCGAGCCAGCCCAGCCTTTCCGCCAACCTGCCGAGACACGGGCAGCGACCTCTGCGTCAACGGGCCCCGCGGCGCCAACACGAGGGTCATAACCCCAGCTCTCGCCCCCAGACCCAGGATCTCCGTCGTGAAAACCGGGAAATACCACCCCATTCGCCGGTTGAAGATTTAACTCCTCCTGCCTCCCCGCGCGCTGGCCCCCCTCGCAGTCCATCTCGGCTTGAGGAGAACCCGGCAGTAACGCACCCGCCCGCCCACCGCGACCTTCCCCACCGGCGACAGGAGCGGTTTCGGTGCTGACCGGGGCTGGAAACCGCAGCACCCAGCGTATCCTCATTTACAGGTGCTGTTCTGGAGAGGGGTCCAACACGAGCCACACCCACCAGTACTTACCAGGCGAGCACCCCGTGAACAGGCAAAGCAAACACCAGTTCCTAAACCCCGGTACCGCCAGAGCGGGCGCCCACCTTCAGCTACACCACCCTTCGGCGGCAGGGCCCTACCCACGCTCGTTTGCTGCCTTGGGGCAGGCATTAAGTGCCTGTCAAGGGGCTATTTCAGTTACAAATTCTGTTCCCAATCGTTCTGCTGCTATTGCTGTGCTCAGCGGCGCTGCTTCCCACCAAAAACGGTGCTTTAGTCATTCTTCCCTTCCAACACCAACCTCCCGATTAAAACCAACCAATTTAACAGATTCACTGGCATTTATAAACCTGTGACTGCTACATAAACCATATTTTTACATCACTGACTAAACAAGGGGGTTTGGTCACTTCTAAACAGCTAGTCTATTTTGAAAATTAACATTTTTCATATCTGCGCTTCCATTTCATTAACAAACCAGAAAGCTGATCTCAAAGTGACCAACGGCTAGTGACAGTCCCTCTGCCTGCAGAACGAGCTCATACTTTACTTATTTTATTGGGCTGCTGAAAGGGCTGAACCAGTGCAATAACGCTTTTTGTGGTTAAGAGGCAGCTGTAAGGCCAGTCAATGGCGTTAAGAAGAAACACATATTCTGAGCTCTCGCCCCTCCGAGCACTTCTCTGAGCTACTTGACATTTCAGACAGACACGTACACACCAAATTGTCCCTCTGAGAATTGCAAGATTTAAGCCATCATTAAACCACGGCATTTTAAACTCCACATTAAATTCAAAGCTTTTTCAGACCAAGCAGGAAAAAAGGGGTTTGAGAGAGGTGGATGTACACAAGGTTAAGGCGAGGACTCTCTACACCGAGCAGCCGCCTGTCGAAGGGGGGGAAGGCAGTGGAGCGGTTCTGCCCACACTTCCCATCCCACTGCAGCTCCCCTTCCCAGCAGCCTGGCTCCGAGACCTCAGGGACCGAGCTGACTCGTTCTGGCTGGAAAACCACGTGCGACCACATCACCTTTGTTCGGTCACACACGGGTAGGACACGGCCCGAAGTTTTCCAAAGGTGATGTATTTCAACTTAAAGCCCTTGCCCTCAGAGTATCGTGCAAGGTGTATTTATCTATCAAAAGGTCACTTCACATCAAAGCTCCATTTTTAATCTGGTTAGCAGAGGTTACAGCATTTCTCCACGTGTGCCCAACAGCACGGTCTTCAGCATGGTGGACCCAGCAGCTCCCTTGCAGCCTCCTGCCGCAGGACCCCTCCAGAGCAGGACCCCACCGGCGGCTCCAGGGGGTCCTGCAGACAGAGGGGTGCAGAAACACCCCTCGAGACCCACTGGTTTCCCACCAGGCGGGTGCCAGAGCACACTGCAGCCTCCGCACCAGGGAGGAGTTAATTAGTGCCCTCTGCTCTAAAGGGAAGCTTAACGTAAAGTGCACCCAGCAGCAAGTGTCTTCGTCTCACATCGCCACTGCATGGGGATGTAACTGGATAAAAACGCCCAAAACGGACCGGAACCCTGTTTAAGGGGGAGGGGTTTTCCCATTTTGTTCTTCTCAGCATCTCCTTCTTCCCCACTTTCCCTTTGAATCAGACATTCACAGAAATAGCTTTTGTTTATTAGTATATTAAATATGTTTTTTAAAACCACTATAGAAGTCTCAGAGCAGAGAGGTGTTGCAAGCAGACACCACTGGTCCAACTTCAAGCTTGTTAAGCACATTCCTGATTTAGAAAAGCAGCTTATTCGACATGTTAAATTCGGCTTGACCCACTATGCAGTGCCAAACGTCCCCGGGACAACAGATCCACAAAAACACATCATGCAAATCAAGCACCCCCCTCCCCACAAATTCGGGTTTGCAGACAGCAGGATTAATCTGTAAGACACTAAGCATCCACATGCTATTAGCCTGACGCTTTCCACAGACTCCACAAGCATTAAGAGTTCAAGTTTGCATCGCGCCGAAGCGCCAATGCAAAGGGCATGCAGGAAGGGCAGGGCGAGGCCACAGAAGCGTTAACACCAGGTATACTACCAGCACTCGGTTTCTAAGGCTGTGTGAAACAAGCAGTTGCTCTCGTAATTAAGGCTTTTGCGGCTTGCGTTAATAGAGAGGAGCAGCTTTAGAACAATCAGCAGTGGTTCTTACCTTCTGGAGTTGGAGTGCAACCCAAAAAAAGGAGAGAAACACCCCTTTAAGAACTTGAGCAAAACAATCATCTAGTCATTAATACGAACCCTCCCCCCCATCCACCAGAACCAAACTTTAAACGTTTCGGGCAGATCTGCAGTGACACTAACACCAGGTTACACCAAACGGACACCGGGGGGGGAAGCTGGAGACCTGGTGGCCTTTGCCAGCCCGTCTCCGAAGCTGCCGGCGTGCGGCCGCCACCCCCAGCCAACTCCCCCGTGCGCCACCTTCAACCTCCACCAGCCAGTGAAGTTTTCACAGACGCCAGGTGGAAACCTCGCACGCAGGCAGACAGCAGCACGGGAATTCACCGACCCTTCCGCACACCCTCAGCACTACTGCCAGCTCCGGGTACAACAGCGGATGGTCACAGGGCAGGAACGAGCACGTTCCGCTTCTCACCCCCACGGGTGACCCAGTCATTAATAATGCAAGCCGGTGCTCCGCTGCCCTCATCTAAGTATTCCCACAGTTGTGGGGCTGGGGGCAGGTGAAGCGTTTCATGCTCTAAAACCAGTTTTAACACACCAGTGCTCAAAGCTCCTGGGAGTTCGTGCAGGAGGAACACAGGGCGAGGGCAGCCGGCGATCACGGCGAGTTCAGGTGGAGCCGCACTGGGACCACAGCGTGCCAGGGGGCCCAGGAGGCGCTCGGGACGCAGATGGGCCTGGAGGACGCTATAAAGCTCTCAGGCACACGCTGAAATTGGACTTTATTTATAGCTTTAATTAACGGTCTACCATGACAGCCGAATCTGGCCTGCAGGAACATCAGCAGACTCTGATGTCATGTGCCGAGTCCCAGATAAGGTTAAAAACCCTCGCAGAAGACATCTGACATGGTTTACAGGTGTAAGCAACACCTTCAGGTTCACAGCACTCGATTAGCTCCACCCTAACAGCCTCCACAGATAAGATACGTGTTCATGGGCTGTTCACGTCCTCGAGGGACTACGCAGAAATTCACTTCTTCTGACTTTAAAGGAGGAATCCAGAAAAAAGCACCTTCCTCTAAGGCTTTTGGGGCACAGAATTAAAACCTCAAAGTTTTGGGGTTCCCCCCTTTGTATTTTTGCTACAGAACCATGAGCCAATTCATACTGAAGATAAATCCTAAATCTAGGTATTTTTTGAGACCTCAGCTCCAGCATTTTCTAGGAGAGTCAATCTGTTAGACTCCTGCCATGCTCATCAGTCGGAGTATCACACCCTACATTTCTCCTTGCAAACAGCTAATATACTCTTTCCCATGATGGAAACCGGTGTGCGATTCTATTTTGAGGGGATCGCAGAAACTGCTACTCCTGCAGTCTCAGCTAGGACGGGAGAAGTATTTTGTTAGTTATGGATTTGATACCTTTACACAAGGGAAGAGTCACCAGTCAGAGTTTCTTCTACCTCTAATAAATGCATTCAGCGCTCCCTGCTGATGGTAACAACATGATCTTTCTGTACAACCGTTCTCTCTGAACCAACATTTTCCCCTACATGTATTACTCATGGCATCCACTAACTTACCTCCCTGCTTCTGCACAGACACCGGGCGGTACCGAAACCTGCAGCTACTTTGACTTTTAGTTGAATTAATGCCAGTGAAGCAAAAAAGAAACCAGCCCTGTGGGGCCTGCCCAAGTCAAGGTGTCCCCTCAAGAAGGCGAGCACTTCATTCTGCAGTCTGCAGGGGAACAGACTGGGCTCCCCACAAAGTACAGGCACCACCTGCAGACAACGGCTGGTGACATAGAACCAACAGACAAGGTGGCCTGGAGCTGGTGGTGCCAGGAGAAAGCGGTCAAGGGGCAGAAATTGCATCTCCAGCTCTTCCTCACTTCAGGAAAAGTGCTGGTAGGGAGCCCCTGCCTGGTTCACAGGAGAAAATCCTGAACAACAGGACAGTTATGAGTGTCCAGAGGAGAGACTCACTGAACATACCGCTAACCTCATTCGATATTAATCTGTCACCATCACTAACACTTGACAGCCATTTGATCAAAAATAGCTTTAACCTGGACTTTACACCAGAGACTTCACAAATTCCACTTCAACATAAAGACATCATGAAGGTCTCAAAGAAAATACCACGTTCTGGTGGTCTTCAGTTAAAAACGTAAGTTGGTAAGTGTTCATTTTCTCCAGAAAAAGCCAAACCCAACTTTCAGCTGACTAAAGGGAAAGAATTGCGAGCACTTACTGCAGCAGCACTTGCTGGCCTTCGCTGCTGCCAGCCCCTTCTCCTGAAGGCTCACAGAAATCAACAGAGCAAAGAAGAAGAAGAGTCTTGCAATTAATGTGTCCGCCTGTAAGGCTGGCCCTAAGGCACCTGCTTCCAACCATTCCCCCTTCCCATCAGTAAAGCAACAGGAAAGAGCCCCAGAACCCCAGCTGTGACTAAGAAGTCCTGTACATGACAACCCTGAGAGGTTAGTAACACTTTTGTGGATGTTTTATAACACCCATCTTCCAGTAGAATGAAACAAACCAGAGATATTTGAGGTAATGAAAGAGCTAAACCCTGACAATCCCTGACTAAGGCCTCACTGTGATGCATAAAAGCTTTACTCGTGTATTTTTGTTTAGTTTCCCTTGCGTCTTTGTTTTCCTGAGTTTTCCTTCCCCCACAGGGATGGTTTTAGCTCTTTGGTGAGCAAAGTTGATAAATAGATAAAGGAGACAAAGCTCCAGGTATCAAGGAGACATTAAGGAGACATCAAGGAGACAAAGCTCCGGACATTAAGGAGACACACATCTAACACACAACTGACTGTTCCAAGAGGCTGCACCAGAAAAGGGGCCCTGGCTTGTGCTCAAGAAGAAGGATTCAACTAGAGGACAGTGTGAGGAAGACTATGAATGCCAGGAACTCATCACCATGAGATTGCCCTTCTCAGGAAATCTGATGAATAGGTATGATTTTTTGTGTATATGAACGGATGGGTTTTGCTAACCTGTTGGAGCACTCGTGGTGGAACACCCCCAGTGCTGCCCAGCGCTGCCATACAGAATGCCTGCTTGATAACCCCCTGTTGTTAGCGAGTTTTCATCTCAGAACCCTTACCCAGCCGCACCCAGCCTCCCACCTTGGTGAGGAGTGTTAGAAAGCCAGGGGCTGTGGAAGCTCTAACCCAACCCTGGTGGTTCTTAAAGCAGCAGCACGGATGTCCCTGTCCTGTCCCCCCACGCATAGACACTCAACATCACCAGTATCAAATCCAGGAGACATGGACTCAAGGTGCTCCAGCCCATTTGAAGATTACCTTCAAAGCAGCTGTGGATTCAAGAAAGGAGTCATTTAGATTGGGAGGGACCGCTGGAGGTCACCAGTCCAACCCCCAGCTCAAAGCAGGAGCAACTACATGAGGTGTCTCGGGGCTTTGTCCAGTCCAACCCCAAACACCTCTCGAAGTGGAGGTCACACAACCGTCCCTGGTCCTGCTGTAGTGTTTTATCACCCTTATGGTGCTGTGATATTCACCTCCTATCTACTCGGAATTTCCCATCTTGCAATTTGCGCTCACTGCCCCTCAGCCTGGCTCTGCGTACCCCCGTGAAGAGCCCGGCTCCGTTTTACAGAAGCGAATGCTCACCAGAAACGCCAGCCACCAGACTACGAGAAGCAGGTTTGGACACAGCAGCTTTTAAATGCGCTGCCCTACGAAGAGCTCAAGCAGGAGAAGGTTCCTGGTGCCGTTACCTCCTGGCTGCTGAAGCAACGAGTCATTTCAAATGCTCTAGACCAGGCTACACAAACGTGGTGTTTCAGCAAACGTGTTACCTGACCTCCTCGCTGTGGATGGCCGCAGCTATCCCCAGGCAAATTTGATCATAAATATCATTTTAAGAAGTTGTAAAAAGCTTTATTTGGATAAAATAACACTGCAAACAAACCAAGCATGCGTATCTGCTGCCTGCCAAACGCTCAACGGCCAGTAAGGACAACTCCCGCCAGCATCCCCTCCGGCCGGGGTCCTGCAGCACAGGGCAGCAAGGGGCCGTGACGCCTGGGCATCAGCGGCTTCACCAAAAGAATTCATCTTGCCCCTGGATGCAAACAGCAGCCTTGGGGGAAGGCAGAGGCGGTATAAACCGAAAGCGGTTGCCTGGCAGATTTTTCCCTGCAGTTCCCTCGAGGACAAGGCCAAGGCCCACAGGGTACCGCGCTCACTGCTCCCTCCTCCCACCACCTCCCGCCCAGCGCACGGGCTGGTCACCACCTGTGCCCAGAAAAGCCTGCTCACACGGCGGGAAGACGCTGTGTCTCACCGTGGGCCGGATCTGTGTGCAAGCAGCTACGTGGCCAGAGGATGCTACGGGAGCCCCAGGGCCCGCTCGAGGACGCTTCGCTGCGGGGCCATCCTGAAGCGCTACTGGCAGGTCCTCCCAGCCGTGCCCACCTCCTCTGCCCTACTCCCCCAAGGCTCCCTACACAGCAGCGGCAGGAAAATAAGCTTCAAAGCAGGTTTCTCCCCTCAGCTCACCACTTTGCAGCTTCCCAGCTTTCTGCTGCCGCGAGGAATCAGCGGCACAAGCCAGCTGAAAACGTGAGCCTGCGGCAGGTCCCGTCACCACCTCAAGACCCTTCCCCTCTCGGGTCCTGCCTGACCAGGTATTTTTCAGCCAACAGCTCCGATGATCAGAGGACACCAAGGGAACACTAAAGATGAGCTCATCGGCACGTCCAGTGGCCTGAAGCCATTTGAGGAGCCATACCATGAAGGCTACACTGACCCACGCTGACCTCCTTCACCAGAATTTGAGCTCTGTGTAACAGTCAGCTCAAAATACACCCTCTTCAACAGAGAGACAGTGAGTTGCCCATGTGCAGACACTCATTAAACCGAGACAGCATGCAGGCTGCACAGCCAGAAGCTGCTCCCTTCACGTTTCGGCTAGAGACATCAAGGATGAAGGCAAAACTCTGGACATGCTTACTCCACCAGAAATTACCAAATGGACTACCAAATATTCTACCAAGATAACTCTGTGTATTAGCCAAATATGCCTAAAAGGTGGACAATGGCCTACATCTGTTCCTCAACTGTAAGGTCATCACCAGAATCAGACTGAGCTGATGAAAATGCCTTTATTTCTTGAAAGCAAATAAAAGTGTCCAGAACCACTGTGGAGTTTGCTAAAGGATTCAGTCTACGCTTCATAGCCTCCGGACTTGTGAAAACACTGACTAACTGGAAAATCTACAGAGCAGGTGAGTTACCATAAGGTCTGCTTTTTGGGAGGTAGAACTGTACAAGCGGCCTCAAACCCAAGACCTGCAGTCTGGCAGTAGGCTCAGCCCAGCAAACCTCCGTGCTGAGGTTTGTGCAGCTGCCCTTCCAGGCAGGGGCAGAGCGTGGCTCAGACTCCACGGGCAACACCGCCAGCCGGCAGCAAGGGGCAGCGTGCCTGCTCTCTGCCAAGTGCAGGATGCACATCTCTTCCATTGCTGGACAGTTTCAGTTGTCTCATTTTCCTAATATTTTTTAAGATAAATGAGAAATATATTTTTCACTGGTTATCAACTTAATTCTCTTCACTTAGACGAGATTTGTTTGCCTGGGAGAGCCTTTTATTGCAGACCCATCAGGTCTTTAAAGAGCAGGCTTTACAGAGAGGAAAGTCTCACAGTTTTGATGGGGGCAGCTTTTAACTGAGAGGGGAAACTCTCTGCAAGAGATAATCTATCCTCATGCCCAGTCTCAGCGGGATCCACTACCAACTTCACTCTTTTCAAAACAATTTAAGAACCCTGGATCCTTCTGAAAGCCCCCCTTCTGCCCCTACCCTGCAGGGGGGTGTTGGGGTTGTTCAATTTTTGGAGAGGAGTTATGTTGGAGGAAGACTTTCCTAGTATCAAGCTGCTGAAGGAACAACTGCCCTGGGAATCAAGGCATGCAGGAGCATGCAGCTTCGCTCCCCCAGCCCCATCTTGTTTCCCAGCTCTGCAGCAGAGGATAAGGAAATCAAAGTACTGAAGAACAACTGGGAAACAATTTAGCGGCAAAACCTTCTCCCAAGAACAAGGAGAGATTGATTCTTGGTCCTTAACTCAATCTGAGATGCAAGAATATCCTCTAGCAATAAGCAGCTTCCCTCTTCCAACAGCTATCACCCAAGTCCAGGCTCCAGCCTGACCTGTGCTTGTATTTCCAAGACAAGTCAACAAGAGCCGTTTCCCATGTAAGCTCATCCTCTCCCCTCTTGCAAGAGAGTGACCAAGTACAAAGTTATTCCCCACTCCAGCAAGACCCTCATGTCGTAGCCCACAAGCTGCTGGAGGAGCAATACAAATGCGACACTGCTCCTGACTACACAGAAGCCAAAAGCCCCATGTTTCCTCTCCAGATGAGGGCAATCGGTGTCACTGTACTTGTCATCCCTCAGGAAGACAGACTGCTCCCACCACCAGACTCACAGAGGACAAGCCAACCACAGAAATACAGCAGGCTTCTGACTTTCAGCCAGCAAGAGAGAAGAAATATAGGAAACAGGTTAAGAAACCTTATGGAAGCCTAAAGTCACTTCACTGGCAGCTCATTTATACAAGCGCCAGCCTGAGCAGCTCCAGCCCTCTTCACATCACCATCTCCTCGCCTGGAAGCAATCTCCCTGTCAAGGATGCTCTGAGCTTCTTGCAAGGAATGCAGAAGGACCGACTTGCCCATGAGAAGCATAAATTAGGCACTGCCTGGAGGGCAGCTAAAGCAGAACTGAACTGTCATGACACACTTCTCTCCAGTCCAAGTAAGACTAGAGAAAAAGGGACTTTGGCTTCTGTGCTCCCCTCCTGTCCCAAAGGGGTTTGAGTTTGGTTTGGTTTATGTTAGAAATTCCATGAATACTTGAAAGAAAAGTAGCCAGAGCACCGTGTCTGTTTTCATTTTCACAGAGACTGAGCGGGCGTTGGGAGGTATTTCCTTGCTTCATTAGCTTTTGGGCAAAAGAGTCGCTGTGTTGGGACAGAGGTTCACAAGGCAGTGTTTTACAGTGTGCCCTACAAAACCCAAGAAAAACAAAACATTCACGGCTATTGAGAGACAAGGCTACCACAGGTATCTTACAAACAATGCTAACTCTTCAGATACTCTTGCACAGATTTTAACATACCCGAGGAGATTAATGAAATCCAGTGACAAGGTAACAGTTTTGATTTAAAAAGCGACTTATCATCAAACAAGTGTGATTCTCCGTTGCTCTTGGTGCCCATCTGTCCCACGCATTCCAGCTGAGGCAATGCTCGCAGCTGGCACTGCTTGGGTTAACACCAGGCATCTTCAAAGCCTCATTTGAACGTGCAAGTGTTACAACAGGCTCAGGCTTCCCCAAGCTACCCTGCCAGCAGAGATAAGGCAATACAGGGCATCAGGCAAATTTGAGAGACAGATATGGCTATGCTGCCAATTCATCAAGGGCTGGAAACAAAATTCATCTTCGCCCTACGAGGCTTACCCACATGTATTTTATTTTCGCAGTTTTCCAGCAGCGGTGGGTAGGAAAGGGTCTCGCAGGAGCAGGGCGGCTGCCAAGGCAGGCTAACTGAGAAACTGAGGGTGACAGAGGGTGTGCAAAGTGCACTTCCAGCTTCAGGCTGCCCCAGGTCTCCAAAACCGACACCTCGGAGCACTGATCCTGGGCTGACCCTTAAAAATCTCACGACTGAAATTACTGGAGCGCTAGGATAAAGTCATAAGCACAGGTAAGATAACCCGCCAGTCTCACCCCAGCTTTTGTACTGCTACAAAAACCCCTTATGAAAGGCCCAGCCTTGCCCAAAAAAGTCCAATTGTCCTGCCCACAGCAGAAATCACTGCTTCTGGTTTTTCCACACCCAACCCTTTTCCCTGCAATCCCAAATCCTCCACACTCTTCCAACAGGCGCCAAGCAGCCGGCCAAGGAGTGGCACATGGCAGGAGCCATCAGAGCAAGAGGGAGGTGGATGGGCTGCGTGGCCAAACAGAACAGTGACTGCTGGACACTGGCTGGGCTGCCCCATCTCAGCGTGTCTGTAGGAAAGTCACTTGTCAATTCTATAACTGTTTTCTTTCTGGAAATCGGGGATTTTAAAAAGTTAGATACAGCTAAGGATTTGAGGCAACAGATGCTGAATTCAAAGAAAAACCACCACCACCACACACTGCAGTCAAAACTGAGAGTTTAAAGATTCATTTTTAAAGGTCTGTGGAAATAGTTTACTACCAAAGAAATTTGCAATTTTATTAAAAGCAAATTGCATTCAGAAACAATTCAAAAAAAACCCTCAAATGCCTCGATGCACGTGCTAACGGGAGAGCCCACGGCCTGCCTGCAAACTTACACACCATTTTACCACCCGAGGAGTCCGGCAGCTGCCCGCTGACTCAGGGCAACCAAGTAAAGGCAAATCGCTGCAATCTCCTGTCAAAGGCTTTGCCACAGCTTCCTGCCAGAACCTTCGTGTAAGAGGACCCAAAATCTGGTGAGCTCCACATGCTCATCTGACAGCTTTTATACCTTCTCTAACACGAGTTTTCCTCTAATAAATGCTGATTTGCGTTCAGCCCATCCTGTCACAGGCTGTGGTTTATCAGAAGCCCAATGCAGTCACAAACACATGACTGGCACTAACTGGGACTGAATTGCTCAAGAACTGATGACCTTTTAGGTCTTAACCTAAATAAAGCTTTATCGCATCAATCTAAGACCACTACGCAGCATCCAAGTGCGGCCAAGTCAGGAAGGTGGAGAGTTGAACCAGAGAAATGGAGTTTCACACCCGACTGCCCCCACAAACGTCTGCTAGGGTCAAGACACTGAGGAGTCTGCGCTGTCCTGATGCTCAGCAGCAGCTCTCGCCGAGAGGAAAACAACTTACCATCAGCTCAGGCCAAATCCCCACGCCAACTCTAAAAGGAGTTGAGCTCCAGAAGGGTTACCTGGCACCACAGCATTTCTGTTCTGCTTTTTTTTCGGTTGTTCAGTGGGAAGTCTGGCCTGGCCAGCTAGAGACTGGATCTGCCACACCCCACCCGAGCTCCTGCTGAAGGCTCTGCCCCCAAAAGAGCACTTTGAATTGCCAAAAAGGTTCGCCACGCCTAAGTGCCTTGATGTTTGCTGGACTCCTGCTCTGCCACCAGCACAGCCGGCCACACTTCCATCCTTGGGTGCGCACAAGGGGCTGGCAAGCACCTTGTGAAAAGGCCTTGGCTGGGTTAACAGTATTTAAACAGATACTGCAGCTGCCCTGGGGCTGGTAAACCTTTGATCTGACTGAACCTAGCGCTGCCCCAAAGCAGAGAGCAGAGGCAGGGCGGGAACAACCCCCCACTTTGGTCACCTCCTGAAGAGCTAAATGAGCATATTTGGTTTCCTTACTTGTAGATAAGCTCACATCTCCAAAAAGCAAACCACTTTTGTGCTGTCCACAACCCAAGAGGAAGATCTCACTACCGAGAGCGGAATTTCTGCACTTGGGCCCTCGAGTATTTCCTGCGAAGCAGATGGATTGCTGCGTTACACTGGCAGAGTGGAGCACTAGACATAATTATGTCAGAATCAGGATGGCTGTTTAATTCCGAAACTGCCTCATCCAATCCTCCTCCTCCCTCCCTTCTTCTTTGCTCTCACAAAACAGAAGTACAAACACTTGTACTTCACACGGACAATTGTTCCCTACCTCAGCAAACACCTGGAAACACGTAAGAGCAAGGACTTGGGGATGAAGCTGCGGCACCAGCCGCTCAAGAGTTGTCACCTCAGTTGTTCTAAAGCAGATCCGCCCCACCCTCCTCTGCCCAGCACACCAAGCACCCGGTCTGCTCCTCGGGGGAACGGGAGGCTCTCCAAAGCAGAGCCACGCGCTGCTCCAGAGAATACCCGAGAACATTGCACGAGGCATAAAGCTTTCTGCACAAGGCTTTGTAAGCAAGGCTGCTTTTTCACTGTCTGGGCAGCTCTAAGTTTTGGATTAGGTCAATTCAAGTAAATTGACTATTCCCTTTTTTTTAAAAAAATGAAATAAAAAATAGTTACATTCACTTCAGTACCTGGAGTCTGAACTACCTGATCAGGTCTAGTTCGCCCCGTAAGAGCTGCAGACCAGAGTCAGGCGTACCTGGAAAGCAGGTCTGACCCTTATCTAGCTTTCCTGGTGAAAAGCACCAGTGTCTTGAGACCTCGTTTGCAATGGGACAGAGACTCCAATTCTGCAGATATTTAACATATCAGTCCCAAAAACACTTATGAGATGGGGTTAACCATAACTAAACTAAGTAGGAACCAAGGTATGTATGTGTTTTACAGCGATGGGTACTTAACTCACCTGATTTCTTTCAGTCCTTCTTTCTGGATAACTTGAAGGATCTCTTTATGGCTCATAGGTGTATTAGGATATTTCTCCAGGACCTGGCAAGCAAAAACAGATTGAGAGGAAGTTACTCACAGCGTTTTCACTTTAATATCTGACTGTACAGAGAACTACATTTAAGGGTTTGGAATTCTCCAAGGACACAACCCAGGAAGAACTATTGGCCTTCTCACACCTTGTTACCACCCCTTCCATCCAAAGGATATAAGGAGCAAAGGGACTCCAGGAGACTGGCTGAAGGACTTGTTTCATGCAACTGCCACATTTTATTTCAAATGTGCTGCCTTGGAGAGTTAAATGCCCCACAGTAACAGGGTGGCCTCAGGACCATCAGCTTCACGTGGGAATGCTTCAGGTACCTCAGGTACAAAACTTCCAAATCCTCACAGTTTGCAAAGTTGAAACAACTACTGAGCAGTTTCTCTGGACGTATTAAAGAAGCTTAAGGAAATTTGGGGTTTAACAGTGTTAGGGTTCTCTGAAAATCTCTGCACACAGTTCAGGCTTAAAAGTTTGTAAATACGGACTACGAAAGTATCGCCGACATTAAATTGTGGGATGGACTTGTCCCCAGCCCACCTCAGAGCCTAAGCACCACTCACCTCCCTTCCAAGAGAGCCAAGATGCAAAAGTGCAATTCACAGTAGCAGGCAGAGAGATGCTCAAGACTTCTGAAGGAAGATGCCAGTGACTACTCGTCATCTGGATATTTTAGGCAATACTTGTGCGGGGGGGATGGGCAGGAAACGCCTCGTTTCCTTCTTAATCATCCGCTTTTGACCCAAGCCCAGCACACCAGCCCTGACTTGGGACTTCAACCAGAAAGCAAACCGCCAGCACGTGAAGTACAACCACCCTACAAGTGACTTCGCAGACGGAAATGACCAGTTTTCATTTCTCTGTTCAGAAAACAGGACTTCCCCCAAGCCCCTGCACCTCGTTCCCCTCAGAACAATGAAGTTGTTCCTACGGCTGCAGATCTCCCTCCCTTTGGAAAGGCCTCGCTGAACTGCAGCATCCCCCTGCTCAGAGGAACAAAGACCTGCGTTTAGCACCCTCTTTAGCTCTGGAAGCCCTAGGACGTCCTCACCCCCCTAAATCTCTTGTTAAGTTATGCCAAAGCCTGCCTGTCACAGCAGCTTAAGCTGTTCCCAAGGCTCGTCCAGGACTTTGCCAAGGCTGGCTGGCTGCAGGGAAGCACCCAGCAGCAACCACCAGCGCAGCACTTCGGCTTCAGTGACTTCTTGGAGAGCAGAGTAGCACACGTGTAAAGAAAAAAAAAAGGTGAGTTTAAAGCAGATTTGAGTGGGATTTGTTCACACTCACTCCGGTGTCAGCCCAGGGACTCACCCCCCTCCATTCCCAGCTGTGGTACCCAAGGGTGCCACAGCACACGGACACAAAGGGAAGGTGGTTGAGGAGAGACTGAAGTCGGATCACTGCCGTTTTCAGATGCGCATCAGCTCTTAATTCACCTTCGCTCAGCACCGCCACAAGACTCAGTACACTTACACCAGTGCCTTGGAACAAAGTCTGGAAGTTGTTCTGCACGGTGTGCTGAAAGCCCACGGAGGGCAAGAGGAGTCAGAACCATCGCAGCCTCCATCTGTGTTTTCACTGCAGTTAGCAAAACATCAGGAGGAAAATAAAGCAGTGCCAGGATTCCATGAACAAGAACTTTAGGGCACTGCCATTTCTCACACGCACAAAGGTAGGTGTGCATTTTTCTCCTCAGGCACCGCTTTTTCCTCTTGACTTTCACTACATGGACATGCTCTCGGCAGGTCCCATCTCGCTCATACCTAGAGCAGCTACAAGATCTTTCATTCATTTTTCACTCGGCATGACCACAATGCAAGCTAATTCCGTGCTCCACCAGAGAATCTTGTCATAAGAGCAGAAAGGAAGAAAAGCCTTTCTGATGACATCCTCGCATGCCCACAGGATGCTTCTGCGTGTTTCTCCCAGGGAACCTGCCCCCACATCTTCCTTCCATAGGACTTTTTCCAGCAGCTGAGCTCAGCAAGATGGTCAGTCTGGCCTCCCTCCACATCTGCAAATCATGATGGACCACTCCTGTGCTCCAAGAAGGTCGCTCTTGAAGGTCAACCAGCTCTCCTGGGTTTCTCCACTCTACAGGAGAGATTCCTGTAGGATCCCAGGTATCAGTTCTCTGCATAAGCCAAAGCCAGGCATTTTTATCCTTCCACTCACTTTCTTCATTTCCTGTAGGATCTTAAAACTCTCATTTCACCGTCACTGAAACCAAAGGTGCCTCTGTGCGCCACTGCTCCTATTCCCAACCAGCTCTCTTCACTCTGCTAGATCTCCTCTAGCCAGTTTGTCCAGCACCCGGATCAAAAAGTTCTCCTCAAGCAATCCCAGAAGTCTCCTAGACTGGTTGTGCCCCATATCACCCTGTGCTTCCAGCAGACGCCAGGCCAGAGTCAGAATCAACTCTCCATTCATAAGAATGAAACTTAGAAATAAAACTTTGGTTAGAGGAGTAAGGAGAGAGACTTTTTCTTCTTCTTGCTACAGTTACCCGTCTTCAGGCATCCGCACAAGTAACACTAGGCTGTAAGAAACACGGCACTGAACGAAGACAACCGATGCAATGGGTGACACGGCTGTGGGCACCCTCGACGCAAGCCAACAATGGGATCGGAGCTGCCCGTTCTCCCCCCCCCCCTCAGCCTGAACACGCCATTTCTGAACCGAAAGCCTAGAAAAGCAAAGGCCATCAGGAGAATTGGCAAAAGGCAACTGCGGATCATGGGTTGTCAGTCTTGCAAAGGAAGTTCATAGCTCTGGTGGGTAACTACAGAATAGCATCATGCATCCAACACAGATTGCATGGACTTCCCGCATCGGACGTTCTGCTCGGAGCTGCCTTACCCATTCTCATCTATCAGTATCCTTGAAAGATAGTTTCACCTGCCAGATCACAAAGCGAACTCCAATTTATTTTCCATCAGGCTGGATGCACAAGAACATCCATCTGAGGACGTGACTCTCTGGTGGCTTCTAAGTATAGAACAG
The DNA here is from genome assembly GCF_034619465.1 of Leptosomus discolor. NCBI lineage: Eukaryota > Metazoa > Chordata > Aves > Leptosomiformes > Leptosomidae > Leptosomus > Leptosomus discolor. The sequence goes on from NC_141392.1 coordinate 127,176,927, forward strand.
CGGCATTTTGCTAGAGCCACTAATGTAGTGCCACAAGTCTGGGCACTGCAAAAACAGATCAATACAAACTGGCCTGTTCTCAAATGCACAAGAAAAGTGTGTGTACCTCCAGGTTAGCCATTAATGCTGACTCCAAAGTCACGCAAATCTGTACCTCAAGACACTTACCAGGGAACACGCAAGCAGCCAAAAAGGCTGCGTCTGCTGGGAGAGAAGACTGAGCTCCCAACATCGAGACCCTTCATTGACTCTTGACCCCAGATGGACAAGAAACTTTACTTTGTCCCTCTCCCCACCCCACAATACTCAATAACGACAAACTGCATGAAATTCATGTGCTAACAATGCAGCTGGAGACCTTTAAGTTGCTGCTTTGCTTACCAAAACCAACCAACCAAAACTCTGGCCATCTCTACTGAGGACTTTCAGTCTTCCTAGATATGATTCAGATTATCTGCTATTTGGCAATAAATAAAAAACCCAAACACGTTCAAAACACTAGGGTTGGTACAAGGTCCAAGACTGTTTTCCACTAGTGACCAGAGGACAGCACAGCGTGCACCTTCAGCAAGTTCACAAACAACACAAAACCAGGAGGAATGGCTGATGCGCGAGATGGCTGTGCAGCCGTTCAGAGGGACCTTGACAGGCTGGAGAAACAGGCAGACAGAACCTCATCTCACATCCACAGGGAAATGCCACGTCCTGCACCTGGGGACGAACAACCCCTTGTTGACCATCAGCCAGAAACGTACCCTTGAAGCAAAAAAAGGCCACCGGCACCCTGGGCTGCACGGGGCAGAACACTGACAGCGGGTTGATGGAGGTGGTCCTTCCCCTCTGCTCAGCTCTGGTGAGACAGTATCTGAAGTGCTGCATCCAGTCCTGCACTCCCCAGGTCAAAACAGTCTGAAAGAACTCCAGCAAATAGCAACGAAGATCATTTGAAGGGACTGGAGCATCTTTTGTATGATGAGGGGCTGAAGACCTGGGATTGTTTAGCCTGGAGGAGACAAGGCCCAGGGGGATCTTAGGGATGTGTGTAAGGACCTGACAGAAGGTTGTAAAGAAAACCAAGGCAGACTCTTCAGTGGTATCCACTGAAAGGACATGAGGTAACGGGCACAAGTTGAGTGTGGTGGTGTTTGGGGTTTGGTTCTTTTTAAATCACTATTCTGACAGTGGCCAAACACTGGAAGAGGTTGCCATGGGTCATGGTGGAGTCTCCACCCTTGCACTGGACAATGTCCTAGGAACCTCACCTTCAGCAGAGGGGTTGGAATAGACAATCTCCAGAGGTCCCTTTCAACCTCAACTATTCTACGATATACGCCTTCCCCAAGTGACCAAGAGAAACTGATTTAGTCACTAAAAGACTGAGGTTAAGCATCACCACGTCGTTTTATGTTCCCCGTGCTTTCTAGCTGACAAGGTTAACTCCACAGGAGGCATTTCCCAAGCCACGCCGTGAACCACTGTCCCCAGGCTACTGTGAGCACTAAACACCACACCAAGGAGCAGGAAACTCACAGAAGATTGTGTTAACCCAAAGTCAACATCTTCGGTTTAGGAACTTCACTCAAAGACAGCTGGGAAAGTATAACTTGAGGGGAAAAAATTAAACAAAACAAACCAAGAATCACTCCATACTGCCCTTTTTTTTTGTTAAAGAATTTCCCTTAACCACCTGTTATTTTCTATTGTCAAGACACCCTTGTGATAGATGAATTCGATTAGACAATACAGACATTCGTAAAACAACAGGAACTGCCTTCAGAAAACATCTATGGGAGTAGCAATCGGTGTAAGCTAGGCAGCTACACAGCAAGAAGGGAGCTCAGGCTTTCACTGGGAACATGGAAAGGAGGGAGAAGAAGCAGAAGCATGCAGAAGGGCAACAATATTCAAAAAGCTTAGCATTCTTCATCTCGAAATACTGGAAAAACTAGCACACAAAGTTGCAATATCTAACAAAATTAAGCAAGCTATGGTCAGGAAGAGAAGTACAGAGCCAAAGGTTTATGGATTTTAGTCTGAATGGCTACCTGTAACTCTGACATGTGAAGCATAACTGCAGAGAAGGGTCCTCAGATTCACTATTCCTGTCCCATAAAACAGGGATTGAAAACCCTTTCATCATCTGCAAGTTCAAGATGACATCTAACAAGGAAAAATGAAACATTGCCATTATTGCAGAAGGATGAACAGGAGCAGGTCGTTGTCTAACGGCTTTTGGATCACTTAAAACATTTTATCCTGTGAATATTAAGCAATTAGGTATGGTTTAAACAGAATAGAATCATGAGAAGGGCCCAAGATTTGGGAAACACCTGATACTCAAACTCAGTCTAGACAAGCTCGTCTGGAAAAACAACTTTTCTGGCTGAGCAGCCATGGCTGCTTCTAACAGCAGAAAGTTTGCACAAGAGTTTAGAGGCTTGTTTACAGCGGTCAGATGCTTCCCAGAAGCCTCAAAGCACACACATCTCCTCTGCATCCTGGTCCCCGACCAGATCTAAGGACAAACCAGAAACGAAGAGGTTGGACAAGCCACCCCGAGACCGGTCAGGGGACTCCGAGTCACCGGTCCGGTGTTCTCCAGAGGCATGCAGCCCCCCAGAGAGCTTCACGCAGCACGCCAAGCTCTGCAGGTGCCCCAAAGAGGGGCAGTGGACAGCGACATCTGCCCGAGCCACACCACCGCAGGGCTGTCACACAGCACCACACAGCACCACACACCCGGCACGCTTCTGTCCAGAAGTGCCTTTAAGGCAGAGGCAGAGGCCAACAGCCGCCCAGTGACGTGAACCCACGCGCTGCTCCGCGCCAGCCTGGCTCCCGCCGGGTTTGCTAACTTTAGCCCTGCACCGTAGGATCAAAGTTTCTTGTGTCGGGCAACTCCCACCACAGACAGAACCGATAAAACGACTCACTTTGGCTACACAGGGCCGAGATTAATCTGCACTATCCTGATAACAGGTGTCATCTCGGGCTCTGCAAGAAACTTGTTTAATGCTAACTCTTCGCCTACTTAGATAAGCCGAGCAGTTCACGTCTTCAGCAGCAGTAATACCTCTGCACTGCTTTACAAGCTGAGCCAGAAGAACCAGGTACAAGGATTAAAGGGACTCTTAAAAAAACCCCTTAAGTACCTTCTCCTCTCCCTTCTGCCCTTTTAATCCCATATCAGATCTTTCACCCGATTCCTTTTTTAGTTACTGTGGGTAAATAAATAAAAACTACTACCGCTGTCTGCCACAGAACTGGATTTGAGAGGCATTTTTAAATGAAGTCAGGATTTATAAACTGCCTTCATACTGTGCTCAGTATTAGCCAAGATGAATCCAAAGAACAAACCAGCAAGCGCCAACACTGGGTACTAAAAAAGCCTGGTTCCTTGAACCTAGCTAGTACTACTGAAAAGTGTCAGTGTTCAACAGAGGTGAAGCCGTGTACTTGAGACGGTGTCGCTGATGCTCAAGTTATTCCACCTGAGGTGTTGAAATATTCTAGTGGGCTCACTTAAAAACCATCAAGAGAGTTACCTATTTCATAGTACACATTGCTTTGCACCCTGAAGCTGTCCCGGTTTCTGCAAAGGTTTCCGAGATGACAGGATCATCATCAGAAAAGGTATTTCCTAATTTCACATCTTGGGAGAAAGGCAGCTTTCTTACTCTTACAGCATTTAGGGTGTGAAAAAATTATTCCCACCACCTCAAATTAAATTTAAAGCACTAAGTTTCAGAAGCAAGGTAGGCTGCCCTATCGAGTGGGCCCAGAAAAGTGAAGAGGCCCCTACGGGCACCCGTCAACCACAGCACCACAATCTCCAGCAAAAGATGGGAAGAATCGCCGCAGCTTTTCCACGTTTCCCAGATATCACCGATTTACACGCATTGGCAAGAGGGGAAGACTGCATCACACCCCAAATCTACGGCAGACTAAGCAAACCAGCTTTTTACCCAGGCTGTTCACAGATCTCGTAACTGCATCCCAACTGTCGGAGCAGACGCTGACATGCTTCTCTAGCCAAGGGGGAGAACTGAGGGGTGGTTTAGGGGTACCGGAGACCGACCACAAGCGAAAGAGTAATAGAGTTGGGGCTCTGGCTGCATGAAATCCTTGTCATTACAGAGGAACCTTATGGAATGTGTGATACAGCCAGGGAACTGCCCAAGTGGAAGAGGTTTCAAGGCAAAAGATACTACAAAAGGAAAGCAAACTTGACAACCGACATGACTTCAGGGTTCACACCTCTTAGTACGGCTTTGCTGAGCTCAAGCTCAAAGTCCACACAGTGCTTCCAGGTCGAGCTGTTGCAACACGATCCAGAGGAACCTGTCGGCTCTGCCCGCGCTGCCCACCAGCGCTCCCGACTTGGAGAACAAAATGCAAAGACTCAAGGATGCCCAACGCAGAAAGCTGCATGTCCAGCATCCCCCTCTGTACGACAAGGATTTGCCCATCAGCAAGCATCCTCCACCTGGAAGGAAAGTATTTCTACTACGAATCTGAACTCGCTGCTCAAGTCAGTGATGAAGATAACCAGGTCCCAGCCAGCAGGACGGAAGAAGGATGGAGGTGGAGGAGGAGGACAGGGTTGGAAGGGCAGGCAAAGCGGGGGCATGCCAGCACATATCTTCTCACAGGTGGCCCAGCCCGTGGTTGGGAGCTGCCTCCCCCTCAGAGAGGGCCCGTGGTGACCAGCAGTGATGCCTTCCATAAGGCTGCCAACCCCAGCGCTACGGCATGGAGCTACAGGACAGAAACCATCGAAATCAAAGAGCTGATGTAATAAAAGTTTATGAGAATCGGCATGAAGTGCAAATAGGAGGGGTTTCAAAGTTAAAAACAAACCGACCGACCTCTAAACATGATTACCCAGGGGTGGGAGTAGCTTGGCATGCACTTTCCAGCGTCGTTAACCCCAAACCAAAACAAACAAACAATCTCATCTCTACATCAAAGCTTTCACCTCACTTTTAGAAATTGTTTAAAATTAAATCAACGCCCCTTCTCGCTCTAAGCCCCAGGTCACAGCAGTCTGTTCTCAGCGGGAACTCCCCACAGCGACAGCGATCCCCACGTGCTGCACTGCCCGAGCTCAAGGTCACCCACCCTGGGAAATGTGAGAGACAGACCGAGCAGGAGGGATGACAGTCCACGCCATTACAGTTTTGGTACTGGACACTGGTGCAGCCAAGGCTCCGCTCTGAAAACACACCAAACGCTGACCCACACGTCACGGACGCAAAGCGACCCAGTGTTCCCAGTGCTATTTAAATGATGGTGGTGAAGAGAAGTGTAAATGCCTTGGGTTAAAGCTGCAAAAAGCAGGACATTTACCTCCATTGAACTCACCCCAGGTCTCTCTAGTGAGTAGAAATCTTTGGTTACACAGAGTGAGGTCTTGGGTTTAACAGGGTTAAAACTGTCATGGCACCTTCTCATACAATACTAGCCAGACTAGATAATCCCGTTTTGGATTGTGTGCCTTCCTTCAATCCTTCAACAGAAGAGGAGGGAAACTGCAGGAAGATAAGAGAGCAAGAGCAAGACAAAGGGCTAGGATTATATTGCTTGACTGATGCTCACCTGAAAACAGCTTAGGAAGAAAGCACTGAGAACTTCAACTCTCACACCTTTGTGTTTAGCCTACAGTTGTCAAAACCAGTAAGAGCAAGGGTGCTAACCTGGAGACGCAGTTAGAAGCTGAAGATCCAGTCTTAGCTTAGAAGGGATTTCCACATACACCATTTCATCTGGATTCTTTCTAAAAAGACGCAGCCTAGATTTACAGTTCCTTACATTTGATGTTCTCCTAGAGCTTCTTACTAGGAAAAGTAAAATTACTTCTCCTCTATAGCTTATGAAGACACTGCAGTGAACCCCCTTGTGCTAGCAGAAGATGGGAATTAACTAAACTCACCACTGCTCTTGCCCTTCCCAGTTCTACCCACTCTCCGTTCCACTCCATGTGAACAAAGCTCTGGTTAGCCGGGATTGCCACCCCAAACACTGGACCATCACGTAGCTACTAACACTCTGCTCTCCTGACATTTCCATACCCTGCCTAACAACCCAAACAGGGCCAAGCTGCTGGGAATCAGACACTTCTTTCCAGTGAAATACCAGAATACATCACTTGATTGTATATCCCTGAGCACTGCCGCTAACAGAAGCCTCTCAAACATGACTATCAAGAGAAAGCCCACCACCAAACACAAACCTGCTTCCAAGACTAAGTGCGAGCAAGCCCGAGTGACTCAAAGCAAATACATAGAGAACAGCCTTCCTTTTCCTGAGGCAGGACTAGTGGGGAGGGAAGGGCAGAAGTAGTAACTGAACTTTTAATAATTGACAGAAATGGTTTTCTATCTGAATTTAAAAAGCAACTCGGCTGCGATAATTAACAGCTTATTGCAACTCACACTGTTCAACAAAATATACTGTCTGAGCAGCTCCTGTAGCCACAGTTCTAGGGAGGACAAGTCACTGTACCATAGCTTTGTAACTCAAAGATGAGGAATTGATTATTCAGAGGCAGGAAGACTTTTAGACGGTAAAAGCTGCAAAACTAATTTAAATGAATGTGTGTGAAAGAACACAGGCAACCAAGCCTACTTGAAACCGGAGGCAAGACAGGATCTCCATCTCCTAAGCAGCTCTGGAACAAACAGGTTTTTCTTTAGCTGAGAACATTTCGGAGTCTTGGCACCAGCCCTGCTCTCCGTGCTGGATCACGAACATATGAGGAAGAGCTGCATCTTCCTCCCTTCCCTACTCTGTGGCTATCACCTTGGGAATCCCTGAAGCTCCCCTACTTGTTTTGAGCCCAACGCTTGTTTCCATAGTCAAAGTGCAGGTCTTCAGTTCCCGCACACAGCCGGGAGCTGGTCAGAGAGTGTCGCTGCTGCACCCAGCCCCTGTCCGACAAGCTGGCCAAACACCCAAGCGAAGATCACAGTGCCTTCGTGACACAGGGCGCTGCTCCGCTTCCTTTGCCTGGCACACGTGACATTTCGTGGCTCACGTCACACCACGCGTGCGGACGCAGAGAATGCAACGCTACTTGGGTTTCATCCTGCCGGGGGCCCGAGGGGAATCAAAGGGCAGAAGATACCGTTTCTAGGTACACCCCACCGACGTTCACATCCCCTCTCCTCTGCATAAGGGACAGCTCCACAAAATCAGAGAGTACCTCAGGGATGTCCACGTGGGAAGTCTTTCATCTCACGATGCATTAGACAATGACTAGGCCTACGTGGTGCATCACGCGCAGAAAGTTATGTCAAGGAGCCCTCCTCCCATCTCAATACTCTTCCATTATTAGTGTTCCCAACAGTTAAGCGAAACTTTCTAAAAATAAAGTTACCTGTATCACTCAACTCCACCTAAACCATCAGCGCCCCAGCAAAGTGCCGTAGCACCACCGCATCACTGTCACGGCACGGGGAACGTGCCAGAGGTCAGGCTTTCCTGACGTCACCTGCCCTGCACCCCTGTCCAGAGCCACCAGGCCGTTACGGGGCTCAACCTGATGCGGAAGCAATCTGTGATTCCTGATTACCTGCTACTTGTTTCCCATTGCAAGCCCCTGCATTTCACTGAGGCGAAAACTGCAGCACCTGGGAGTCTGACCACCCACCGGCAGGAACAGCAGAGCAAAAGAAAAAAAAAAAAGCAATTCTGGCAAAGCCATTTCAGTCCCAACCCGTCGGCAGGCCTTCCCCCTTGCCTTTTCATACCCTCGCCTCGCTGTTTGTGGCTCTCGAAAGTTGGAAGAATAGGATTTTCTCAATTCAGCTCAGCTTTCACCACTCTTCTGTACGAAGCATTTCTATGGTCATTATGGTCTGGTATCTTACTGACTACACAGAAACAATTAAGTTTCAGAAACACTAACAGCATCCGTAGGAAGTTTTGTTGGAGCAGCACACAACTATTTCCCCCACCCCAAGTGCCACACCACCAAGTTATCTGCGTGTCTCCATTACATCACTAGCTTTCCATCTTTAAATGCCAAAATGAAATAAGCCAATAGAAAATTAAAACCTACTCTTAGAAACTCTCAGCTAGAAACAAGGCTTTGAACTCTTCCACTGCTGTGTCTTTTCCAGCAGATGACATCAGGAACAAGCTCCTTCCAGTTTCAGTGCCAGCTCTTCAGGAAATTTAGCAATTGCTGAACAAAACCGAACTTTTAGTGCTGATTATTAGGCAAGGAAGGATGAGCATTACAACAGGGAACCCACCCCATTTATCCTACGAAATGAATCAACACCTTCACTCACACGTACCAACAAGGTTCCAGGCTAGTTAATAGCTTCGGAGCATTCCCAGGGCACCAAATTAGCATGCACCTCACTGAAACGCAGCCACAGCCAGGCCAGCAGCTCCTTAGAAGGCTGCAATGAATCATTCATGAGCACAGGAGCTGAAACCCTTGTTAAGGGCAGGGAAAAAAAAGCCATCCCCTCCCCCAGACCTGTCCAGCACAAAACAACTCTTACTGGGCGATACCATGAAGTTTTCTCTCATAGCTCATCCTTTGCCAGAAGCAAGAGCTGGCCCTACTTGCCAGTTTAAGAAAGCTCTAAGTGAGCAGAGTAACTTCGGCCCACATACCTACGACAGGGTATCACGCCAGTGTTCCAAATTACGTAGGATAAAAGCCTCACGGGAACTTGGGTTTCAAGCGGTTGGGGCTTTTCGTTTGGTTGGTTTTGTTGGCGTGTGGGGGTGGTGGGGTTTTTTGGTTGGGTTTGGGTTTTGTTGTTGTTGCTTTGTTGTTTGTTGGTGGTGATTTTTTTTTTTTTTACAGCAATCTGTCCGTCAAGGTTTAAGCAAGAGATTCTCCAAGACTGGATATGAAAGAGCACCTTAGCCCATTAACATTTTTAGTGAGTTTTGGTAAAAATGCACTTTGGAATTCTTGCTATTGATTATTGCCTCATATAAAGGAGGAATTAAAATTGGGCAACCTAATGCTGTAAACGTAATCACCCCTTACACTTGGGCTTCTTCCTGGAAACGGAATTCAAACTTCCTAAGAGCCATGAATCCACAGCAACTTGAAGAGTTCGGAGCTCAATCCCCTGCATGCTCTGGAGGAGCAGGCAGAAGGACCCGCTCATCAGGTTACATCTCAGTCCCGTATCCAACACGGGCCTCTCCCCTCCTGGCCATTCCTTTCTAGGAGAATTCCAGCTACAGAAGCCAGCAATAGCTGCAAATTTCCTTACACACTCCTTCAGCAAGAAATAATCTCTGTGCAATGCAAACCTTTAGCAGCGAAGTGGGTCAGCTATAAAAAACCAAAGCGATTGTGAAATTCCTTTTCCGTCGCTCACGACAGACCAGCGCGCTGGGCAGAGGCAGCGTCCAAAATACCGCTTCACTCTGGCAGTAACGAGAGGGGTGGAGAGGGGGACTGAAGGACTTGACCTAGATTGCAATATCTTTTCTACTCATCTCATTAGCCAAATGCTATTCGAGGTTTTAACCAGAAAGGAGGTCAAGAAGGAACGGACAATTCCATGTTATTAGAAACCAAGTGCCATTAAATGCTGGCGCACGTTACCATTTTACGCGGCATTTAGGACTGTAGCACGTCACACCATTTCTAAACGTGTTTGACCAGCAGTGGGAAGAGGCGAGATCCAAGAGTTTCACCCCAAGGACCCCGCCAGGCAGTGCACTACTCCGAGCACAACACCTGGAGGAAGACAGGGAGGACACCAGGCTACACTGCCGCAGCAGCTCCACGGATGCTCGATGCTTCTTTCTGCTAAGATACACCACTGGAGGGGCGAGGCAGAACAGGGACACGGGTTTCAAGTCACACGCTGCTACTCAGCGGAGAAAGGAACCAAAATTGTCTGTATTTGTGACTGTTTCATTTCAAGGATACGTCCGAGAGGAAACCGAAGCGCTGCTTCAGATAAACCATTTCTGGATTTGTGAAAAACTTGGCCAACCGAAAGACGTGACCGTTCTGCAGACTACCCTGTGCTCCCACCAGCTTCCAAAACTCCCACCCAGACACTTGGTAAGCTCAGCTTCACACGGAGAACAGTCTGAAAGAAGCTTGACAGGATTATATCAGCCTCAAAGACCAGGAAAAGTTTGATGTCTAGCATAGGTTTTTGTGAAGAAAACTCAAAAGTGACCATCCCTACCAAACAACTCAAAGCTTCTGGACTTGGAGCTCACACCCCTGAATTTAGAGAACAAAGCCAAGGGAAACAGCCCCTCTGAGGTGAGGGCTTGTGCGCAGCGTGCCTCCAGCAACAACGCGCGTATGAGATGGGAGAGGGGCAGGAGCCCCTCAGTGGGGACTAACAGCGTGGCCTTTTCCAAAAGCACCCCTCTGCATCACCTCTCAAGGTTTGAGAAGGCTGAGGAGTTAGACAGTAGTGACCCAAGAGTGACAAGAGACAATTATTAAGCCAGACTTGAACTGCTCCTGGCTGTACGTTCTGGCTCCCCCACGCAGCGCAGGGAGTTCAGGATTTGGATGCAGACCACTACAAGTTGTCATCTTTGCACATATATACTTCTTCCAAGTATAAACGGGCTTAAGCTCCCAGGGAGCATTTGTGGAACCAGAGTTAACGCTGGAGTTCAAGCCCTGCAGCAGTGCCTACGTTCAGTAGCAAAAGGAGAGCGTGGGACAGGCAGCGAGGTGGTGCAGGTTTGGTGCACGTCACCGGCTCCCAACAAGAAAATAAATGGCAACACAACCGGAGAGCAAACACCAAAGAGGTCAGAGTCCCAGAAGCCGTGCGTGGCAGCCCAACAAGGAAGTCTCAAAACCAAACAGCCCTCAGACAGCCGTCCTGCACGGGGCAGAGCTCAACTGAAGCCAGCTCTTGCCTGAATGGGGCAGCAGCACACCCGATGAGGAGTTTTTACATAATTTGAAGATGAGAGCATGGGCACATTAGAATCAACACGACCACCTACTAAACTTGGACAAGGTTTTTTTACTTAACTTACTGCCAAATGACTGCGTGTCCAATTAAAACACCAAACTCCTGCGAGCTGGAGTGTCCGCGCTGATGCTGAAAGATGGTCCTGCACCCTTGGCACACCTCCCTTCCGCCAGGCTGCCTAACCACATGTGCTGCCAAAGCGGTAAACAGGATCAGGGATCTAATCCAAGCTAAAAATAATTTCACCTTTTTTTTTTTTTTTAAATTAAAAAATAACCCAAACAAAAAACACCCCCCAAACCCAGAACCAGAACAGCTTTATGACTGAGTTTGCCAAGCAGCTTCACACACTCCTGTGGCACTAGGAAAGAGGCCAGCGCAAGGGCAGCGCTGACACACACCTCCCCATCTGGCAGCAGCTCCAACAGTTCATAAACCAGCCTTTGACTTGCAAACATCACCCAGGAGCCCACAGGACACAGGGAGCTGCACCTCCTGTGGGTGCCAGCCTGGGATCCTGCCCAGGTTCAGCCTTCCACTAAGGTACGGAGAGCCCGAGAAGGAAAGCAAGAAACAAACACTGACGACAGCTTGTGGTACAGACAAAATCATCGAGTTTCAGGGTGGAGTTTCATGGATTTGTTAACTTTTACTTCAAGTGCTGTACTTCTCTTTGGGTTTTACTGTTTGATGCAGTAGGGTTTGAATGCAAGATGACCGTTCAGCACACATTTGCAGGCTGGTTTTCAAATGCAAGGAGCACACTACAAGCCAAAGCCACTGCAGCTATTTTTACCCTGCGCATTAGACCTTGGGTGCCTGTGCGATGAGGCACAGTCACCAAGTTCATGTTAAGGATGATCTGGAAAGATCAACTCGATTTGCACTCTTGATTTCCAGAGGCGAGGTAGGAGGCCTTTTAGCAACCACACTGACAAAAAGCCACCACAGATTGTCCCTGCTGGACAGGTATTTACAAAGTCTCCAACTGAGAAGCATCTTTAGCCATGAACCTCGTTACACTAACTATACTTAAGGGTTTTTAAATGCAGCAGCTTAACTGAAGTCACCAGAACAGGCACCAATTGAGTAGTATTCATTACCAGCCATGAAAAAAACCCTTATTTAAACTTCCACCTTGTTCTAATAATCACTGAATAATTAAGAGTGTTTAAAGAAAACAAATCAGATTACCAGAAGAATATCAATGCTACTTCAACTTCTAAAATTTGTCCTCCAATTAGAGCCAGGAGAGGATTATCAATCTTTTTTCCTGCAGTAAGCCAGTTAACCACCTTTGATATTCTTTTACCCTTGCTGGAAAAAAGGGTTCTCTCCCATTTCAGTTTTGACGTTAGTCAGAAAGCTGAAGCAGAGACATTGTGGGAAATTCATTGCCTACTGACCTGAAGTGAGAACTAACACTACAGCCCTTCACTTGACTTTGAAGCTGATGACGAAGCTCTTCACTCAGCTGTTCTCCTCCTCTGAAATGTCTCAGAACAGAAGCTCCTACAGCTCCTCACCATCTCATTCGGATACAGTTTGATGGACCCTGAAACGCAGAAGTCTCTCTTGTTACCGTAAGAGAGCTGTTGAGTGTTGGCAAGGCATTGACGCTGCCTGGCAGAAAGCCTCAGCGGCTGCTCTGAAGTCAGTGCTCAGGCACGTCCGTCTGACCCCAAACCACCACTCTGTGCCTCCCCCCCCGGCCGGGAGAGCCAGCCATGGGAGAGGCAAGGTTGCTGAACTACGCTTGGGTTTTTGGTTTATTTTAAACACTGCAGCAAGGCTTAGCATTTCATTTCATCCATTTTGCCACTGGTAGGGAAGGCGAGCAGCAGAAATGCTTTCCACCAACTCCTACATGTGAGCACTTTGAAAGAGATCAAGGTTTAAATACAGCTCAAAAAAAGTACATGTCCAGCAGGTAGCAGCAAGCTTCTGACTGTCAGCACAGGAGGTGGCTTCTTCCCCATCCTATAACGCCCAGCTCCAATAAGCCACAAGCATCGTGGTTTTGCAAGTCAAAACTTCCAAATGAAGCGGTATGTTTTACACTGAGCAACTGCACCTCTCCCACCCTTCCACTCCTCTGTACTCCTGTACAACCAGGGCTCTATGCCTGCCTTGCCACGTGGTTTTCAGGTTGTTAATCCACCGTATGTCCCAAAGCAAGAAGGTCAAAGGCAAAGATGTGGGTGTGTTTTACTTCAGCTGCCTTTCCAAAACCAGACGCTTATTTAGTGGAAGAAAATCCATCCACATTCAGGCAGGAATGGAAGTCTTCCTGATTAAGGATAGAGCCATTATTGCAATGACACTGCTGATACGAGACAATATTCCTTGCCATTTTCTGAACAACTCTGGTGTTCAACCTTCCAGCAAGAACCAAGACCTGCAAGTGCAGATGGAAACAGCTGCAAGGAGGTGAGCAAAGAGACCCTGAAGACCTTCCAATGAGAGAAGCAGACTTTGCAAGTCATGATGTGTATTAATACTTGAAAACAGAGATTATCTAGCTCAGTGAGATTTCAATCTTGATTGAAACAAAGTTAAGCCTTACAATTCTAAGGGCAGCTAGTCGTTCATACAGCCTGCACCAGGCGTGTTTCATGTTTTCCTGGCCACTAGCTGCTGAAAGATAATTTAAGTGATGTTATGACAGCACCACAAAACACTGACTTTTTCATGGCAGTAAGGATGGGATCTAACCTTCAACAGGGGTTAAGAGCAGCTGAATTAATTCCGGCTGATAAAGCACAGGCACACTTGGGAGAGGGCAAAGATCGTGCCATTTAATTCCCACAACAAAGTGCATAAGAAGTTATTTGCTGACCCTCTGCCACCAGAAGAGCTACATCCACATTACACAAAGACAAAGTAAACTTTGAAATCAGTATTTCCAGAAGTACACTGATATTCAATAAGACTGTATGGGAGAAGGAGGAACACCATTCGTACTGCACGTACTTTCACAGGAGGACTGCCGCAGGAGCCCCTCTCAACGCTCACCCAGTCCCGCGGTGGGTTGGTGAGAAGGAAGAAATGCTGAAGACAGATGCAAGTTAAACACTGGCAACCAAAGCAGACGCAGGACGAACCGCAGTGCCTTTCAAAGCATTTGCACCATGCACTAAGTGCCCGGCTGGAGCCAGCTCCAGGGGAATCCTGCTTAAAAGCCTGGGGGCTCTCCAGACGACAGCGAGCAGCCATTTTCAACCCTTCACCCTGCTCTGTGAGTTATTTCTGCACAAGGAGCTATAAGACAGAGCCGTGGCAATGCCCAAATCCAGGCGGGCTTGTTCCAAGCTCAACTCGAGAATCACAGGCTCGAGAGCCGATGTCCCAGGTGACAGCAGAACACATCCTGCAGAGGTGGACAGGGACACTGCATTCCTCTGGACGGACGGCACACGAGCCCAGCTCCAGCACACGGACTCCATCCACCCCAAGCATCATCCGCCAGGTTTGCGAAAAGCTTCATGTTTCACACGCTCCTTAATGAGGAGGTGACCGTCATTTTCCAGTGTGATTCTGCTGGAGCACCCACGGCCTGCCATGGGGAAACAAGATCCGTGTAGCCAGTGCCCTGCAACTATCCCTGACCCCTTGCTGAAGGCTTTTCAGATCGCACGAGGCACCGCTGCCAGGAACGCCAGCCTACCGCAGCTCTTCAGCGGCCACAAATCCCCCAACATGCTCCGTTTGTGCATCGTGTGCCAGAAAGCACAGACGAGGAGAGGAGTCAATGGGTTTGGTTGATCTCGGGGGGATGCTGTATCGGGACAGAGCATACGCTGAGCTCAGAAAAAGCTTCTGAACAGCAAAACTGCAAGCTGTAAGAGGTAACGTTGGGTGCTGCGTCTTGCAAGAGGTTTAAAAGCAAATCCAAACTTCCCCACATGGAAAGTGGGGAAGGAAGAACTCTTCCCAGCAGAACACAAATTGCATGACTTGGCAGAAAAAGAATAGGGACATTTTTTAAACAAAGTGATCTTATCAAATCAATTTTGAATTCAGAATCCGTAACATCCAAGTACGTGCACTCAGACTCCAGCAGCACCAGTGCAGCTATGAGAAGGAAAGGCCTTGTCGAATATCCATAAAGCCACCGAAAACAGTTTTAGGAGAACGTCCAGCTACAGCAACAGCCTGGCAGTATTTTGTGCTCTCGAAAATAAAGTTTTAACCTGCCCCAAAGAGAGAAGTTCAGAAGTTCAGTTCCTGCCCCAAAGCTGCATCACTGCAATGACATCAGGAGGGCTTCCTGGTTGGAAGGAACCAGCAGGCACAACAGTTTGTCCTGGAGTGAACAGAAGTGCCTTGACGCAGGGACTCCTTTGGATGGTCTCACACAGAACTAATGCAGAACTGCAATCGAAGTATTGTCCACATGTGAGGCAAAAATTTTTGCTCGGGTCGAAGCATCACGAACAGGCACAGCTCTTGCCCTTAGTTTGACCGAGCTCTCCTACGCGCTCAGGTTCTCCCAGCTCAGGTTACCTGAAGATAAAAGCATGCTGAACCTACCATGGAGCTGGCAAACAGACCCTAATCCTGTTGCTACTGAACTTTCTTTTATATACTTCAGTAAAAAAAAAAAAGGCAAATTCTTTTAAGTTAAAGGCAACTCATGTAAGTACATAACCCCCCTGGCTGAACAATTTCCTGCACTATTCCCAAAGCTGCAGAGTCCGTAGGTATATACTTGGTTTTCACCAGGCAAGTAAATTCACACTAATTGGAGAAGAATCAGGGAGTTTATTGTGCACATTCCTAATCACACCATAAGCTGCTTCAGAAGAGACAACACCTCGCTATTACAAAATTAATTACATTTCAGTATCTGAAGAGATACCCAGCTCCAAAACAACCATCTTGGCAGCGCTGTTGTTTCAGCTGCCTGTTTCAGCTTCAGACTACAGCTACAGCCAACCACACCAGCGTACTTCTGCGGGAGAGCAGCAACCCAAAGGAGACTTCACAACGCAGGTCACACCGCTTCCCTGGTCTCTTCCACAAGCCGAGGAAGGACAACAAACTCGACCACCCACAGACGGCTGGCCAAGCCACCAAGCCCCAGTGATGGAGGTGTCAGGGTTCCAGCCATCGCAACAGGAACCTTCGGTAGCGCCCGAACGCCAACACAAAGCATCAGCTCCCAGTCAGCCTCAGCACCAGAACCCAGGCCCACCAGTGACACGGCACAGGCCCTCCGCGTGGCTGTTCAGAGCGTGGTGCCTGGCTGCCCGGTCAGTTTAGCATCGACCTTGTCACCTGCTTACCCAGCCTGTGTCTCACCAGCTTGGTCACAAGGACACTACAGAGGGGAAATCACACCCAAAGCTATGTTAAAGGCAAGGTAAACACCACCCACTGCTCTGTCCTCCTCCACAGAGCCAGCCACCTCATCCCCTTCTTCAGCAGCAGCTCACCTTCGATAAATCCACACTGGCTGCGCCCGAAACCCCATTCTTCTACATGCACCAGAAAGCAGCTTCCGGGAATATGTGTTCCATACCTTCCCAAGGACCCAAATAAGGGTGAAGAGGCCTATTTCCCCACATCCTCATCTCACTCTTTTGAGGACAAGTGTGACATTTTCCTTCTTCCGCTCATGAGGAGCTTCCCCCAGTCACCACAGCCCTTTAAGGACAAAAAGGGAATCCACTTTGCAATCATGTTGGCCAGTTCCTTCAGCAGACCAGGAAAATCTTTTGTTTACGCTGAAAAGCAGGAAACAGTTCTAAAGGCCTGAAGCTGAACTAAACACTTAAATACCAATCCACGTGGGGCATGGCAGATCTTGATGGACCTTCTGTGTGACTATCTAGCACCCCAACATCCCAGGGTTGCTCTTCCCATTCTCCACGCTGCTTAGGACTTCCAAAATAAGAGGAGTTCCCAGGTATTCAGTAACCTGCAAGAGATCTCCACAAGCTCACGCAAGCCTTTAGCATCCACAACGTCCTGCAAAAGCAAGTTCCACAGCTTCCATCTCCTGTGCTCTCTGAACACGAGGCTGGCAGACAGCAGTTGCCACCCCTTGGCTTCTGCGCTGAAACAGAGTGAATGGCGCATCATGGGAGGCTTTTTCTTTTAAAAAAAAAAAAAAACCACATTACCACCTTGCTGCCACAGCTATCAAGCTATAAGCTCACATGCTTACTCCTCCAAATTCTCCTCTCTACCACAAGTCGTGCTGCTCTGTTTCTCTGTAAAGGAGAGTTTCGCAGCACCTGCAGAACAAAAGCGATAGGCACGATCACACGATTTCCCACATTTTATTTGAAAGGCTATTCAGTAACAGTGAAAGTATTTTCCATGTGTCCTACTGAAGCTGCCTCATTGGGGACATGAATCCAGATCAGACCTCTGAGAAGATCCCTCAACTGGTTACAGCACAGATGTCTTAGAGACACAGGAAGAATTAGATCCAATGTCGTGGCTGCTCTTGGCCCTCTATTTTCACTCCTCCGAACAGTTTAAGCCAACTACAGAAGCAGAAAATCTGACAATCAGAGAAAAAAAAAAGATATATCAAGCATCTGCATCCGATGGCTTTATTGCACATTGTAGGCAACAGACGCACAAGCAGAATGGAACCAAAAACCCACAGGATGATCTTCATTCAGCACTGGCACATTTGGGCAGTAACACCCACCTCTCACATCTACATTATTCCAGTTTTAGCTCCGATCAGGAGAGCACTCGCCGTGCGGGCTCTCAATGGTCTCCACTTGCCATGCTCCAGCTCACCTCCCAGAGCAGCTAGTGGGGAAGACAAGGGATCCTCTTTGGATGAAGCCAGAGGAGCACATTGCGGTTCAGAGCACAGCCAGTGTGCGACAGGCAGCAGGAAAAGCTCAGCCCTGAAGGCGGAACCAGAGCTGCCCCGAAGCGAGCCCCTGCAGCAGACCCAGCACTGATATTGACCCCTCCTTGCCACCGACCTCCCTCCGCAGGGTGACTTTACCACCCCGTGTTATTAATGCCAGTAGCACTTGGTGCACAAAAATGCAGCCTATGTAGCATGGCTTTCAAGCAGAAAGTATTTGAATTTCCCTCTTTTTACAGAAAAAAAGCTTGCATGACAGCCAGAATGCAACCACATTTGAGTAAAAGATCATTCTTCCATTTCTTTAGGACACTAGACAATGTGCTGGTTGCTACACAATGGTTAGGTTCATTCAAACCATCTCCTGCAGATGCTGCAGAGACCGTATCTGGGAAACTAAACTGGCTTTTGTTCTCAAACACTCTCACTTGGAAAGGCCTTGCACAAAAAAGGCTCAAGACACACTGGCACATCTACACTCCTCGGCTGACTGGAAAGGAGACCACAACTCCTGCAGAAAAGCCATTTCAATGCTCTTGCAGCTGTAGAGAGGAGCTGACTCGAGGAAGCCTCCACGACACCTTTAAATCCTTCCGTGCTAAATAAAGTTATCAAGAAAAACCAAGTAAGAGCATATCTAAGCTCTGTATTAAAATTAATACCTAAACTGCATTCAGTGTTTTAAATAAGAATGGAAATAAACACGTTTGAGATCCTTCAGCAGCACCGAGTTTTCCTGCTGGAACCCAGAACAAGGTGAACGGTTGCCCGAACCTCCGACGCCGCGCTGGCGGGCAGGGCTGGGATGCTCGGCAGCTGGTGGGGATTCCCTGCCTGGCCCCGCGGCTCTCCGGTTCCTCCTCACGGCTCTCCGGTTCCTCTGCCGCGTGGCGCTGCCGAGCTGGGGGCTCACACACCTGCTCCACTGGAGGGAAAGGGCACGCCGAGGTTGGACCAAGCGCAGGGAGGCTTTGGGCCAGACGGGCTCCACCAGCCCCAGCCCCGAGCCAGCCCCCTCGGGTATCTCTTTCACGCAGCCGTACTCCTCCTCGTGAGACCGGCCGGACCTCAGCGCAGCGTTGCATCGTCAGCCCCGTGCGTGCGTGTGTGTGTATTAACTCACAGGGATTCTGACACCTTTCAGCTACAATTCCTAGCAGGAACATGGGAAAATTAGTTTTTAAAATGGCAGGTAATGGGATTATTCGATCAGAAGAAGGACAGATTCTGTAGCCTGCCTGTTTGCTACAGCGACTAAAGTGGATTACTCTTCCACCTCATCCTTTCCAAATTCTATTTCTGTATCAGAACCAATTTTTTAAGCCTCCATTTGTCTCTTCCAGGTTCCCAAGATGAGTTTAAAGCAACTTGCAGTTCACTGGAAGTTCTAGCATCCAGAAAAGTAGATATCAGAGGATACAACCCACGCTGGGCCAAAACAGAGTTCAGAGTCAGAGCAATTGCTGACTTTACAGTAAAGTCCTTAAAATAAAAAAAAACCTTGAAAAAAATGCAGGAAAAATACATCCAAGTGCTGTGGTCAACAAGAGATGTGTATGAGTAAGTAGGGAAGAAAACTGCAGTTCTCTCTTAACACGTGACAAAGTTTGTGCCAACTTTTCTTCAATCTTGTGCAGCCACGAGTCTGTTTCTCTAGAAATGCTGCCAAGGTATTTTCCTGGCCAGCAGACACGGAGATACGTCACGGGGCAGAAGGACGCCGCACAACGGCTCGGTCACCGGAGCCGTGCCTACCGACTGCACTGTGTCTGTGCCGCAGCAGCCTCTGCTAAAGCTTTTAACAGACTGACCTCAGCCACCGCTTCGTGCCCTCGGTGGAAACGGGCCTTGTACCTGGATGCAGACCCAGCACAGGGAAGGAAGCTGTGATAACACTTAGGAGATTAAAAGAAAGAAAAAACCCAACACAACAAGACCACAACCAAAACAGCTAACACAGCCACAAACAACCCCTTAAAAAAAAAAAAAAAAAAACACCAAGAAGCCTTACCAGCTTCAACCACCAGCCCATTTCACCAATTTTGATTCATCTCTAACCTTCCCCAGCGCTACCTCACGCAGAACCTTGCTGAAAAGCAAAGAGCCAGTTCTCGGATTCACCACGAAGAGCCCTGCTGTGCTCCAAATCATCCTCCAGATTTTTTCCGCTTGAGCGACCAGACCTCCCAAGGCCTGGCGAAAGCAAGAGCTCCGTCCCAGACATCACGTGCGCCCACTACCCGGCTGACCCAAGCGCTACTCTTCTCTCCAAAACAGCCTGCAAGCGCAGGCAGCGCGGCTCTGCCAGCCCGTACACTGGAAAGCTGTAGCTGGGCACTTGAAATAGGTAGTAATGAAAACCAACCGTGTCACCTACCAGGCTGATCCGTCCCTCAAACTGACGTTTCAGAATCCTCTGAGCTTCTCCATTTTCCTGCCGTGGTCTCAGAGCCTCTGCAGATTTCCAAGTCTGTGCATACAGGTGAGCAAATGGACTCAAGTACTCACAGACGAGCAGGCAACCTGGACAGTTGGGATCCTCCCACCCTCTCTTCTGCACAGGTCCTTCAGCAAAAAGCAGGGAAAAGGGCATCCTGCAGATCCCTTAATTCATCACCCCCCAGAAAATGACACCTCAGTAAAAAGGACAGTCAGCTCGCACAAGCATGTCATTTGTTTCCCTAACAAATACCCTTTCTACTTGACTTTGCCTTTTCACCTTACTGCACGATGTTCTGTTTGACACAACAGATGGGCCCGCAAACACCAGATCAGATCGTATGTTCCGCGCTATCCGTTTCAGAGATGGCACGTCTTTTCATTTCAATCCTTCAGTTGACACAAGCGATGCAAACAAACCCCTACAGCAAGAGAGACGCCGAGTTCACAGCGCAAGAGCTGCACGGTAACCGCCAGCATCATGACAGGACTCATACTTGGGCATCTACGCCTTCAGAGACGTCCACCACCACATGTTAAGGCTCCGTCTGCTTTCCCAAGGGCATTCTCACGCTGGATTTCCACCCTCCGAAGCCAACAAAGTCTGTGTGACCCAAGAGGAAACGCGCACGCAGGAAAACACACAACAAGGAACATAAAAGGCTGCATTTTGCGTTGCCAGATAACCTGGCCAAGGAGGATTTACAGACACCACCTCCAGCCCACATTCACACGGCCCCTACACCTCAGCCCTTGGAGGCTGTACAGCAGAAAACTGTTCTGTCAGGTCACACACGGGGACTCCCCACGAAAAACAAACACCAAACTTCTTCAAACTTGGCACGTGACAGCGTACGCTTTCCTCCACGCAAACAAAGTACAAAGCCTGTCTGTGGCTTCTGGCCAGCGACAGGACCTCCTGTGTGGGTCCAAACAGGCCACTAACGCACCACGACAGCCCGTTCGCTGCCGCGCTCCATCACACAGCAGAGCAGAGGATGGCAGCAGGACGACACAGGGAGCACTCAGCTGTGCTCTGGTCCCTCTGTTTTGGGAAGCAAGGATCATCATCACCACAAAGGGTGTGTTAAACATCAGCAAGAAGAATAGCACCAACTCAGACCTGAGCAGTCTAAACAAAGCACAGAACTTCTCGGCTGCGCTGCCAAAGTCCCATCACCAACCGCAACACAGTGCGGGCACCGCGAACGTCTGTTCAACACCACAACGACACCCTCTTACCCAAATCGGACTGAGTACCTGTCCTCCCCAGCCTGCACCAGCTCAACAGGCACCAGTTACAGTTTTCTGGTAACCAGGGGGCCACCACAGCTGCATGGTCTAGCCCAACCACCAGCCTGGCTGGCCCCACCATCCCCGAGTTCAAGGTGGCTGGCACAGGTCTGCAGGCAAGATGACAAACTGAGCCTGGGCACCAGTTACAGCCCAGTTCGGGACCAGCACGGGCTGGCCTGCCAGAGGCAGCCTGAACCCCGTCAGCTGGTCTGAAGGATGGAGGCTCAGCAGTAGGGGTGCACACAGGCTCTGCGGGACAGTCTCGGGGCCAGAAGACAAGCCCTGAACCTCAAGGTTACCAGTATGGATGTATCCTGCCTGTTCTGGGTCTTCAGCAGAACAGATAACCATCTCTTTTCTTTAGACACACTGTCCCATCAGAGGAGTGTCTCTGCAGACTGGGTGCTCCACCACTGTATCTGCAGAGTATACTCCAGGTTAGAGACACAGTCTATCTACCTTAAATTTGTGTACTATTATCTTGAATTTGGGTACTACAGCAACAGCTTCTTACCTTAATGGAGCTTTTTTACTTTAACCGCAGGGACACCCAGCCATCGTCCCAAGAACAGTCACAAGTTAACAGCCATCTGCAGCTGCAGATGTACTGAATGAGCCAGGAAATAAGAAAAAGGTTGTTTATCAACAGTAACTTCCTCCCTCAACGCGCTGCCCGCACAGGGCACCCTTTCCTTACTTCACACGGCAATGCTGCTCCAATTCGTACTCCTGTACACCGAAGGGCAAGCATAGCTCGAGTCTCACAGAGTCCACCTTATCCATGCACTCGCCCGAGGTCCTTCTACCAAACAGAAAGCCACGGAAGCACGGCCTTACCCCCTTGTTTCCAGCTGACACTGAACTGCTACAACAGATGATGCTCACCCAAGTAGATATTACCTTGGTGCTCTCCCCTCACCTCCCTTGCACTGGAGGACACCTAATCCCAAGTATCTGGTTAGGAAGACTCAACTGGCAGGAAGCCAGATCAGCACCGTGATAATAATGGGTTTTTGCCGGTTTAGCTCCCTGAGCTACCCACGAGCCCCAGCGGTGAGGTGACACAGAGCGAGGAGGCAGAAGGGGGACAGAATCACCTCAGAAACATCAGCTGGGCCGACCTTACGCTGCTGCTCAGGGGCCACCGCAGGGCAGTTTGCCAGGACAAGCAGGTCTACAGCCAGCTGCCGCCAAAACCCACCACCCCCAGCCCCTTCCCCTGCGGCTCCACGCCGAGCCGGGGCTGTCGGGGCTCCGTCCGCCCCACGGCGACCAGCTTAGGGAGCTCGGCTCCGCAGAAGGGCGCAGACGTGCGACATCACGCTGAAGACAAAATGGAAGGTTTCTCAAGCTTGAGAAAAGTTTTGTGTCACCTTTCAGGAGCAGAAGAACGAGGTACCCGAGAGCTGCCCCACTTCTTAACACAGTTTTATAACAGACCTTCCCAGCTTCAACCCCCAGCACCTGAGAAGCCACACGAGCAAGGACACGAATCGAAAGACACTGTTTCAAACTGAAAATGCAGCAAAACCTTTTGAAGATTGGCGTTGGAGTTTGACCAGAATATTTTAACATTCCCACTGAACAAACAAATAGAAATATTTGCCCAAAACCTCCATTTTGGCAAGCATTTACACATCTTTTCCTAGTTTTGGCTGCTTCTGCTACAAATCTAGGTACGTAACCCAGAGTAATCGTAACTTTCCGTTTTGATAGTTTTCAGTGCAGCTTTTCTACATATGTGTTTTAGCCTTTAAGTGGCTTCTGGAAGAGATCAGTGGATGAGCAGCAGTGCACACAGGCTGAAAAGGATCTGGTCCCACTACACTGGAGATTCTTCCACCCTCTTTTCCAAAGCAAATTGTTAAAGAAAAATTACACAAAACCACATACAGAGAAGTACCAAAGTGTTCACCTGTGGGATAGTGCCTTAAATAGTGCACTGAATCCTATCTCCTGAAAGAGCAGCTATTTTGAGGTCTTTCAAACGGTAAATACAGGGTCCAAATAAATCACTATTTATTGCAAGTCTCAGCCACAGATGCTTATTTACATTCGCTTTCTAGCCAGATTTTCCAAGCCTTGTTTTAACAGATAGCTCTTTCAGAATGGTCATGATAGACGCCAAACTCCTCCCCCTCCCAATTCGGCAGACTTGAACCCGCACTTCAGACGCGGGTATCTCAGAAGCACGTTGTACTTTCACAATTCGGCACTTCTGCTCAGCTCCTACAGGTCGCACTTGTTTAGCTTCCTCTCTCTCATGCCTGTCCCACGACTCCACATCCCTTTTCTTTCGCCCACCCTCTAACGTGCCGGCCCACGCGGAAACTAGGGTGAGCCCACCCGAAAACAGACTGTCAGACTGGGAAATCAGAAGATAAAAAGTCTCCTTTTAGGGTTCACAGCTCACTACGTGACCTGAGGCAACTCAGCAGCTCCTACTGCAACATGCATGAACGACACTGATACACCGAGAACACTGAAAAAAAAAAAACCAACCCACCGTGCATGCCACTTGTTTGCTAATATTATTTACATGCTCGTTAATCGCAGCAAATCGGAAGAGGCAATCCCTCCCCCCTACCAACTTCTGCCCAGAAACATCAAGCAACTGGAGAACAGGTCAAAATAAAATAAAACCCAAAACCCACCCGTGCAACCGCGCGGCGCGGGAGCAAAGTTGCAGGCAGAGAGAGGCCGGCGGCTCCCACAGCCCGCCCAGCACCTCGCCCCCCCGCACCCCACCGGGCTGCCCCTGCAGCCGGAGGCCGAGGCCGCACCGACACCCGCCCCCCCCCCCCGACACCCGCCCCCCCCCGCCGCCATCGGGGCTGCCCGCCGCGCCGGGCTCTGAGCGGGGCCAGGCACCGCGGGAGCTCCCGTCCCCCGCCGGAGGGAGCCCGCCCGACCCGCAGCGGCCGGGGAGGCCTCTGACCGCCCCCCCCCACCCCCACCCCGCCGCCCCTCCCGGGCCCGCAGGCCCCGCGTACCGTCCGGGCGGCCTCTGCCCAGGTCCTGCCCTTCTTCCTGCGGCCCTTCTCCCTCATGTCGGACGCGACGGGGCGCAACTGACTCCGAGGTACCCTGGGGGTTTCCGTCCGCCCGGGAGGGGAGGCGGGACAGCCCGAGCGGCCCTAGGTACGGACGGCCCCGACCGCCGCGGCCCCTGCGCCCGCCGCCGCTGCCATATTGGGATCCTACTGTAAAGGGCCCCGGTCATGTGACCCCGCCCGCGTGACTCCACCTACTGTACGGACCGCGGGGCGGGGCCTCTCCGCCCAGCGGCTCCGCCCTCCGCCCCTCCCCCGCTCCGTCCGCCTGCGCCTGCGCGCTCCCCGCCCCGCACGGCTGCCAAAGGGCGCGGCCGCCCCCCCCTCACAACCCCCCCCACCCCCACCCCCCCCCCCCCGGCGCGGTCCCGCCTCTCCCCGCGGTGCCTGAGGCGGGAGCGATGGCGGCGGCGGCGGGGTCGCCTCAGGGCCGCCCGCCCCGCCCCGCCTTTCCCCCGGGCGGCACAGCGGCCTCCCCGGCGACAGCCACCCGCCACCAGCTCCCCTCCCCCGCTGCCACTCGACGGCATCCGGCTCCCCTTCCCCCCGCCGCCCGCACCGCCACCAACTGCCGCCAGCGACGGCCGCCGGCTCCGCTTCCCTTTCCCCCGCGGCCACCGGCTGCCAGCGGCTCCCTCAGCCCCGGTCGCCCACCCCAGGGCAGCCCGCTGCCCTCACAAGTCACCGACGGTCCCCCTCGGGTGCCTGCAGTCAGCAGTCGCCGTGGGGGGGCCACCAGCCACCCCCTTCCCTGTGCCACCGGGAGCCACCGTACCCCCATCCCCACGCCGACCCCTGCCCAGCACCTTCCCCCCCCCCAGTCCCCCCCCAAGACCCCTGCGCTGGCCCCCTCGCTGGCCATGGCTTCACAGCTGCGGCACCTGCCTACCTGTGTCCCTTCCCTTGCCGCTCGCCACCCTCCAGCCGCGCACCCCCTTCCCTCCGGTGGCACTGAGCGTACCCCAATAACCGCACACCTCGCTGCTGCCTAATGACTGTCCGCGTTCTTCTCCCCAACGCCAGCACCTGCGGTCCGAGCTACCGTCCCCATCCCCTGGCATCAAGCTCCCTCCTCTCAGTGGCGGTTAACCAGCGTCCCAGGTGCCATCTTCCTCTGTCCTCCACCCTGCGCATGGCCGCTGCCCGCAGCTGCAGCTCCCTGTGCTCCCTCCCGCAGCCGCCTCCATCGCACAGCCCGCCGCCCACCAACTAACCGCCTTCTCCCTCACCGACACCATGACCCGCTCCCATCCACGTGTGCCACAGCAGGCCACCCCAGCTGTTGGCCGTTCTCCTCCCACCACGCTGCTCCGTACGCTCCCAGCCCCCTTTTCGGCACAGCTGTCCCCCCATCCCACCCTGTCCTCTGGAGTTGCAATCCGCTCCCATCTTCTCTCAACCGAAAGCCACTTCTGCCCTCGGAAGCCCCAGGAGCTCCCAGGTGATGTTCCCACCCCCCCGCAGACTTGTGATTTTATTTCCATCTTCTCTCCTGTTAAAGGAGGGATATCACCGACCGGATAGGAAAACCAGTTATCTCCCTGTTTGAAAGCCAGCGCTTGTTACCTACCTGCAAAGGACGTACATCTGTGCAGCACCTCAAATGGTTGCTCTTTCTGTACCGTGCTTTCATAGACAAATGAGCAGCTTCTCACAGTGTGCAGCATCATATGTTCCTGTTTCTATGGGAAGAGAATGTGGAAAATCGTAGTATGTGTCTGTGTGGGAAAGCCACCGTCAGCGAATACCGTGCCAGGGACAAAAGAAAGTGAAGACCGGTGTCCTTAAAGGTGTTGGTGCACCTTGATTCTCATAGCACCTTCAGTGGCTTGCAAGCTTGTGCACAACGGCTGGGCAACAGAGTAGTGGGCATAAATGTACAGCATAACGTGTCGTACCAGACAATGTTGAACTGAGCATCAAGGGAAAGAAGCAAATTTCTCTCATTACGAACTAGTCTTTGGAGAAACATCACTTGCCGAGGCTGTGAAAGAGGTAAGCCAGTCCCGGATCTAGGATTAAAGACCACTCCTCCAACTCTTCAGTGAATCTCAGACCGACTCCCAGAATTACAGCTCGCTTTTTTTACTAACGTGGACTACGGTACATGCTCCAACCTGTGATGCAGCCCTCAGGATTTATGTTGTGAGCCGTGAATTCGTAGAGGTGTTGGCTGGAAGAGACATCAGGACATCTCGAGTTCAGTCTCACCTACAGCAGCTCTGTCCACAGCCTTAGGCTGGGTTAACTGTTGCTCTGTCTGTCCGTGTCCGGACATGGTATCAGTTCTAAAGGCCTGAAGTTGAACTAAATACTTAACACCAATCCATCCACGGCAGATCTTGATGGACCTTCTGTGTGACTATCTAGCACCCCAACGTCCCAGGGTTGCTCTCCCATTCTCCACGCTGCTTAGGACTTCCAAAATAAGAGTTTCCAGGTGTTTAGTAACCTGCAAGAGATCTCTACAAGTCCACGCAAGCCTTTAGCATCCACAACGTCCTGCAACATGCCCCGCCTGCCTGGGTATCCTGTGCTCACCTGCACCTCCTGGAGGAGTTTTTCCTGCTCTCCAAACTGCGGTTGGAGCCGCTGCCCCTTGTTACACCCCAGTACCGAGAGCAGCTTGGCTCTGCCCTCTTCACAGCCGTTCTTCATGTAGTGGTGGGCTGCTCCTAGGCGCCTCCTTTTCACCAGGCCAAACAGGCACCTCTCCTGGTGCGTGGTGTGCCCCAGGACCTCCAGCATCTCGGTAGCCCTGTGCTGGCTCCCTCCAGTTTCTCCCCATCCCTTGAACTGGAGGGAGCCCAGATTAAAACATGATCCAACATGAGGCCCCAACAATGACAAATAGAGGGGGAACAGTAATTTTTCCTCCTGTAGCCAACGTGCCACTTGTACCATTTGCCGTGAGGTCGCACCACCACCTCCTACTCAACCATCTGACCTTCTTCTCTGGGCCCCTCTTGTCCCTGCATGCCTGCTGCGATGTCTTCGCCACCTCTTGTGGCTCAGCGTTGTTGTCCATAACTGTGACCTTGGCAGGGAGATGAGCTAGAAAGGGGACTGTGCCAGTGTGCATTCTGCTGTCTATCCGTGCTTCACTCCAGCTGGTTCAATAGTAGCTTCCTGGGTCTTAAAAAAGGAAAAAAATGCACATTTTGGATAAAGTACAAACCAATCCCTCCTCGAGCAAGCTAAGGAAGTATTTGTGGTGTCAGTTATCTTGCACCACATATCGGTTGATTCATCTCAGAGATGTGAGCCATCATGTTATTCCGCTCAGGATTTACATTAAGCCTGGAGTTCTGAATCTTTACGTTACCGTCTGAAGGTCATTTAATTTTCAAACTGGAAGTTGGACAAGCCGGCAGATATTAATCACTGGCTTTTTGATTGACATGGCCATGGCAGCAAGCAACCTTATCTGATAGCAGCTGGCTGCAGGAAAGGACAGAGTAGGAATATAAACATCTTCTGCAAAATTTTACACAAAATACGAAGTTTTTAAGAGGCTAGGTGAGGGGGGCACTTACTCGAGACACGTAAACAGAATTTTAGAATCTGTACCTAGGAGATTTTAGGCAATGATCGTTACACTCTGTCCACAAATCAGTAGCTGGGAACCGTCAGCAAGAAGCAGGGGTGATTTCTGTCGGTTTTAGATGTTCTGCCCTCTTTCATTGTGGATTAATGACAAAAATTCTTGCAGATCCTTAAATTCTATAGCAAACCACGTGGCAATTAGAGCACACCAGTGAGGTTCAGGTACCGAAATGCCTTTCAAAACCTGAGAACTAAATCACAGGCCCATTTAGGGCCTTCTCTGCTCTGACGAAGAGGCCAGATTCTAAGCTAACTCCGGTCTCATCTCCACGTTGCCTTGGCTTTAAGGATAGGGCATTCTGGTCCAGGTCAGCCTCTGTCATCCTACCTGGTCCTCCTAGCTCCTGAAAACAGACCAAAGGTACAAAACATGTTACATGGTCAGTGCATAGAGACAAATACTAAGATCATATTTTCGTAAATATTTACTCCTTACAAACAAATCAGACAAATTTTAATTCATTTACTTATGTATATTTGGCGTGTTAGTTATTTTTAACTTAAACAACCAGTTCATTACATTTAAAAAAAAACCCCACAACATGTGCATGCTTCAAAAGCTCCACACACCATTAATTACAACTCTGCCTTTTGAAAGTACCCCGATGTTTCCGATCTCTGGTGAGGTTTGTGCTAAACTCCATGCAACTGCAGCCGTTCAGAACACCATTCAACAGTCTTGGGCAAGAATCCTGTGTCTGCCAAAAGTGCTGGAGAAAGTGGGTCTGGTGGCAAAGTGTCCTCTGCAACCTCGTGTGTCACTGAATCCAGTGTTTCTGGGGAAGGGATCCCCCTTCACTATCAAGTTCTTCAAATGAAGTACCTCAGCCAGTACAGCCATCCTTTGAATAGGTTGGAGCTGTATGTGATACTGGAACAAATGCCCTGAGTTCTCCCCTCCTCATTTGAACCCTGCTCAGGGTGGCCATTTACAAGTTCAAAAATGGCTTCTGAGCAGAACAGTTTAATTTGCACCTTTGATGTAAGAACCCATTGATGCAGAGACCTTGTATCAGCAGATTCTAGGCACGGCAGAATTATACTGTGGAATATACGGAATATACCACCTTCGTCAGGAAGGATGGTAGTGGGCGTGTAAAATATCTGATATAGCAGCTTTCCTCTCTACCAGATAGAAACCTCATCCAGGCTGCCACATACTGTACCTCCGTTCCTGCAAAATCCTTCTCCAGTGCGGTCATGCCCTGATTATAGCCATCCGTTTTCATTTCATCATTCTCTAATCCAGAATGACTCTTCCCCATGGGGCTCTTCACTGGCTCTTACCATGTTAAAAGTGAGATCCCTCCTCATTTTCAAAAGCTTTCACATCCTACTCTGCTTATCACCTAACATTCAAACATATTCCCAAATGCACTCAACTTTAACGCCAGCCTCCACTGTCCGCTTGGTTGGTTTTCAAACCAGCGTATTTCTGCGCCTTAAAATGTACCTTTTCTCCCAGAGCTCCCCGTGGTCTCTCCTTTGGGGCTTAGATGGTCGTTGCCCGCTGCACACGCGCTCACAGGGCAGTTCTGCCCTACAACTGAGAAGTCTGAATTCTACAATGTGAGTGGCAAATACTTATCATTTGTGACGGAGCATTGGAAAGCCAGCCCTTAGTTCATGTTTCTTACAGCACCGAGTTGCCGTATCCAGCATATTCACCTCCCAATTTTCAGTCAGCCGAAACCTGGATCTTGCTGAGCCAAGACTTCAGCATTTTTCTCCTCCACTTCTAGTTCCAAATCATCGTCCATAAAGTTCACGTGATCTTCGCTTCATCCTAATCAGTTCCTGCGATGGAACAAATCTACGTTTTTCAGACACTAGGACAGACATGACTAGGGATCAAAATTCCTTTCAGAAGACGCTCTTTCTGCTCATAAGTCACAAAAGCACAAGTCCCACGGCTGTTGCCTACCACATTCCCCACACTGTTCCTTTCAAAGTGTAAAATCAAGGATAAGTTCCTATACTGCCTTGCTTACATCCCCCCCCATTGGCACCTAGTGATACACACGAGACAAAGTGAAGCCAGGGTTTAACACAGTCTGTGTGTCTGAGTTGGGAATGTATCTCCAGGAAGAGAAACTGCTGTAAAACTCAAGTAGCCACGGTCTGGAGCCTGAAAGCTCATCTGTCTTCCAAAGTAAAAATAAACATAGAAAGGCACAACTCACCGAGGTATAGATTTTATTG
Organism: Leptosomus discolor; assembly: GCF_034619465.1. NCBI lineage: Eukaryota > Metazoa > Chordata > Aves > Leptosomiformes > Leptosomidae > Leptosomus > Leptosomus discolor. The sequence goes on from NC_141392.1 coordinate 127,207,304, forward strand.
GTATTACTGCTCCCTCCACTGTACCACAGTTTCCTTGTTCAGGGGAGGATATAAAGCACACCAAGCCAAGGCTCCTAAAGCTGGTTTTAGAAGTAAAGCCAGTAGATGTATGAGGAGGTGAAGTAAAAAACAAACCAAACCCAACAACTGAACAATAACCCAAAAACCTCCCAAACAAACCTTCCGGTCAGGCAGCGCAGAGGGACCTCGCTGCCCGGGACGTCTGGGTGCATCACCCCGGCGGAAGAGCTCTCTGCGCTCCCCGGGGAGCAGCCACAGCCACACGGAGGACCCCGCGCCCGCTGCCTGCGCAGAGGGGTCGGTTCCCAGCCGACGCCGAGCCCTGTCGGTAGCAGAGCGGGTCTGCTTTTCAGGTGCTTCCACTGCGCCTGGAACACAACTACCCTTTCCTGGGGAAAATAATTTGCTCCACAGGCTTTCTTCACAGTGAAGACTTCCCTCTCGCTCTTCCCACACACAAGAGATAAACACAGGGATTCACAGAAAAAAACCCAGCTGGGCTATAAACAGTGCATTGGTTCAACTTGCAGCCTGCTAGTGAAATTCTGTCTCCCGGGAATCTTAGGAGGTACTTTAGGTTTAGCTTCTCCTTATGGCTTCAGTCGACAGGACAACACACTCCAGTGCTCACCATTCCTCTGCTGTCTTGTACCCTGTGAACAATTTGCCGCAGGGGTGTGGAGAAAACCACCAGTTTTATCCCTGGCAAGAAAAATCTGCTTAGGGCCTGACCTTATCCACCCGGGGAAAAGACGGAGGTGAGCTGGGCACTGGGAGCCACACCACAGCAGATCATCATTGTCAGCCAGCTGAGAGCTGCCTTTGCTTTAGTCAAAACGTGCTCAGAAAACCCAAATCTGCCGGTCAGTAAACTCTGTTCCAAAGAATTTTGTTTGTCTCTGCTCAGCAGAGATCAGCACCGCCTTTCCCTGATAGCTCGTTGCAGCGTTGGGCAGTGCTGCCGGGCAGCCTGATCCGACACCGCGTTTCGGAGAACTGATGCAAGTGATTTTGGGTCCTTCGACCTGGAACGCCTGCGCTCTGCAGGTTGGCTGGCGCGCCTGGTGCGGGGCACCTGACCCACGGGCTTTTCCAGGAGCAGCCACATTAGTCACCCAACTTGCCTTTCCTCTGATACCGTGTTTGACTTCCACCTGCTTTTAAGGACACGCGCACGGGTGACTTTGGTTCTACCTGTTATAAAAGCCCACTCCGGTGGCCAGCGTTAGTTAACTCCGCATGCGATGCTCTCGTCTGAAAGTTCAGCTTGTCCTGGGTTTGCGCCCATGCCAAGCTGAGCGTAGAGCACGACCGAGTCTTTTCCCTTTTAGAGAGCGAAGTTATACCAGCAGGGTTACCTGCTAAAATCCAACAACAAGGAAACGAAAAACCAGCAGCCTGCTAAAAATGAAACAAAGCTAAAATGTGTTGTTTCTGAAGATCTAGGATGTGCTTTGGGCATTTTTCAACTTTTTTTTTCTATTAGTTCAAGGGCTAGAAAACTATTTTCATATGAGAAATTAAGGCTCAAATTATTGTCCAGTCTTAGTCTTCATGATTATGGATTTTAAGAGCATATCTAGGTCTTGTAAGACCGAACCAGGTTGTGACATTAGCAAATTAACATTAATATTTAGAAGTAGTAAGAAAGGGCAGTAGAAATCAAAACTCTTTTTTTGCTCCTTATCCATTTTTCTTTCCTTCTGCTGACTTAGCAGAGAGCCTACAGAGGGACAGACCCACTAGCGTGCTGCCCTTACTGCCCTGCCGGGCGGTTATGCCCGCAGAGGCAATGATAAGCGGTGCTGATTCAAAGTTCAGAAGACATTGAGTATGTTCTTGAAGATATTTGCTTACTTTCCCCTGCAGGGACAAAACGAGTTTGGCAAGAAAGTCACCCTGCAGAGGACAGCCCTGTTCTGCATCTTCCCAAAGGGGCTGCGCCATGAGCCGGCGTCGGAGCCCAACACAAAACGGCCCTGCCAGCAGTGCTGGTGACTGTGCGGACAGGGCTGTCCCCTTCCAGACCGGACACAGCAGTTGTGAGCTCGGGGAGCGCTGCATCACGTCTCTTTGTGCACTGTAGACGTATCTGAAAGCCTCCTGCAGACCTGAGGAGGTCCTCACCAGAGAAAAGCAGGTTTCTTTGGGCTGTTTCCAGTGTCATCGCCCGGTATTCTTCTTCTGCGCCTGGGGAGCCCTACGCAGGGACGTCCCTACGTGGCAGAGAGTGCTGGATGCCCAGCCAGGAGGTTTGCCGGCCTGGCACAAGGACTGTTCTCTAGTCCTGGCGTGTCAGGAAAAGGAGCCAAGCCCGGGAAGTCAAGCAGGAGCTACACTCAAGCAGCTGCTGCTGGAGAGGACATGCTGCCCTGCACGCCAGCACCTCCAAAGACCCGTTCGCTGGCCGGGTCTGTCTTTCAGCAGCAGCTGCACAAGCCACAGGATGAAACTGTTGGCATTTATTTCAAAAAATACCCCTCAATCGTCTTTCAATTCATCGTTTATCTAGTGCTCAGCGTGGCAAAAGGTGTAACGGCACAAATTACAGCTTATTAGAGACGTGTCGGAGCAAGCAGCCCTGTCGGCCAGCTGCTCCCCGGGGTCGCTCTCCTCAGATCTAATTTAATCTCTTGGAGCGGTAGAGGAGGAAGTGAAGCATAGCTCGTTGTCAGGGGACCAGTTCATCCCTGACGGTAAAAGGAAAGACTGACCTTATTGTGTATAAACCCAGCATGATCCCGCTCTGTAAAAACCAGGAGCGAGGTTGTTACAATTATTTTGCTTTAAGCTTAAATAATTCCTATTTATGAAACAGGAGTTAATGCTAAAGCAGAATTGGTAAGTCTGTTTAAATCCTATTTCTACACTCAGATTCAAAGCAGGCAGTGAGCTGGTTGCAGGTTGATACTTCAGCCAGGAAAAAGAACATGCAAATGTCAGATTGCTGAGCTAAAACAATGAGCAGATGGCCCTTCTAGTGGGGGAGGGTTATGGGGCTACAGCTTTACAATAATTATTTTAAGTTCTGAAAGCGATACAAAAACCAGGAACCCAAATCTTTGTGCAAATCAATGAGTGCGACCTTGAATGAAAACAAGAAATGCAGCATGGACACTTCGCAGCAGAGTGAAGTATGAAACGTTGTGAAGTACTTCACAACAGTATTGTCTTCTTGACTCTTGTTCTCCTCTGGCAGGACGTCTGGGTTGCTGGGAATGCAGATACCTGACCTGGGGTTAAGCAGAGCCAGCTCAAGTCCAGCGGGACTTCTTTGGTCAGGGGAAGAATTGCCGCCATGAAATCCAAGCAGGCCTGTGGCAGGATCAGCTCAGAAATCTCCGCCTGTTCCTCAACAGTTGTGTTATTAAACCTGAGGTAGGTGTGGCTGGATGAACCACGTTGCTTCAATCCACGCATTACTTCTGGACTTGAGCTGACACTTTATATTTTCTGGAAAACGCAACAGTAGGGAATACGGTGCAGTGGCAGCCAAGCGAGAATATTCAGGAGCCAGTTTTGCTGCAGGAGGAGTAATAGCTGTGTCACAGATGTAGGTGTGGTGCTTAGGGACATGGTTTAGTGGTGGGGTTGGCACTGTGAGCTTAACGGTTGGACTTGATGATCTTTTCCAACCTAAATGATTCTATGATTCTACTTTGAATTTCTCACTAATCACACCCTTACCTTCCCTGACTTCTGCCGGTGAGGAACTGATTGTTCTTCCTAGGCTCAGTGAAAGATTTCTGGCAGGATTTCTCTGTTGGTGAGTGACGAGAGTGAGGATGACTCCTCACTGACATGAGGTCTGTCCGCAGAACTCCCAGCACAGACACCACTGTATCAGCACAACCCTACTTCTTTCTTGAGAAAGCTCATGTTCTGTATTGGGAACTGCAGCCTGCAGGTGGTGGGGAAATGAAGTCCTTCATGTTCCCAGTGGCCCCAGCCGCAGGCATGGCTGTACGTCACTTCGAGAGAGGCTCATCAGAGCTCCAAAATACTGCTACGGGTGCAGCCCATGTCATCCGTACCAGGGCAGGGCAAAAGACAAGCTCCTGGACCTTCCTCACCACATTTGGTTTGCTCAGCGAATCCTAGACTACCGTGTTGGCATGTGTGACCAGCTCTGGTGCTGCCTTCGGAGCATCCCCCTTAGTGCCCACGCGGTCCAGCAAGACTTCTGCAGGTCACGGTCACCCGGCAGTATCCCTCAAGGCTCCTCTGCCACTTCTTTCTGATAGAGTGCCCTCCTCTGCTGCGAGGTGAGGCGCTGGGGAAGCTCTGGTGTCCTCAGTGCACCTTGCACTGCTGGCGGAGTCGTCAGGGAAAAGAGGCATAAAGCCAGGAACAGAGACCTCTCGTTTTCCACCAGTTCTACCTCAGAGATCTACAGAGAGACGCTTTCCATCTCCCCAGTGAGCGCCCACGAAGGGTATCTTCATACTGTGAGCAGCCCTGTAAGGCAGCTGGAGACTTTTCGTGGCTTCAGGCCTCATGCTTTCCTGGAGATACAGCCAAAGAAAAGGAGAGCGTTGCCTTTGAAGGAAAAGTGCTGGTAAGGGAGAGTTTGTTAAGTCAGCTTTGAACTTGCAAGCTGTCCTATGATCTCCTGGGCTCCTCCTCTTACCTTGCAGACATCTTAGTGTATCTCCAATGTTCACAAAACTCCCCGTACCTTCCCCTGCCTCGCAGCCTGCACCAGCAGCTCCTAAAGACATGGCACCGTTGACAAGCGGTGTAAGGACAAATAGGCCTGTTCCTTTGGCGCCTCACTCCCCTGAAGCAGCTATCTGGAGTTACACCAGCAGTGTGAATGAGGATCCAGCCCTCCTACCCACCATCGCCTGTGCCCAGTTGTTCGGGAAAAAAGTTTCAGATGATGAACTGTCCTGGCAATCTGCTACCTTGAACCCGAACTGCACCTCATCAAATCCTACAAGCCCTCCCATTCCAAACCCCTCTTCGACCCCTTCCAGGGACTCTCCCCACAATGCCTATTTCAGGTGAAAGTCATTTTATCCCAAGAAGTTACAGAATTATTCTCTCTTTATTTCAGGAGAAAAGAGGCTCACTACAGGCCATTTCCTGATAGAGCAGCTGGAGATTGATCCTGGCCTTAGGGAGGCTGAACCTCTTTGTTTAGACGTTCAAGGGCAGAGTGGTGACACGACCTGGGGCACAGGAGGAGACGTACGAGAAGAAATGAAATAACGAATCATGGAAGGCAATGTTGTTGGAGACACACTCTTGGAAGGGGGCTCTCTGTGCCAAAGGAGGTACCTCTGACAGGTCTGTGGCTTGTGGACCAGCCACATGGGAGCAGGGACACCCCCGGAGGCACTGCAACTCCCACACCAAAGCAGGGGAGGTGCAAGAAGCAAGGAGCAGCAGAAGAAAAGAGTAGGAAGCAAGGAGTGGTAGACAGAAACCATTAAGCACTGACCCCAGCCTCCTGCATTGCCCATTGCCTAACCAAAGCGAGTGAGTGCAGTGTGCAGGGGAAAAGAGGGGGAGCTGGGGCCAGCGGGGAGAAAAGCTGTTGGACTGAAGTTCAGCCTGCGGCAGAGGGAGAAAAAGACTTTCCCTAAGTGTTTGTTGAATTGCTTGTCTTCTCAGGTTTTTTCGGTACCTAAACAAGTAATGGAAAGTTTTTGTTAGTTGACAATAAATCAGACAAAGTGGCATTCCCTGAGATGAGACCATTTCGCCCATGACAACCTATTGACCTGCAGGATGTTTGCTCCCTCTGCAGGGATTGATCTTCCTTTCGGTGTGTGGCTGATACAACCTCCTGCGATTTTGCCTATTCGCAGTGTCAAGGATTTTCACAAAAGTCATGGAACTGACAGCGACCTCAGAAAGGGGGATTGATGGTTCCCATCAGGCAAGACAATAGATTAACAAAACACCCTCCCTAGACTGCCAGATGCGTTGGGACTCACCCTGGGTGTTCTGGATGTGGTGGCGTTCTGGGTGAATATGCAGAAATTACAATTTCTTCCCTCAAATAAGCCTTCCTAGCTGCTACCCAGGGTACACCCTGGGACGGGATATTGCTACTGCAGAAGCTGTTGCGTGTTTGTTTGAAATCATGACTCAGTCAGGCATGCACCGAGCGACGGGACCGATCAATAAGCCCCTGCACTGGAAGAAGGCTCAGGGGAGGAGGGCGAGGGCTCACAAAGCCCGGGGAAGGAAGAAGTGACTGACCACGGCTCTTGCAAATCAGCCTGAACTGGCCTCCACACAAAGGGACCTGGAGGGCGGCCTTTGTTCTGGATCAACTGGCTATGGCAGCTGAGCCGATCAAGCCGTTGTGTAAATGTTTGTCCCGGAGTTAATCAAAAGGGCTTGAACCCTTCCTGAGTTGGCCAGACCAGCGACGGGGAGAGCATCCGTGGCTGGGCCCCACGGAGAGCACAAAATCTGTGTGACAAGCAACGAGAGCTCTGGGGAGGGCAACGGGCCTGAGCTGGTCTCAACCTCCGTGCTCCTTTGCAGGGACTAGGGACGCTTGGGGGAGCGTCTTGTGGAGACTGGGAACGGGCCTCATGTTTGTACTGTGATTCAGCGGTACACTGCAGTTGCTGGTTTCTGCTGTTGGTTGTACTTGCACTGTCATTTCAGTTCGTTGCTGCACCACTCCGCTTCACCAAAATCACAGGTAACGTCAAACAGCTTCAAGTAAATTTGGTGTTAAACATTAAACCCTCCACATGTGGAATACCTGTAAGGTCCTGTTCAGAGCATATTGGGCTCTGACAGGCTGAAAACTCCGATGGGAGGAAAACTTGGCTTGGGGTTCCTGAGGCATTGACCTGCCTGTAACCGTACAGTTCCTCACAAGAGGCTTTACCCGACCTCCACAAGTTTCACTCTGTTTAGTACAATTGTCTACATATCGTTTAGTAACGACCTGTTCCTTCAGACAATCACAACGGTCTTTGCTGAGGCAAGTCTAGAACAAGACATGCAACACAATGACTGGAGCCCCATCCCCGGGAACATGCCAGGTCAGGTTGGACGGGGCTCTGAGCAACTTGATCTCGTTGAACATGTCCCCGCTCACTGCAGGGGGGTTGGACCAGGTAGCCTTTAAAGGTCCCTTCCCACCCAAACCACTCCATGAGTCTATGACTTTGAGTGTGCTTCCATGATCCAAAATGACAGTGAAATGTGCCTCAACACTTGGGTGTGAGCTCATTTCCAAGAGGCTGACAGCTCAGCTGGTGATCTCACCTGTCACACCAGATGCATCCACATCCCTGAACTCTGGGAGCGATGAAAGCCGGTCTGGCCTTTCACTCATGCACACAAGACTGTCAGACGTGATAACAAACAACAAGCTCACTTTGTTCTGTTTCCACAAAAAGGATGCAAACTTCACTTCCCTTTCCTTGGGAAGTGGTGCACGAAGGCCCAGGTGCAACTTTCCGCAGTCGGGAGTCTGGAGCACGGTCGGGGATGGGTCGTTTGGTGCAGCTGGGTGGCAGGACCCATCTTCTGCAGCTGGAGTCTTCCCGCCTGCCTCCGCCGTGCACAGAAAGAGGAAGGTCAGCCTCCAGAGCCAGGCTCCACGGGCCTCCCAGGGGCATTGTTCCTCCCTTGGTAAGGGAAGTTGATGAACTGCTTTTCTCTCCGGTTCCAAATTTCGCTGAAGGATAAGGCAGGGAGCAATGTGACTAATCGTTTTGGTCTCTGGTGGTCTGAAGTCATCGCTGTACCAGGAACTCTGCTGGCCGGCTGCTCATCTCATCACTCTCGGTTCAGCTACGTCTCCGGACAGCTCACAGCGGGGCGCCGCATTTTGAGCAGAAAACATTCCAGTGGACACCTAACCAAAGGGGCTGGAATTATTTCCTGATGAACACCCACCCCAGTGGCCTCTGTTCAATTTATTCCAGCTAACGTTCTACATTACTGCCGGGCTGAAGTACCCCGAGACCTTCACTAGCCTCTTGTAACACATTTGGTGGCTGCGTCTGCCCCCACCCCCGGGAGGAATATTTCTCTCTTTTTTCCCATGCTTACAAGTTTGATATTCCTTCAAAAGTTTCCCCTCATTACACCAAAATTCCCTGGCAGTGTTTGAGCCTAGTCTCCTTTCCTCAGCAGAGCTGTCGTGCAAACCTTTGGCTATCCGCTGCCTTCACCTTTCTGTAAAGTCAGGCTTTTTGGTGGCTGTCACCACCTATAAGCTGAAGGGGGTGATTGAAACCTGTAAGACTGACCCTTCTTCTGTTGCTATCATTTGGGACAATATCACTGATAAAATTCAGCCTAAATTTTCATCCAAGGTTTAGTCTGAATCTCTCCTTGTCGGAGAGATTACCGGACTATTCTTGTCCCCTAAACTGCGCGCACCTACGTCTGATGTTTTGCCCATGTGTTATGCAGGTGTCTCTCTTCTGGCCACCTCAAACCCTGTCCACATGTTCACTGCACCTAATGCCGTTCATGAGGTCTCCAGGTGTGGTGGTGGTGGTGGCAGGATGGTCCTCTGAAAACGCTGATGCTCCCATCCTGGTATTTTGGCACCGAACCCTCTGATGTGCTCTTCCAGGTGTTTGGTGGCATTTGGGTGGTTTGGCTTGCAAGCACAGCCTGAATTCAAACGGAGATGAGCACTCACAGGAGGAAGAAAGTTTAACTCCTACTTCTTCCCTTCCTTTACTATTTCTTGTGAGACTGAAGGAAACTAAGAGGGAAAGCGCTTCCCGAGCACAGACAATGTGGAACGGCGTGGGAAGCCAGTGGCACCAGCATTGCTCTTCAGGGATGAGTGCCTGATTGTGTGTGTACCCACAACGCGAATAAGCATGTAGGCAACACACTTGTAAGGCAGAACAGCTACAAATAATTAATATATCCTTCTGCTGGCATAGAAATCAGGACCGAGGGGACAAAGGACAAGTACGTTCTTCCCGACAGAGTCTAAATCTGGGGAAATTCATCGTGGAGGTGGTCTCAAATCACCACAGCCCCAGCAGACAGATGGCTTGGAACCTCTGAAACCTGCTGCTGCATGGCGAGATGTGCCGTGGAGCGTGCTCGGTCACGGAGGGTCTAGGTTGCTCCGCCGTCTAATTGCAAACCAACAAACGCTAGCAAGCCAGCAACGCTCAGAGCGGTGTGCGCCAAATCGTGGCAGTGACAGGGCTCCCTTGCTAAAAGCCACTAAAGACTGAGCTAACAGCCTGAAGGAAAAAAGTCACTAGAGAAAAATGTAGGGAAATGGAGCAGAAGAGCTATTGGGGAGAAAAATTCATTCTTGGGTCTTTGCACAGCGACAGTAGTACAGGGAAAAGTCCACAGGGTGTCATCAGAGCATCAAGGAATAGCAACAAAAAAAAACCAAACCCCAAAAAACTAAACCCCAAAACCCACCCAACCCAAAAACCCTTCCTGGAATAAAGGCTTCCTGTGCAGCTTTTGTCTTGGGAAGCCCCTGCAAGGTATTTAGAGCAGCTGTAGCCACCTTCGTGCTGGAACACTTCAAAGTCGACTCAGTAGTAAAACCATTTAGCTCTTTCGCAACTTTTTATAACAAGAAAATATCAACGATGACCATCAGCTTTAGCACTGCTTGAGCACTAGGACAATCACAGTAGCTTGCTCATCCTGACTCGGGGACAGGGTCAGGAGGAGAGATGAGCTCTCCAGAGAGCCCAGAGTCCTGACGGTCTCTGCGTCCCCTCTGTATGTGCTCCTGGGGCAGGTAGGAGAGAGCAGCAGAACCTCTACCATCGCGGCCGGGAGGTACAGGGCAGGACTGAAAGAGAAGCAGGGCTCAGTCACAGCAAATGTGACCGGTTTTCTGGAACAAGACTGAGACGTAAAACATTCGGTGGACCTTGCTGTGAGCCACCCGTGCGGGTCTGAGCCACACCGCCAAACTGAGGCAGAGGTGGCGGAGACAGGTCACTGTCCGGGTGGCTCGTCCTTCAAACACCAGAGGAGAGCAAGAAGAAGAGGAGCCAGGAGCTGTATAAATTTCCCCGAACACATCCTCCTGTCCTTGGCACGGGAGGCTGAGGGGCGGCCATGTCACTGCCCCCACCCTTCCCAGCACAGATGCTGTTCCGATGACCCCGTCTCAAGCACCCAGTTCCACCAGACACAGAGCCCCATCACTGACCACACGAGTCATTGCTCTAAGAGTGAACCTGATCTGGAAGCCAACACTGCCAGGAGCTCCTCTGCTGCCCGGTTACGGCAGTCACCAGCCGAGGAGTGGCCCAACGCATCTCCTGCAGAGTGCCCTACTCCAACCCTTCACCCACGTCTTCCACCACAGGGAGCAGCAACGGCTCCGCAACCAATTACCCCTGCCCAGCAGGTCTGGGCCCACCAAAACCATCTTCTAACAGTTCCAAAGCAGAGCTGGATGCTCTTCAGGGAGCAATTACCTGTTGTTGTTGCAGGCTGTGGACTTGCCTTGGCAGCCATCTGCCTTCATCCCATCATGCTCACCCTCGGTTAGAGCCACACAAGCTCCTTGCTGGTTCTTCTGCAGCTCTTTCAACGCATGTCTCCGAAGGGATTTGCATCTCTGAGGGAACCTGAACGCTGGGGGTTATGTCAGGATATATTTAAGTTATAAGCAGCTACTCTGCTTCTGTGAGAGCTTCACTACAACAAACTGGCCACCAAGCGTACGGGGCGCACGTTATGTCTCTGCTAGTTCAGCTTCTACCTCTCTTGATCCTTCAGGCTGCACCACGCTTGTGGCCCCTCACACTTGTACTTTCCTGCGTTGTACCCAGACACGGCAGTCACGGAGGGGCACAGGCCCCTGTGGGTATTTTTCTCCAAAGGTGGGGTGTAGGTGTTTGGCCCCCTTAGAATTTTCACATATGTCCGTCATGGAAAATGTAAATATTGGCACCTAGAACCACACATATCTTAGGAATAAATTTGAGATCTGTGACAGAAAGAGTCCTATGAATTGTAGTAAGAAAGAAACCAAAATTGTTATAGTGAATTTGCCCTCAGTTTTACAGATTTCAGTTAAAATATATAATCTGTGTTGAACTGTCAGTAGGTGGGACATAGCTCCTTAAAATCATGTCTCTATAGCCTGGTTCAATATTCTCACAAAAGCAGCAGGGTTCTGTGTCACCCTGTAGGACTGGGGGGGCTGGTTGTTGCAGGGAAGCAGAAAGACCTTGAATCGGAGGGGAGATTCTCCTCGCTGCTAAAGCTGCTGAATGTCGTCATCAAAGAAATTGCAGCAGACGCTTGTAAAAAGACAAACCAACCCCAAAGAACGAGCAAACAACTCACAAACCACAAGGAAGCGAAGCTGGAAGACATAGACACTCCTGGGTATTCTCTGCATTGCAAATGATAGGAACTTGGGTCATCAATATTCATGAAATGCAGTAGCTGAGGGCACCCGAGCGCCGCACCAGCCTTGTGCACGTGCTCCCGGCGCTCGCGCCCTCTTGCCGTTGCCTCTCCGTGGGACGGGAGAGAGGGACAAAGGCAGAGGAGACGTTCGCGTTCGTCAAGCCAAACCAGCAGCTGCTCTCCTGGCCGACACTCGGCCGCTGGCGCAGGAAAAACCAAACGGCCCCGAGACTGGAACGTCATTAACCGGACGCTGCACAATTTGCAAGGGAAGAGAATCGTTGGTGACCGGAGCACTTCACCTGCCCGAAGTCACCTTCTCGTCCCGTGGGACACACCATTGCCAGAGCTGACGTCTCAGAATGTTTTTGGCAGTTATACTCAGCGTGGAAAAATCCTTTGCCCTTCTCTGCACCTTTCACGCATGATTTCTGAGCTCCTCTGGAATAACATTGCCTCCCTGACTGCACGGCAATGTTTGTAATTCAGCATTTTCCTCCTTTTATTCTCTCCGTGTTGCCTAGGGACCCTGCTCTCTGATCTGCTCCCAGGCTGCCTCGGCTGGCAGCGGAGAGATAAATTGAACATGGCAAAACCCGACTTTCTCCCTTCCTGCCCTCACCTCTCCGCTTCTCCCAGCGCTGCCCGGGTTCAGCTGTCCTCCCAGGCGCCCGGACTGTGCCTGGCAGCCATTTCAAATCACAGAATCACAGCAAATACGGTTGGAAGAGATGGTCAGGGGTTGTCCTGCCGTCTTTGGCCTTCCAGCGTGATTAACTGCCTCATAAATGGCTCTCGACAGCTGCCAGTGGAATCTGTTTTTGAAAGTCTCCGGCAGAAGCAGTTCTGTACCATACATGGGCGAACTGTTCTGGTGCTGGGTTACCCTTGGGGGCTTACAACAGTTTTCCTAAGTTCTAATCTGAACCGTTCTTGCTGAGTTTTAAGGTCAGAAATCCTTGTCCTGTCTCCCTCCGGTAGCTAAACCAGGATAATCCCTTCCCTTGCAGCCGTCTGTTTCAGTAGGTGAAGATCACGACTGCCTCCCTCCGCAGCCTTCCAGCCCTAGGCGGAAACCACCCTGTTTCTTTCAGTCTTCCCCATTTTCACATCATTCCCATTGATTTCTTGCAAAATCTTTCCAAATGGTCCCGTTCTCGGTTGCAAAGCGGTGCCCAGTGTGGCTCACCTTTGGAAGTGCTGGGCGGAAGGAGAACAAATCACATCTCTGTCTCTGCCTCCCCACGACCTGTCTCTTTCGGAAAAGTCTGCCCTCGTTAGCTCCACTTCAGCCTCGCAGCAGTGAGCACGTCAAAGAGTTTCACCGAAATCCCTCGCTGTATCATAGCTCGGGCCTCCTCCGTATCCGCAAGGTCTCTTGGCAGAGAATTAGGTTGGTTTGACGTGATTTGCTTTGGACCAACCCACGGTGGCTGTCACTTCTCACCTCGTTCTCCTGTCGGTACTTACAGTTGGGTTTTGTTGACCTATTCGGTGTCTTTTCAGGAGCTGAAGTTAGGTTGGGTATATAATTCCCCAAGCCCTCCTTTCCCCCTTTTAAAGATATTCTTTACGTTTGGCCTGTTCCTGTTTGGACACTTTGCCTATGCTTTATGAGTTCTCAAAACCCCTCACTGGCAACTCCAGGATTGCCTTGCCAACCTCCCTACGTGCACCGATACGAGTGAAATCAGACCCGGCCAGTTTGGAAACACCCAGCATGTGTGGGAAACCTACGGTTTTCTTATTTTAGCCTGAGTCCCCAGCCCTTTCTCACTGACATTTGTTGTTAGCCACCTGATCGCAGCTGACCTTTTAAATGAAGAGTGAAGCAAGAAAAATGATCGCATGCTTGGGTTTCTCCTCTGACATTCTCATTCATTGCCTGGTGCGTGGTGAAGAATCCTTCTTTCATTTTTCTCTTACTCCTAACGCCCCCACGGATTGCCACCCTGTTCCCTTTCCTTCTCCTTCTCCTTGTGTGCCTTGTCCCCAACTTTGTCCACGTCCTCGCCCTTGTGCCCACGGACACCCAGGCTGCCCACGGGATGAGCAAAGGCACTGAGGCAGCTCATGAGGAAGGGCCGGTGTTGAAACACGCCAGGGAGCAGAGGGAGCGGTGACAGCGGCCGTGGGCGATACCCAGCGCCGGCTGCCCACGCTGCTGGAGTGCCTCGTGGGTGCCAGGAGAGGCCAGAGGGCGACCTCGAAGCATGGGAATTCAGGGCCTTTGCAGTGTTTTCTTAGGGAGAGCTTCATTAATGCACGAGACGTGGGAATTTCTCCGTTTTCCAACGGAATGGGAAAAATGCAGCGGCACTTGGGAGGTGACCAGCCTCTTCCCTGCTCAGCGTTGCTGCTCCTGAAACGGAGAGGCTACCCAAACTCCTGTTTCACCAGCAGCTTTGAACCACTGGTTCCATGGTGTCCTAGTTTGAGCACCCTGGGACACATAGGTCCTTCCTTGCTCTCCCCGTGGGCTCTAACTGCCCCCATTTAATCTCACTCCTTGCTTTTACCCCTGGTTCTCCGCAAGAACCACCCTGCCCACGCCTGTGCTCCCAGCCAGCCCTCACACCCAGCGCCGGCCTCCCCCTTTGCCGACCTCCCACGCTGCGCCTAACGTGGCTGCAAGACCTCGCCAAATCGATGCCGATAAACCACGCTGTGCCGGGGGCCGTTCCTGGTGTCCTCGTCCCCGGGCTGGAAGGAAATGAGGGAGCACGTAAAACAAAATTGCCTCCAAACGAACTCACCAATTTCACACGGGCCTCGCCGTGCTCTTGGCACTCGTACGGTGACTTTGAGAGCGAGCTCACACCCAGCAAGCCCCGCGTTGGCCGCTCAGACCTTGTCCTAGTGAAGCTTCCTGCAAATTACAGCCGGTTTAGCGCAAACGCTCCATCTTAGGGGGAACAGGAGAAATACGTGGAGAGCTCCAGGCGAGCAGGCACGGGTGCCCCCATTTGCGCCGCAGCAGGAGCCCAAACCCCAAATCCTCGTCTCCAAACACGCGTGGCCTGCGAGGTCGCCCCGAGCAGGGCGCGCGATGCGGAGCTGCGCTGACATCAACGCCTCGGCGGCGGATGAACGAGGCTGCGGACGCCCTTTGCAACGATGCTCATTCCTTTATTGGTGTCATTCATTGCCAGTTTTGGAAGGGTGCTGGCAATTTCCAGTCGTTCCCAGCACTGGGTCAAAGCTACATTACAGCATACCGAAGAGGTGTCCATCCAGAGCCAGAGGGAGTGTGAGATTAACGACCTCTCTCCATACAGTATGTATAATATATATATATATTTATAATATGTCCTGTATATTCATATGTATAGAGTGACAAGGATGGGCCACCATACAGTAAACTTTTGATTTCTAAATAAATCACCAGAGCAACAGGCACGAAAATTTGGTCCTAATCAAGGCCCCCACCTTGTCAATCAATCCGAAACAGACCCGAACCCACCCCCTCGCGCAAAAAAAAAAAGTATGTCCAAACCTGAAACCCAAAATAACTAAACAAACAATTAAACAACAACAAAAAAAAAGCCCCAGCCCAGCCCCGTGTGTCCCCCCGCCCCCGGGATGTGCCCCCTGTACAGTCACTCACATCGACGGTAAATAGATCCCTTGGCGACACGCGCGCGCGCACCCACGCACACCTACACACGCTCACACGTAAATACACACGCACCAACATACAGAGACCAAAGAACGTTACAAATGTACATCTGAGGCTGCTGCGGCGACGCAGAGAGGCTGCGGAGGCACCCGGGGCAGAGGGAAAACGCCGCCGTGGGCTAGCTCGGTCTCAGCTCACGTCACCAGCGGCTGCTTCCAACCTTCCTCGGGGTTTGTGCTAAGGAGGGCGGGAGGTCATCAGCAGCGGCGGAGAGGGACGGAGCGAGCGTGCGGGCGATCGCTGGACCCACGCGCACGGCACGTGTGTTACGAGCGGCACTTGGATGCTGAGGGCGGCTCAGCCCGTCCCCTGCACTGGGTGCTCCCGCACCCAGCCTGTGCTCTGCTCGAACGGCTTCCACGTGGATCCCACCGTGACCACGGTCCTGCTGGACCTGGACCTCTCCTTTGCCGTGACATGGGTGAGGACCAACGCGCGCCGTGGGAGACCGGTGCGGAGCACAGCCACCCTTCAGCATGGCGCTCCACGGCCTGGGGCAAGCCAGGGGGGATGAGAGGACACCAGCAGCTCTTTGTTGCCCATCCCTGTGTAGAGAACGGAGGTAAAAGGCCACGTCGCTGGTTCATTGCCTTGGGGCTGCACAAGCTGCTGGTCCAGCTGAGGGTGAGCTTGGGGCAGCGAGAAAACAAGGAAGGAAAATATATTCCTGCAGGCCACCCTGCAGACAGCTGCTCCCCTTTCCGAGCTCTGGGCTTCCTGACCCTGATTCCCGGACGTTATCCTGAAAATGAAGTGAAGAACCAAGTCTCTCATCCACCGCGGTTCACGGGCCCACAGCCAGCTTGCTCCGGGGGCTGTGCGTGGACACCCCTCTCGGCTGCTGGCGGTACCCGCAGACAGAACGAGCTCCCCCCAAGCCGTGGAAGGGACCCACCTCTCACTCCCCAAACGCCCTTCCCCCTGCACCCTCCTCCCCAGGCCGAGCACAGAGCAGACCCGGCTGCTGCTCGAAGGGCGAGCTCAGTCCTGGGAGCAACCGGCAGCTTCCAAACCAGCCCCTGAGCCGGCTGCTGGGCCGGGGGAGAAGGGGACGAAGCTTTCAGAGAGGTGCTGTGGGGCACGGGGGGGGAGATGGTGGCAGAGGGCAATGATCGAGAACATGAGGCAGGACGATGCTACAGCGGATGGGGAGAAGACACCCCATGGCAGAGCAGGGGGATGCATAGGGAGACGCGGTGGAAGGGCTATGGATGCCCCAGCCTGGCCACGTGGAGCATGTCGATGGGATGCTCCTGTTGGGCTGGGACTTGCGCTGCCCTTGGGTAGGCACAGCTGGCGGTTCTGCTCCTGATGTTTCTGCTCCGTGTCCGTGCCTCGTTCCCCCTCCCTCCCTCACCCCGGGTCCTGCGGGCAGCAACCAGTCCTCCAGCAGAAGAAATTCTCTTGGTGCCCAGCAGACAGCCCCTACCTGCAGGTCTGCCTTCCCAGGGCCTGGCCTCAGCCTACGTCCCTCTGAAGACGCGCATCCTCCCACGCGAACCCGGGGGCTGCTCCCTCATTCATCAGGACCTTGTCAGACAGACGGATCTCCCCCACCTCCGCACCTCCAGAAGCCAGCCCAGGGAAACCCCAGCTGCTGGCCTGGCACTGCCAGGAATGGTCTTCAACAAGGACCCACCTTCTCCCAACCGAACTGCTGAAAGCTGAACCGTGCAGGAACACCGAGCGATGTCCTGGCACCTACGTGTGCTCCTGCCTGGGGCGGGTTTCAGCTCGCCAGAGTGGCCTTATGGCTTGCCCCCTCTGACCCATTACCTGTTTCACACCCATCCCTCCACGAATCGGGAAATTTCTCCCAGCTACGAGGTGACCTTCCCATGGTACTACCCAGCCTGGAGGAGAGCGATGTTGACAGCGCTCCTCTGGGCATGACCATCTTGTCCGGCGTTGCCTTCAGTTGCCAGCACGGTGGACGCTCTCACCACTGGTTTCACTCATTGCTCCCGGGACTACGTCTGTCTTTGGGGAGGGGTGGGTGGAAGGGGATGGAGATTTCCATCTCCTGTGCTTGCTGTAAGGAGTCAAACACCCACTTAGTCAGGGACGGGAGCAAGCTGGGTGTCAGGCAGCTGAGCGGCACAGGGCCAGCCTTCTCCAGAGCGTGGCACAGGCGAACAAAGTCCCGGCACCACCGGGACTGGCTTCGTTTGGTTACCCTGCAAGCCCTCGCTGTGGATGGAGCTGGCATTCCTGGAGTGACAGCCATGCCCAGAAGTCAATGAGATGTCATCGCTGCCACCCGCGGTGATGCAGCCTGCAGAGTCCCTCTGGGCTTCTGACAAGCCCAGCGCAAGGTGCTGCCACCCCAAAGTCTCCAAATCTTTGTAGAAACCGCCAAATTCCCTGGGATCCAGCAAAGCAAATGCAGCACCAGCGTCCAGGGCTGCCTCACCTTCTGCCAAAGCCACCGGAGAGGGACACGTGCCCTCTCCCGCCTGCTCTGCGAAGCATGATGGTGAGCGGTACGCCGGCGGTGCCCACCCCGGCGGTGTCCCCCTGCCCCTGCCCCGCGCGGGGGGCTGCGGCAGCGGCGTGGCGAGGGCTGGGAGCTGAGGGTACCCGAAGAGCGGTCGGCGTGGTGCCCGCTGCCACCTTTGGATGTCCTCCAGTCCGAGCGCGCCTCCTGACTCTGCGCATCAACCACTCCATAAATAAATACGTTAAATAAATAAAGTGACAGATCCAGATCGGGGGGGGTGGGGGGGGGGGTGTTGTGTGGGGCAGAAGGAAGGAGAGGGCAGCTCCCCTCGCCCCGGGGGCTGTTCTTGAGCGTCTCACACAAACACACGCGCACACAAAGTAGCTGAAGACAAAGACGAACTGGGACCGGTGGAGATGCTGCCGGCCGGGGCCCCTCCCTCGGCGGGGCACAGTCCTCGCTGCGAGGCGGCGCGGGGGACGAGGGGGTCCAGGACGTCACTCCTGAGCTGGCGTTGTGGCGGCGCGCGGGGAGCTGGAGGTGAGGGAGACATGCGTGGTTGAGGATGGCAGTGACCGCGGCATCTGGCACCTGGGTGGGGAGACGGACAGAGAAAACCTGGTTTCCTTCTCCTTCCCCTTCCCCTGCCTCCCGCGTTCCCCGAAATCCAGCCCTCCTCCCCTGCTGCGCAGGCAGCACCAAAGGCCACCCAGCGTTGGGCAGGACGACACCCTGTGTGTGTCCTACCCCTGGGACAGATGTATGGCCTAAAATCACAGGGCTGTTTGGGCTGGAGGGGACCTTCACAGGCCACCTAGTCCAACCCCCTGCAGGGAGCAGGGACCTCTTTAGCTGGACCAGGGTGCTCAGAGCCCCGTCCCACCTGACCTGGGGTGTTCCCAGGGATGGGGCATCAACCACCTCTCTGGGCAGCCTGTGCCAGTGCCTCAGCACCCTCAGCATAAACAATTTCTTCCTGATACCTAGTCTGAACGTCCCTTCTTGTAGTTTAAAACCATCACCCTTTGTCCTATCGCAGCAGCCCCTGCTAAAAAGTCTGCCCCCGTCTCTCTTCTAAGCCCCCTTTAAGTACTGCGAGGCCGCTAGAAGGTCGCCCCTGATCACTTTTGTGGCCTCCTCTGGACCCTCTCCAACAGAATCACAGAATCACAGAATCCCAGAGTGAGGGGTGGGAAGGCACCTCTGGAGATCATCCAGTCCAACCCCCTGCCAGAGCAGGACCACCCGGAGCAGGTCACCCAGGAACGCGTCCAGGTGGGGTTTGGATGTCTCCAGAGAAGGAGACCCCACCACCTCCCTGGGCAGCCTGTGCCAGGGCTCTGCCACCCTCACAGGGAAAGAGTTTTTCCTCATGTTCATGTGGAACCTCCTGTGCTCCAGCTTGCACCCGTTGCCCCTTGTCCTGTCACTGGCCGTCACCGAGAAGAGCCCGGCTCCACCCTCCTGACCCTCGCCCGTCACGTATTTATCCCCACTGATGAGGTCCATGTCTTTCCCGTGCTGAGACGTGTATGACGACACACAACATCATCACCCTGTTCTGAACACGCATCCAACGACCGCTACCAAGGCAATGTCAGTCATCTTTTAAAAGCTGATCACACCCCAACAACTCAGGGCCAGTCTCAACCCCAAAAGGAACAGGGGGCTTGCACCTCCGCTGTGACACCTCCACCTGCCCCAAGCCCCGACGCTGCCCCGCACGGACCACCCCGGCCGCGCCGCAGCCCCCACGTCCCCCCACACCCGCCAGCACTCACCAGGAGCGGGACTTCCTCACCCGGGAGGCCGCTGGCCGCTCCAGGAGGCTGTCCAGGTGCATCAGCCTCTCCAGGTGGAGAGCCCGGGGGTCCTGCTCTGCGGGGTCCCTGCTCCGCTCGAACTCGAAGATGGCCGGAGGGGAGAGGTCCAGCTCCAAGAACATGATGTTCTCAGCCTGCAGCAGGACCGGGCAAAGGGAAAACCAATGTGAGGGGTCACCACGTGGCAAAGCACGGCACCAGCTCCGGCAAGTCCACGCTGCCGAGAGAGGCTGACCCGCGCGCCGGGGAGCCGGACCCTCCTCTGGCTGCCGCAGCCACAGGGCAAGCTCCAAGCCGGGGCGCGGGCTCACGGCTGCGCAGGCTCTGCTGGTCTTCCCTGGGGCCGAGCCCAGCAGGCAGGGCTGAACGGCCCCAGCCCTTCGAACAGCAGGAGCTGCCCGAGCCAGCGAGCCGGCAGCTCAAGGACCGGCCGCGAGCACGACCACCGACCCTGCCAAGGGGGAGGATAAGGCTGGGAGCTTGAACAGATGTACCCCAAACTGTCATGGGCTTGCTCACTCTGCCTTCTCTCCCACTGTTCATCCATCCATCCATCCACCCATCCATCCATCCACCCACCCATCCATCCACCCATCCATCCACCCACCCATCCATCCATCCACCCACCCATCCATCCACCCATCCATCCACCCATCCAACCACCCACCCAACCACCCATCCACCCATCCACCCATCCATCCATCCAACCACCCACCCATCTGCCCACCCATCCAATCATTCATCCATCCATCCAACCACCCATCCACCCGTTCAACCACTCATCCAACCATCGAACCACCGATCCAACCACCCACCCATCTGTCCACCCATCCAACCACCCACCCACCCATCCGATCTATCCCATGACTTCTCGTCCCCTCGGCACACACCAGTGCCCTGTCACTCACCCGGTACCGAGGATGAGACCCCATGGCCATGGCCACGCGGGCATATTGGCTGATGGGTCTCTTGTACCCCACCGCAGAGGTGGGCCGCTTCTTCATTTGGTTGCTGTTTCTAAAAATTAAATTGAGAGGAACATGGAGAGCACGAAAACCTCCTAAAGCCACATCCAAACAGCAACGGACAGAGCTCGCCTACAGGGAGTGAAGGGTGGCCCTTTGTGGTGGGGCTTGGCTTGGAGAGGATTTCCACCTGCAAGCACCCCTGGGTCCCTGCTGTCCCCCCCAGCCCCGGGGACACCCCTGCCCTGCAGGCAGAGGCAGCGCTGGGGCAGAGCGTGGGTCGGGGCCGGGGACGTACCCTCCGGTGGGCACCAGCGGCTGGAACTTCCACTGGTCCTCCTCACCGTCGAAGTACAGGCGGTTCATGATCTTGTTCTTCTCTTCTGGTGGGATGAAGTTCTCGATGATCAAGTACCTGAGCGAGTGACCGGCCAAGAGAGACGGAGCAGGAGCAAGGGGGTGGGAAGGAGCAGGAGAGGAAGGAGTTAACGTGACAAGGGACAGGGAAAGGGAGAGGAAAGGGATGTCAGGAAGAGAGGGAGACATAGGGAAATGGGAAAACATCCAGAAGATGGAAACACAATGGAAATGGAGAGGTTGAAGCAACAGATCCAGCCGACAGAGAGGCGAGGAGAGGGAGGGCAGAGGGAGACGGTCATCAGAGAGGAGCCAAGACGCTCGGGCAGCTCTGCAGGCCTCCCTCCGGGCAGCAACCCCCTCTCCTCTCGGACCTGCCCCAGCTGCCCCACCAGGAAAGCTCAATGACGCAAAAGGGACCCCAAAGGGAAGCTTTTTTTGTTTGTTTTCTCCCATGTTTTTGGGGGCAAATTGAGCAGCCACAGAAGATTGTTTCGAGTCGATGAGTCGCTCCATTGCGCTGACGCGTTTTCAAAAGTCTGAATCGTGTTTGAAAGGAAAGGTAGCAAAACTTGAGATAAAATTTGGTTTCTGGTAAAAGTATAAATATTTTACCTTGAAAATGCTAAAATATATATATATATACACATGTCTGGGTGGGAATTTTTAAGGATAGTGAAGGAAATATTGCTTGAAGTGAAAACAAACCCACTAAAGATGGTGGACCAGAGGCTGCATCTCCTGCTGGGAGGTTTCCGGAGGGAAAGCACTGCCCACCGTCGTGCCGGCAGCTCCCGCGGGGCTGGGGCTCACCCCGGGTCCCCCCGAAGCTGCTCTCCCTCTGAGGACCGTGCCGGGGCCGGAGCAGGTCTCCAGGTGCCCTTGGGAACGGTCACCTCCAGTGACCCCCACCACACCCGTAACCCGGCCACAGCCCACGCTGTGCCGTGCTGCCGCTTCTGCTCGTGTATTTTCTGGTTTTTCACCTTTCTCAGCAACTTTTTAACACTCTCGCGTGCAACTCACCCAGCTCAACAGGTTGAAATACGTTTGACACCTTCTGCCACCGTGACGGGGTAGGAAGCGCTCAGTTGTCCCTATCAGCAGGCGTATCGCTCCCTCCAGCTGTGCACCCCAGCTCTGCCCTGAGCACCCCAGCTCTGCCCTCAGCACCCCAACTCTGCCCTGCACACCCCAGCTCTGCCCTGAGCACCCCAGCTCTGCTCTGCACCCCCCAGCTCTGCCCTGAGCACCCCAGCTCTGTCCTACACACCCGAGCTCTGCCCTGCACACCCCAGCTCTGCTCTGCACACCCCAGCTCTGCCCTCAGCACCCCAGCTCTGCTCTGAGCACCCCAGCTCTGCCCTCAGCACCCCAGCTCTGCTCTGAGCACCCAGCTCTGCTCTGAGCACCCCAGCTCTGCTCTGAGCACCCCAGCTCTGCCCTGACCACCCAATGCTGCCCTGCACACCCCAGCTCTGCCCTGAGCACCCCAGCTCTGCTCTGAGTACCCCAGCTCTGCTCTGCACACCCCAGCTCTGCCCTGAGCACCCCAGCTCTGCTCTGAGCACCCCAGCTCTGCCCTGAGCACCCCAGCTCTGCCCTGCACACCCCGCTCGGGGGACGCACGACCACCTACTTGAGCTTCAGCTCGCGCGTCTGCTCGTTCTGCGCCTCCTCCAGGTCCTGGCGCACGCGGATGTACTCGTCGTGCTGGTCCTGGATCTCGGCCTTCACGGCCTGCAGCTTGGCGTACAGCTGGGGGAGAGGAGCAGCCCCTCAGCCCCACGGCTCGGGGGGCTGCGGCGAGCCCCAGGGCTCCGGCAGCAGGAGGGATGGGCGGTCGTCCCCGCCTGCCGCGCTCTCACCTTCTTCAGCTTCTTGGTTTTGATCTCCACCTCCTGCTGCAGGGAGGTGTACGTCTCCCGCAGCTCCATGGTCTCCTCGTCCCGCAGCAACATCTCCTGCTGCATCTCCCGCTCCCGGCGTTTCTGCGGTGCAGGGGGGAACGCTCAGAGCCGGAAGGGGGAACCGGGACCCCCCTATCACCCGCCTAGGCAGGGTGAGGCCCCCGTGCCGTTACCTGCTCGGCTATCTCCTGCCGCTTCAGCTCCAGCATCTTCTGCTGCTCGTTGGTGTGGTCCACGATAGTCCTGCCGCCGATGAGCAGCTTGCTCTCCATCGCCTGGGGGGCACAGAGCGGGGTGGGAGGTCAGAGCACGGCTCGCCCACCCCGGGGATTGCCCCAGACCATCCTCGCTGGGCGGTCACCCCCGTCCCTGGTCCCTGTCCTGGGTGCCCTGTCCCCAGCCCTGCTTTTGGGGAGGTGGGAGCTCTCAGTGCGGGTCCCCAGCTGACGGGGAGGGGGCTGCACGGGGACACAGACGAGCTTGGGGTCGGTTCGGCACCGCCGGGCACAGCGGCGGGGGCTGGAGCGGGGGGTGAGGGCGATGTGTCCCCTCCGTGGGGACGTGGCGTGGGGCTGCTGGCGCCGAGCCCGGGCTGTCTCGGGTCCCGCTTCCTTCCGCACAGCTGCGAGGCCGCAGGACGCTGCGGATGTGCAGCAGCTGCCGGCAGCAGGGACCCGGCCCTGGCTGGGCTGTGCCAAGCCGTGCCGAGCTGTGCCAAGCCGTGCCGAGCTGTGCCAAGCCGTGCCAGGCCATGGTGAGCTGGACAGGGGTGCTCTGCCCCGAGCCCCTCGGGACCTGCCAGGGGGAGGAGGGGCTGCAGGGACCCCCGGCAGCAGCTCCCTCGGCTCAGCCGGGCTGTGGGATGGCGCATGCCCACCCCAGCCCAGCCCACCCCAGCTCCCCCCGGGCCTGGGCGCAGTCGCGCCCCGCGCACGCAAACACGCACTCGCACACACACGTGGGCGTGCACACAGCTACAACACGCAGACGTCTGTGCTCACACTCATGCACACCCTCCCTCACCCTGCGCACGAGCACGCTAACGTACAGCCCCCCGCGCATGCACACGTTAGTACACTCATGCACACCCCCCCCTGCATGCCCATGCACACACACACACACACACACACGTGTGCACACACGTACCCCAGTGCACACTCTCAGCTCAGCCTTCCCTGGCTGGAAGCCACGGGGCCGGGAGCCCTCCTGCGCGAGCACACGTGTGTGCGACAGGCGTGCGCTGACAGGCAGCATGTGCATCCACACACACACAGCGTGTGCATCCACACACGCGTGTGCAGGATGCGTGTGCACAGGCACAGGGGTGTGCACGCGACGTGCCAGGTGTGCACAGTGAATACATGTGCACACGCGTGCAGGGGTGTGCGTACGAGCGCCAGGTGTCCATGCACACCCGTGCAGGAGGCGAGCACAGCGTGCACCGTGCGTGTGCACACCCGTGCAGGAGGCGTGTGCGCCCATGCGCAGGGCGTGTGCGTGCCCGTAGCCATGTCACCGTGTCAGGGTGGCAGCGGGACAGCGTGGCCGGCGCCAGCAGGGCAGGAGGAGGAGGAGGAGGAGGAGGAGGAGGAGGAGGAGGAGGAGGAGGAGGAGGAGGAGGAGGAGGAGGAGGAGGAGGGGACCCCTCCATGCCCCCCAGGGCTGCAGCTCAGGGCTGTGAGCAGGGACGGGTCCAGACGTCCCCACGCTGCCACACATGCCTTTAAAAATTAATCTCCCAGACACGGCGCCAGTGGCAGCACCGCCGCCCGCCGTCCCCGGGGTGTCCCCACCAGCCGGTCAGCGCCACCGCGCCGGCACGCGGCTGCCCTCGCCCACCGGTGCGTGCCCTCGGGGTCCCCCTGCGCCCCCCAGACCAAGGGCTGCGGATGCGAAGCTCCCTCCCCCTCCTGCTCCTCGCCACGCCCAGACCCCCGGGACCCCCCGCTGCCACAGCCGAGGCAAGCGGCGCTCTCAGCACCCACGGGACAACCCCCGTGTCCGTACCAGCAGCTCCCACCTCCCCCTGCCCCCGCGAGACCCTCGCAGCGTTCAGTGGGGCACATCCCCCCATGGGTGCTCCATCCAGCCCCCCGGGCCCGACACCAGGGATTCCTCCTTTCCCCCAGCCCCGACGGCTTCAGTTGGGCGCCGCTGGCCGGTCATTTTGCCAGGAAGCCACCAGGTTGCCGTGGTGGGGGGCTGAGACCCCTGAGGGCAGCTCCTGCACCCAGCCCTGGGCCGTCCCCCGCTAGGGCTCCCCAGAGCAGCTGGGCTGGGGGCACTGGGGTGCTATGGAACCTTCACACCTCCTCCTCCAAACCTTGGTTCTTGGTCCCAATCGCGCCCTGTGATGGCGAGTGTCCCTTGCTGGGGTGCAGGGAGGGGACCAGAAGGGGACCAGGCGGGTGCTGGGACGATGCTTGGCCAAGGGCACGGTGCTGCCGCAGCTCCCGGCGGGGTCGACCGCCGTCGACCGCCTTCGCCGCGGGATCAAGGGGTTTCTCAGCGCTGCCGTGCCCTCCCTGCCGACGCGATCATTCCCTCGAACGAAGACGACTCCGATAGTCTCCAGCACGTGGGACAGCCCGAGCGTGGAGCCTCTCGCGGGAACGCATTCCCAGCACCCGAATAACTTCCCTGGCACTTTCCCGCCCGCTGGCCCCGGCTTCAGCACCCGGCAGAGCCATCGGGCGATGGGCCCGCAGCAGCCGCACCCCGCGCCCTGGCCAGAGGCTCCCCCGCAGCCGCCTGGGCGCCACGGTGCACATTGCCGGGCCGGGCTGCCCCCTGCTCCGAGCTCGGTGCTGCCCACCCGTCCCCACCGGACGGCGGGGCTGGGGCCCGACGGCAGAGGCCGAGCCCACGTCCACGAGTGCGACGGCAAGACGGGGCCCGGCGTGTCGCCGGCGCGTGTGTGGGGCGCCCCGTGTCCCCCCAGTAACCACGGCCGCCTTTGCCATGGCCGCTATGGAGCTGTGAAACGCGTGAGCGGGGCACGGGGCTCTTTCCACGCTGGTGCCTCCTCGCCTGGCCCTGCTGCGTGGCAGAGCTGCCCACGGGCACCAGGCAGCCCCCCAGTGTCCCCCCCAGTGTCCCCTCAGGCAGCGCCCAGGGGGGTGAGCATCGCAGCAGGCTCTGCCCCTCCGTCACTGGCACAGGGGGGGATTTTTGCCCCCCCCCGGGTGACACCTCACTGGTGTGACTGTACCGTACCCCCACGCCCAGAGGGTCTCGGTGCGGGCAGTGGCTCCGAAGGCCACCGAAGGGGATGCGGTGTCATCCCGCCTCCAGCCCTGCCTCGTTACTCAGCAGTTACAGGACATGCCGTGGCCCCGAGCCAGTCCCGCTGCGCCGTGCCGGACCGGGAGACCGCACGGGACGGCTGCCAGCGACAACCTGCCCTCCACCGCGGCGGTGGCAGTGGGGGGCGACGGGCTGTGGGGAGCCCACCTCTGCACCGAGCGTCCTGCTCCGCCAGGACACCCCTCATGGGACACCAGTCATGCCAGATGGCGACCGGTGTCCCCACCAGGATCCCTGCCCCGGCAGCATTGTCCCAGCGTGAGCCCGCGGGTCTCCGTGCAGGCATCCGGGCATGGCCACGCGTCCCTGAGCATCATCACGCGTCCCTGGGCACGGCCACGCGTCCCCGTGGCTGCCACAAACCCGGCTCTGGCCCTGGAGGAGGGTTCGAGAGCAACCCCCCTGCTCAGCCCCCCAAATCCCAGGCAGGGAGCGACACCCCGGGCATGTCCCCGCCTGGAGGGCTCCGTGCGAGGTCTCTCCAGCCCGGCCACCGCATCCGGGCCACCGCGGTGGCGGAGGGGCTGTGCCGGAGCCTGACGCAGCGGGTCAGGGTGCCGGGGCTCCTTCTTCACCACCGTCACCTCACGCCGGCCCCGCAGCAGCCCTGGGCAGGCGGGAGGGGGTCAGGACCCCCCCAGCCTCACTGGGGCCGGGAGCAGGGCTGGGGTGCGGGCAGTGGTGCAGCCCCGGACCCCCGGCACGGCCACCCAGGGCTGGGCTGGGGCTGCCACGGCCCCTCTCGTGCTCAGCCCCACGCCCCTGAGCATCCCTGAGCCGGTGGCTCGGGGGGTGCCGGTAACACACCCCACCCACCCTGCCCCGGCTGCGGGGTGCCCGGAAGGATTCAGGGTGGGGAGGGGGGGACGGGGGTCCCTGCAGAGCTGCCAGGCCCTGCCTGCGCGCTCACAGCCCTGCCCGTCCCCCCGGCAGAGCCCTGCGGGCAGGGCAGGAGCCGTGGGGCCGGACAGGACCGGGGGGCAGGTGGGGGGCAGGCGGGGGGCAGGCAGTGCCACGTCCCCAGCCCCAGCCCTGGGCGTGTTCCCGGGGCCACCAGGGACAAATCTGCAGCATCACTCCCCCACCCCGCCACAAGCTGCTTTGTTGTGCTGAGGGGGACAAGGGCTGAGGACAGCAAACTCGTGCCACCAGTGATCCCCATGGCTCTTCCCACCCCACGCCCCCAGGAGCTCCCATACAAGGTCCTCACGCAGGTCCATGTCTGAGGGCAACCCCAGCCCAGCACTACACAGGAACGTGGGGCTGCCCTAGGACATCCTGCTTGGACACCTTGCTTGGGAGCCCACCTTGCCTGGACACCCTGCCTGTACACATTGCTTGGGATCCCACCTTGCCTGGACACCTTGCTTGGAAGCCCACCACGCTTGGACCTTGTTGAAGAACCCCACGAGGGGCTGGAGGCAAAGCAGGTCTTCCCCCAGCATTGCTCGCAACGGCGCGTGGCGACACGTACCTTGTACTTGGTGGCCAGCAGCTCCGTGGCCTCCTGCTCCTTCCGCAGATCCTCTATCATCTTCTCCTTCTCCTGCAGCAGCTTCTGCTTCTCCTCGCTCACCAGGCTGTGGTCATCCTGGATAGCGGCTTTCTCCTCTTCCAGCCTCTCCTTCTGCTCCTTCAAGTAATTCTCCATGTTCTTCTCCAGGCCATCCTCGTTGTCGTCCTCCCCTTCGTTCTCCGTGGCGCTTTCTCCATCCACCGCTTTCTTCCTCCGGCTGCTCCTTCTCCTCTTCTTCCCCAGCATGCCACGTTTCTCCAGCTGGGCTTTCAGCCGGACAATCTCCTCCTGAAACTCCCGCAGCAAGGTGTCCTTGGGGTCCTCGTTCACCCGGGGCTTGTTCTTGATGTTCTTGGCCCTGTTGGCGAACCTGAGGGTGGAGAGGCTCTCGTCGTAGCTGTGAGAGGCCGGGCCCAAGGTGGCCACCATGATTGTCTTGGCGTTGCCCCCGAGGGAGTCCTGCAGCAGGCGGGTCAGCTTGGAGTCCCGGTAGGGGATGTGCGTGCTCTTGCCGTCCACGAGAGCGGAGATGACGTTGCCCAGGGCAGAGAGGGAGAGGTTGATCTTGGACGCTTCCTTGGGGCGCTCCCCGTGGGCCCCCATTTTGCTCTGGCGCTCGCTGCCGGCCAGGTCCACCAGGTTGAGCTTGCCCACGCGGATGTGCTCCTCGCCGTCCGGCCCCGTCTCGCTGCACTCGATGGTGATGAGGAAGATGGCGTGGGAGCGGGAGCTGTGCTCGTTCATGTTGGTGCTGCCCACGGACCGCGTCTGGCTCCCCAGGTTCATCACGTGCTCGATCTCCTTGACGTTCTTGGTCACGAAGGAGGAGAGGTCCTTGATGTAGACCCCCGTCTCGGGGTTCTCCTTCAGCTCCAGCTTCTTGCTCTGGTCCTTGGCGAGCAGGTCCCTGATCTCCTCCTGGTAGATCTCCAGGTACGAGGCCCTCACCAGGTACTGCTGGTTCTGCGAGCGGGAGATGTGGGTGAAGATGTGCTCGAAGGAGTTGGGGATGATGCCCCGCTTCTCCGGCTCCGCCCAGGCCCCCTGCATGGTGTAGGTCTTGCCGGTCCCCGTCTGACCGTAGGCGAAGATGGTGCCGTTGAAGCCCTGCAGCACCGAGTCGATCAGCGGCCGCACCGTCTCGTCGTAGAGGTCGGCCTGCTTGGAGCTGGCGTCGTAGACGGCGTCGAAGGTGAAGGTCTTGGGCAGCTCCCCGGGGGCGGCGCGGGGGTTCCGGATGCTCACCTGCCCCAGCTTCACGTCCAGCTCCAGGACGCGCTCGTAACCCGCCGCCTCCTCTCTCCGGCTCATGGGCCGGCACCGGGCCACCACCCGCAGCGCCTCGCAGCCGCTGCGGGACTTACCGGCCATGGCGGCGGCGGCGGCGGGCGGGGCCGGGCGCGGCGGCGGCGGCGGCGGCGGCGGCGGCGGCGGCGCGCGGGGCGGGGGGGGGGGGGGGGCTCAGCCGCGCCGCCCCCGCAGCATCCCCGGGGCCGGGGCCGGGGCCGGGGCCGGGGCCGGGCGGGAGCGCGCGGTGCGGGGGGCGCGGGGGGCGCGGCGGGGCGGCCCCGCCGGGCGCTCGCTCATGGCAGCCCGTGTGCGGGGCCGGGCGGGGCGGCGCCGGCGGGGGCGGGCGGCGGCGGCTGATTCGCTGCGGCCCCGCACCCACGCGCGGGGGGGGGGGCGAGCGGAGCGGGGCCGGGCCGGCGGCGGCGGCACGCCGGGAGCTGTAGTCCGGCCTTTGTGCGGCGGCGGAGGGCGGGGGGGGGGGGCGGGTGCGGGGCTGGGGGGCGGGGGGCGGGATGCAGAGGGCGGGAGCGGGGTGCGGGGATGGGGGGCGGAGTGCGGGATAAAGGGTGTGAGGTTGGGATGCGGGGTGCAGGGCTGGGATGGGGGATGAAGGATGCAAGGTGTGGGCCCCGGATGCGGGATGTAGAGGGCAGGACCCGGGTGTGGGGCCGGGATGTGGGATGCGGGATGAAGGATGCAAGATCGGGATGCAGGATGCAGGGCTGGGATGTGGGGTGCGGGATGTGGGATGCAGGGCTGGGATTTGGATGCGAGATGTAGAATGCAGGGCTGAGATGCGGGGTGCAGGATGTGGGATAAAGGATGCAAGATGCAGGGCTGGGATGCGGGATGTGGAATGAAGGATGCAAGATTGGGATGCAGGATGCAGGGCTGGGATGGGGGATGCAGAGGGCAGGATTGGGATGTGAGACTGGGGTACAGGATTCAGGATGTGAGTTAAAGGATGCAAGACTGGGATGCAGGATGCAGGGCTGGGATGAGGGATGCAGAGGGCAGGATTGGGATGTGGGACTGGGATATGGGATGCAGGGCTGGCATGCAGGATACAGGGCTGGGATGGGGGATGAAGGATGTGGGGCTGGGCTGCAGGATTCAGAAGGCAGAATTGGGATGCAGGGCTGGAATGTGGGATGCAGGGCTGGGCTGCGGGACGCAGGCTATGGGATAAAGAGCGCAGAATGCAGGGCTGGGAGGGGGGATGCAGGATGCGGGACTGGGATGCTTAACGGAGGGTGCAGGATGTGTGATAGGTGTTCAGGGCTGGGAAGTGGGATGCGGGCTGTGGGCAGCAGGATTTGTACACGGCATGCAGCGTAATTTTATGGGATGCAGGAGGCAGGACGGGGATGTGCCACGGCGGGTGCAGGACGTGGGCTGTGGTCTGGGACGGGGATGCGGATGCGGGGCGCAGGGCACTGGTGTTGGACAAGGGACATGGGGCGCAGGCTGGAGGACAGCAGGGGCAGGAGGGGGCCAGGGCAGGTCCCACCCCAGCAGGGACAAAGCCCTTTCCTGGGGCTGGCAGCCAGCACAGGGATATCCACCCCCCAACCCCTCTCCTGCGGGGCCAGGGCAGCGTCACCCTCGCCCAGAGGTCCCTGCAGCATCTTGGGGTCACTCGGATGCCCCGGGCCGTGCGTGCCCCCACCACGGCAAACCCCGGCCTCCCGGTCCCCAGCCCTGTCCCTCTGCCAGCCCCAGTGCAGCTGGCATGTCCCAGTATGGGCTCGCTTGCGGCCCACTGGGGATAATCCCCGGCGCCTTACGGGAGAGGCAGTCCAGGGCTTCGGTGGGAGCTTAAACATCCTTGTGGTTAATCGAGTCTCAGCAGCCGCCCGTTCCCCGGAACCAGAGATTATCCCATAATTAATTAATTAGGGTGTTTGCTGCCGTAGCAGGGCTGCCTGGTGCAATCCAAGTCCTCTGTCTCCAGGAGGAGCTTTACGGGGGGGGGGGGAGGGGGGGGGGGGGAGGGGGGGTGTGCCCCCCCGCCCCCCCCCCCGGAGGCACAGCCCTGGCGATGGAGGGGGACGGAGGTGACAAAGGAGAAAGGAGGGCACGGTGGAGGGTAGGAGGGGGATGCGGCAGGGATGGAGGGGAGATGGAAGTGGGATGGTGGGGGGGCAATGGAGGGGGGATGCAGGGGAGGGTGGAGAAGAGGATGGAGAGGGTAGGGGGGTGGAGGAGGGCTGGAGGGGGCTGGGAGCTTCAGCGGAGGTCACGGTGGAGGGGGGTGGAAGGGAGGATGCAGCAGAGACGGAGGGGGATGGGAGGGACGACGCAGGAGGGGACGGAGGTGATGGGGAGGGTGGAGGGGAATGGAGGGGGCATTAGCGGGGGATGGAGAGGGCAATGGGGGGATGGAGGAGGGGTGGCGGGCGGCATGGGGGGGTGGAGGGAGGAGGGGTGGAGGGGCAATGGAGGGGGTGGGGGGGACTATGGGGAGGAGATGGAGAAGGGATCGGGAGATGGAGGGGGGAGAGGATGGAAGGAGGGGCCGATGGGGGACTGGTGGGGGCTGTGGAGGGGGTGACTGCTGGGGCCTGGGCTGCCCCCGTCCCCGTGCTGGAGGAGGAGGACCGGGCGCCGCAGCACCGGGGTTCATCCCATGCCAGGCTGCAGAGCGGGGCCGGGCAGCACCGTCCCCCCCGGGGGGGTCCGGGGGGGTCCCCACCAGGCTGTGATGCCACTTCTCCCCACGGGCCCTCGGGGCAGCCGTGCCCCTGTCCCCACGCTCGCCCTCGCCTCGGCGTCTGTCCACTGCCCCACGGCACTGGGGACATGAGGGGCAGCACAGGGGTCTGCAGCGGGGCCACCTCCCCTCTCCTGCCCTGCCGGGGGGAAGGGTCCATCCATGGGGCCCTGTGGACGCCCCACGCCGCGAGCACGGCCATCGGGGGGGGGGGTCAGAACCCCGCCGCGGGGCTGGCACAGGCCTCATCACCCTGTCGCTGCTGCAGCCCCCACCTCCCGGCCGCCCCCCAAACCCCGGCGCCACGGGGCAGGGATCCCGGTGCTGCCGGGCTCTGCCTGTGGCACCAGCCCGGTGTCCCCAAGGTGGGTGAGTTCGAGGGCGCTGCAGCCCTCCTGGTCCCCCGGCAGCCCCCGGCCGCAGTGCCCCTGCCCCAAACCCCCCGCAGGACCCGGCTGTGGCAAAGGGCCGGGGCGACACGGAGGAAGGGGGGGATATTTAGGCAGGGCATGAGATAAGGGCAAAGGGACAGAGGGACAGGGTGACATGTTGGGAGGGGTGACACGCAGGGAGGGGGTGAAGGGTAGGGACAGCGTGACATGTCGTGACGAGGTGACCTGTAGAGACAAGGTGACCTAGGGGGGTGGTGACACATAGGGGCAGGGTGACATGGGGGGACACAGCGCCATGCAGGGCAGGGTGACATGTAGGGCAGGGTGACATGCAGGGCAGGGTGACATGTAGGCACGGTCCCTCGCCCGCAGGTGTCAGCACCGGCCCCAGTGTGCTGCTGGTGGCCGGTGGCCTCTGGGCTGACCTTTAGGGCAACCGAGGGCTGTCCCCAGGGGGGGTGAGGCTGGGGGGACAACGAACCCTCCTAGTGCCTCTCCTGGGCCACCTCCGGGGTGTGTAGGCAGGGCCACTACGGGCCATGGGGCCACTGACCCCACAGGAGCCCCCAAAGCAGCCAGGGCAGAGCCCTGAGCCCCACGCTGCCCCCTGCCCCCCGCCCTTGGCTCCATGGGGGGACACAGCACCCCAGGGGACCCCCATCACCGCCTTTATCCCGTCCATGTGCGAGGAGGGGGTGCAGGCTGGGGGACCCCAGGGCAGCCCTGCCTGGGGGGGGGGGGTGTCCCCAGTGGCACAGCTGGTGGCGTGGGACAGGGTGCGTGGGCGGCCGAGCACCCGTGTGGGGTGAGGGGGGCACTGCCCCGCTCCCACCCAGACCCCAGCGTTCGAGGGTCTCCGTGTCCCCCTGGGGATGCTGCCTTCCCCGTCACCCGCTGCGGGTGCCACACCGGTGTCAGTGCCATGGCCCGGGTGGGGCCGAGCATCCCGGGGTGACACCAGGCTGGCCCCGCAGGACAGGGGACGTGGTCCGGGTGCCTCGGGGGTTGGGACGCCATGCAAGGCCTGACCGTGGGCCTGGGCCAGCCCCAAAATGCTGCTGCTGCTGCAGCAGGGTCAGGGGGGGCGGTTCCCACAGCCTCAGCTTTCCCGTTCCTCCGTGTCCCATGTCCCCATGTCCCACAGCCGCCGTGGGACATTGCAGCCATCCCCGGGGAAACTTGGCTGCTGTTGGGACAACGCAGACACCCCCTAGAGGCTGTATCCATCCCTTGGAAATCTGGCTGGCTTTGGGTGCCACAGCTACCCCTGGGACACCATGGCCACCCCCAGGACACTGCAGCCATCCCTGGGACATCACAGCCATCCCTGGGACACTGTGGCCACCCCTGAGACACCACTGCCAGCACCACGGTCACTCCTGGGCCATCAAAGTGGTCCATGGGACAGCACAGTCACCTCTGGGACACCGTGGCTACCCCTGGGACATCGTGGCTACCCCTGGGACACCGTGGCTACCCCTGGGACACCGTGGCTGACCATAGCCATCCCTTGCCCTGCCCTGGCCTGGCCACCGGTGGTCCCTGGCCCCAGGGTGCTGAGTAGAGGGGCGCTGGGGACAGTTTCCCCTCGGGTTTCTTCCCACCCTGCTGCTCCCCAGGGCCTGCCTGGTCCCCAGTGTCACCGTGGGGTGGGGCAGGGGGCTTCCCATGGTGACAAGGACCCTGGCATGGGCTGCTGTTCCCTCGCCCTGGCCATGCCAGGGGGGGGGCCGTGCTGGCCGTCCTCTTAAGATGGGGTGGGAAGGGGCTACAGCCGCCCGAGCCCCCCCCCACGCTCCCGTGGAAACACAGCCAAGCTCTGCTCCCGGGAGACGCTCTGCACTGGGAAAAATGTTGGAAAACGCCAAACGAGCCGATTCCCAGTGCTCACGGGTGGCCGGGGGGAGCCGGAGGGGCAGTGGCCCCGTGTCCCCCCCCAGCCCCTGGGACACCCAGCACCCTCGTCCTGGGGCAGACCCTCCCCCGGCGTGAGGAGTCCCCTGGGGCCAGGGGGTGGCCAAGCCCCGGGTTGGCACCGCTAAGACATGACCGGGGAGCGGGAGGGGAGCCTTGCCAGGCCGGGCAGGCTTTGGCAGCGGCTCCGGCCGGACGGTGCCAGCGTCACCCGCAGCGAGGCCGGAGGCTGCGCCGATGCGGGCGGCCGGGACGGAGAGCCCTCCAGCTCGGCACCCACGGCACGGTGCCAGCGGGGCCAGACGGGCGGCGGGGCCCTGCCCGCGCCGGGTGCTGGCAGCGGGGCGGCAGGAGACCCTGCGCTGCCCTTCCCGAGGGCTGCCCCGGCCCCTCGGGCTGCCCTGGCTGGGCGGCAGCGGCAGCCAGAGCCCGGCAGACGTGGGGAGGGAAGGGACGCCCGGTGCCGGCAGCGCCGGTGATGCTCTGCCACCCACCGGGCCCTGCGGTCCCCGTCCCGTCTCCTTCAGCATCGCAGTCCCCGGGGTCGTCGGGCCACCCCGGGCTCTCCGCCGGAGCTGGGCACAAGGGTGCCAGGGACACGCCGGGACCTGCCCCCCTTGCCCAGCGCAGCAGCTCCCCCGAGCCACCCACAGCCCCGTCTCCCCACGGGCAGACAGTGCTCAGCCCCCGGCACGGGGCTGGCCGGTGCCGCCGGCTCCCTCCTCACCGAACCCTTCAGCGGGGTCGTCTCCGAGCTGCTCCGGTTGCGGCCTCGGCGCTGGAAAGCAGGACGGGGCTGATGGCACTTGGCCTCCCCCTCCTCCATCTCGGCTCCTCGTCATCCCCAGGTCCCCCCTTCCCGGGTCCCGGTGCCATTCGGCGCAGCTGGCTGCCCCTGCCCTGCCGTGCCGGCGCTTTGCTCAAACCAAGGTGGCAGCGGGAGCGCTCCCAGGCTGCCAAAACCTTCCCACCCCGGGTGCTGCCAGAAAAAATGGTGCTGGGGCTCAAGGAGCACCCTCTGGGCAGAGTCCTGACGCAGCCAGGAGGCACCACCGGTCCCGGGGGGGCCCTCAGCCCCCTGCAGGTGCCGCTGCGGGGCACGGATTGGGAACAGGCACACGGGCTGGGAGCAGGGACAATGTCTTCAAGGTGCTGGCAGCGCTGGGTTGGCATTCCTTAGGCTTTCTCTTGAGGTCTGACTAACTGGTGTTGGTGTTGGATGGACCAGCCCTGGAGAAAAGCCCGTCCTCCCTGGTGGGGAAAGGGTATGTCCCGGCGTGATGCTGTCCCCAGCTCCGGCAGCAGCTGAGGGACTGGATCCTCTCGCTTGCCCCCCACCGGTCGCCCTTCTCGATCTCGGCTTGCTTCTCTTGGTTCCTACAGGGGGAAAGGGGCCCTGGGGGTCCGGCAGGCATATGGCTGCTTTCCCCCCAAACCAGCTCACCAGCATTCCCAGAGATCCACCGGATTTATTTCCCCATTTCCCTCCTCCACAGCAGTTTCGCGGTTCGGTCCGGCCATCTCCCCGCCTGCTCGCGGTGCTCCTCGTCAGCAAACCCTTTTGCTTCTGCGAAGGATCTCTGGGAAGGAGCCTCCAGCTTCTGCTAAACCCTTACCCACGCTGCGAACGCCTCCTTCCCTGCCCGGACACCCCATGCCCAGCGAGCCACGCTCCCTTACGGAGGCACAAAGGGCTCCTGGTCGTCCCTTGCGGACCAGGCTGCCTCCCCTCCCGGCCACGGAAAGAGGCAGCGCAGCCTCGGGCTCCGGCCACCCCCTGGGCTGCAACCAGAGGTTTTCTGGCTTCTTTACACAGCGTCCTGAGCGTTGGTAGAGCAGCAGGGGCTGCCCAGGCACGGCACAGGGGGGCAGGGGAAGGGCAGCTCCCACAGCCACCCACGCGGGCAGGCAGCCAGGGAACTGCTCCGGTGCAGGATTCACCCCGCAGGGAAAGGGGCGGGAGCCGGAGGGGCGAGCGCAGCTCACGCTGAGCCTGGGTTGAGGCTGGATCCGTCTGCCGGCAGCTGCCTCCTCGATAACCAGACGGCAGGAGCCCACTGGGGCACAGAGCTCTGACATCTTCCCCTCCACGGGCTGTTAAAGCAAACCCCCCATTCTCCAAATGACCCCCGGACGCTTAAAACAGCCGGCGGGGTGACGAGCTGCATCCCCTGGCGAAGGGTGGGAGACGAGGA
This sequence comes from Leptosomus discolor, assembly GCF_034619465.1. Classification (NCBI taxonomy): domain Eukaryota; kingdom Metazoa; phylum Chordata; class Aves; order Leptosomiformes; family Leptosomidae; genus Leptosomus; species Leptosomus discolor. The sequence continues at coordinate 127,243,180 of NC_141392.1, forward strand.
ACGCTCCTGCAAAGCGCTGCCTCTCCTGCAGGCCCTCGGGGACAAGACCCTCCGACGCGGCCCCCAGAGGGTGAATCCCGTTGGGACATGGGGCTGGGTGGCTCAGCGGTATCTCGTGCTGCTTCGCCGACTGCCTGCCACGCCAGCCGGGGGGCTGGAAGGAGCTGCAGCCCTGCCCGGCTTCGGGGGCTGCGGGCTGGCGACCTTCCCGTGCCCGATGCCCCTCGTCTGTGGCCCCCAAGCTGCGTCCCAGCTCTGCCCCGGTTCCTGCGTCATCCAGGGAAACTCCGGGGCCACTTGCCGAGGTCCCACAGCCCCGGGCTGTGCTCTTCCCGTCTCTGCCGTCGTCCCACGGGAGCTGAGAGGGGGTGGGAAAAGGGACGGCCGGCGTCCACGCGGGAGGCTGCAGGCTTTTACCGTGGGTCCGGGTTTTCCACAGATGTGGTGTGAGCAATGTCCGTAAGGCAACTGGATCGGCATCATTGCTCAGAGATTAAAGGACTGAAAAATCTGCTGGCAAGATGCCGTTGGAAGAGGCAGAGCTGTGTTTGCACAGCGCGCAGCAAACGCGCTGGGGTGTTCCCACGCTCCCCCCGAGATCCCTCCAAACCCTCCTGTTCAGGGTGGGCCCTTTTCTACGCGGGCCCGGGGACTAACGCTCCACCTGCCTTTGCCGGGAACCACTTAGCCTCCGTTAACGTGCTCCCACGGAGCCCTGGGTTCAGCGACCTCCAGCCGCTCCCCAAAGGACCGGGACCCGGCGGCGGCGCTGCCTCTGCGCCAGGCACGTGGCGAGCCCCCCGGGCGCCGGGGCGAAGCGGTGCTGCGGCTCCCCCGAGGTCCAAGCGCCGTCCTTCAGCCCCGCAGCCCCTTGTTCTACCGGCTGCTCCGCTCCCTGGTGAACATCCCCGGGGAACGCGGCGGCGGCCGGCTCTGCAGAGCACCGACGACGACGACAATGCGGAGCTTCTTCCCCCGCCACCGCCCGGCACGAGCGAGGGGCGCCACGACCGGCGGGCGGAAAGTTCTGGCAGGAGGCAGAGGGGCTGAACCCCTCGGCGGGGGGCGGCTGGCCTGGCCTGGGGGGGGCAGAGGCGCGGGAAGGCCGGTCTCCTCAAGCATTAAATGCGGGGAAGGAGCCCCTGCGAGGCCGGCCCCGCATTGCGCAGAGCCGGGCTGGGCAGCGGCGAGGGCAGAAAGCTCCTCGGGCGCCTCCGAGCCCCGCTGGGCCGCCCGCGCCGGCACTGTCTGGCCCGAAGCTGAGCCGAGGTGACTGTGCAGAAACCAGAGCCGTGCCCGGCACGCCGAGCCCTCTGCCAAAGGAGCGCCGGGCTCGGCGCGACCTTTGCATCCTCCCCGCTGCCTGGAAGCGCTGCCCGAGTCCTGCTCTCGACGGGGCGGTGTCAGCTGGGGCAGAAAATGGGGGAGAGGGTCCCCGTTTCAGGGACGTGGCGCTGCCTTTCTTGTTCCTCTTATCCTCTGGCTGTCCACTGCAGCCCTGACGGGGAGACCGATGCGGGGATGTGCGATCCAAGGGAGGAAAAGCCCGATCGCGCTGGCAGCAGTGGTAGGAGCCGCTCCAAAACACCAGCCCGGGGCCTTTTCAGAAGCTGCTCGGTCTGGCTGGAGGCAGGAGGGTGGCTGGGAAGCCCTGGTGAGACCCATCACCACTGCAGTGCAGGGGCACCCGTCTTGCATCGCTTTTACTTCCCCTCCTCAGGAATTCACCCTTCTGACGAAGCTTATTTCTCACGTTGGGTTCTCCCAGGGCGCCTGAGAAAATTCCCCCGGCTCCTGGGTACAGTTGGGGATTTATTTGTTTTGAGCTCCCCTGCCACAATGACAAGGGCAGCGAGATCAAAAAGGCAGCTGGGCGCTGGACAGACCCACAGCCCGAGGCGGGGCTGGAGTTCAGAGCTCCTGGGCTGGTGCCCAGGGCACCCGCAGCACGGACCACGCCGTGGCCTCCGCTGCGAACAGGACCGGGGCTGTATGGCAGCAGGTGGAGCAGCTTCATCCCTTTTCTGCTCCTCCTCAGACAATGCCCTGAGCCCCCGGGGCTGCTGCCGCCAGCCTCGTTGCGGCTTTTATCCTCACACAAGTTTTGGGTTCCAGCCGCTCCTGAAGTGGTGGGAGCTGGAGGTGACCGAGGGCCCTGTGGGAGCTCATCCCTCAAGGTGAGGAACCAGAAATGGTGGGACCAGAACCTCCTCAGACGGCCTGACCCGTGCCCGTGGCCGAGCAGCGGAGCCCCTGTCCCCGCCTTGGCTGGAGGAGGACTTGGAGAGAACCAAGCTGCCGGTCGCCTGTGGCGGTCGGGCTGCTGGCGCCTCCTGGATGACAGTAACCTCTCCCATCCCTGCGCACGCCGAGGGCTGGGCCCTGCGTTGTGAGAGGGTCTGAGCGACCAGCAAGCCCAGCCTGTCGCCGCTCTCCTCCAGGCAACCTCCCCAAACTCAAACACTGTTGCACAACTGGCTCGTGATTCACTTTGTCCCCTCCCCGCGGCGAGATCCGGCAGGCACGCCACCCGCGGCGCCGTGTCGCAACCCCCGCTGCTCGGCTGTTCCTGGCAAGCGGGCTCTGACAGCCGGGAAGAGGCCGCCGGGCCCTGCTGGCTCTCCCCGTCCACCCCCTTCCTCCTAATTCGGTAATTACTCCTTGTGGCATCAAACCAGTGCCCTCTTGAGATCAGGGCAGAGGATCCTCAGGAGGATGTGGTGGAAAGAGCCATGAGAACTGCTCCACCTCTCACTGGACACCAGCCCTGCAGCAATGGTCTCCTGACCGGGACTCCCTGAGCAGCCAAGAGCAAGGGTGTCCTTGTCCTTGGCGGGGTGGCTCCTGCGGGATCGCTCTCGTCAGGGGGTAACGCTTCACACCAGGGCCAGTCTTAGACATCAGACAGAAAACACTCCATCTTGTTTGCAGTGGGATAGGCGAGACTCGGTTTGGCTTCTTCTCTAGGACCCTGAAAGACAAGCTCCTCTGCAGTCCCTTAACCAACTCCCGAGGACACAAGGTTTTTGCAAACATCGGCGCAAACCTCCAGCTTGTGCCGGTAAACCTTCAGGGAGCGACTGGAAGCCGCCTGCCCCGGGGTCCCCAGCCGGTATCTGGGCAGTGCCTTTGCCACGGAGCCCTCCACGGGCGCTGCCGTTTCCCTCCTTCTCCGCTCAGTCATAGGCAGGAGGCGCCTCGTACGGGGCCCTTCAACTGATCCAGCAAAGCGCTAAAAATAAACCTTCCTCCGTGCAGCTGCAAGCTCCTGCCCTGGCTGCTGTGTCAGCTCCCGGGGGAGAACCCGCTGGGAGCTCGAGGGTTCTTGAGGGAGAGGCTTGTACCCCCCTCGCGGCGGGGGAAGCGTCCCTGCGGGTGGGAGAAGCAAAGGCCGAGAGATCAAAACACGAAGGAAAACCCCCCCGAGGGTCCGTCTTCAGAGCCGTGCTGAGCCCGCCCCTCTGGGAGGGGTGACTCCTGTTAAACCTCTTGGGGTCCCTCAACCTGCCGGCGGGGGGAAGCGGCTGATCGCTGACCACTGAACTACGCAGCGTGCGGGCTCGCCCGGCGGGGTGGCTGCGGGGGCGCTCGCTGGTTTGGAGAGGGCTGCCGCCCCCCCCCCCCGCGTGGGGCAGTGACGGGGTCTCTGGTGGTGCCATTGGTACTAAAAAAAGATGAAAAACGTGGGTTGAAGCAACCGGGAAGCTGCTGAGGGTCCTTTGCACGGTCCTGATGCAGTTTCGGCGAGACTGGACACGACTTAAGAACTGTTGGACAATGTGGCTCTGCCAGAAGGGGTTGTGGTGTGGCCAGCGAACCACGAGGAACTGCTTGGGACTGCCAAGACTGGAGAAGAAGGAGGGAAAAGGTAATTCTGGCAAGGGGAGATCGCGGCTCATCGACCACCCCACCCTACTGGTACCACCTACTGGAAAAGGATGATGGAAGAAGAAGACAGAGGCTGTGCACCGGTTTGCACCAGAAGCGAGGAAGAAGAGCCAATCATCGAAGGCAATAACGATGAATATGTAGTAAAGTGTATAATTGGGGGAGACTCCGAGGCCGGGCGTGCTGCCTCGGGACAGACCCCCCCATCGATGCGCATCAGGGAAATAAAACTCCTCCACTCTGCGGGTGTGTCGGCGTGTCGCACACCGGGTACCGGGCCCCGCTTGTGGGACAACACCAGCACCTGCCCCCCGTGATGGGGGCATTTCCAGCGGCTCCAGTGGTGACGCTGCAGCTCGGCTCTTACGGGAGGGTGACAGCAGGGGCTGG